>NW_004567105.1:54908263-55030422 GCF_000260355.1 Condylura cristata
CCTCCGGGGCAGGCGGGGATCGAACTCATGTGGAAATGGCTCAAGCTTCTCAGTGCTGTGCTTTAACCCGCTGCGCCACCAGGGAGGGCCCATCATTAAGATTCTTTCTCCTTCTGATATCTCTAGACCCCACACCTCTCCAGGTAAGACTGAGTCCCAGTGTTTTCCTAAGATCCCACTAACTTAGTTGTGGTGGCAGCCATCTTGGTTTACGTGAGTCCATGACCCAGCTGCCTCGGATGGAAAGGAAAAGAGTAACACACTGAGTCTAAAGTGTATTTTCAAATGCTTGTCCTATCGAGGCAATTCAGAGGGACAAATGGCAGGTTGCCAGGGTTCAAGGGATGAACGCAGATGCACAAGGCAGCCCTACTGGGATCCAATTAGTCCACTCTGGTGAATCAGGTTCTCAGCAGAGAAATTCTAGTGGTACGAACTTGTTTCCAAAATGCCCAGAAACCTGCGGTCACCCCATTCCCTAGAATGCTGGAGGGGAAGGGCTGAATGTTTGGCCAGAAGACCTCCACCTTTCTCCTGTTGGAGGAATTCATTTGCTATTCAGAACGCATCCCTCATCCTAGAGGGGATCTCTGCCTCTTAGGAGAGGAGATGGAGAGTTACAGGAGCATGCCCAGGGAAGAGAGCCAGGAGCCCACTTAGTAACTGCCATATAGAGTATTTCCTCAGCTGCATCTGCCTGTTGTATTCTTGCATTTAATCTTCACTGAGTGAGGATTGTGATGGCCATACACAGGATAGGAAACTGTGTTGGGGAAGACTGTGTCCACAGCCCCATGGCAAAACCCAGAGGAGACTCCAAAGTCCCCACTCCTACCCACCATGCTATGCAGACTGGCAATTCCCTGGCCAAAGAAGGACTATTTGAACCTGCAGATGCAAATACAGCTGTGTCTAACAAGGGCCTCCTCTATGCCAGGCCCTCAGCAAGGAACCTTCAGGTGATGAGCCAGTCAGGTGAACTGGGAAGAAAGTCCCCTGAAAGTCCAGAACATACAGCTGAGCCCTGCACAGCAAGGGGGTCAGGGTGCACTGGCCGGAGAGTGGGGAGGAGGAACAGAATCTTAGAAACTGTCTTACCCATGGACGCCTTGCTTCCCCATCTCGTAGGTAGACTGCAACGCCACCATGGGAGCCCAGGGGTTCCTTTGTACCTTGGACTAAGGGCTGGTGCAGGTTCCAGCCAGGGACCAATACAGTGCCTGTGAAACTTTTATAAATAAAGTTTTATCAGAACACAGCCATGTTCATGAACTTATGTGTGGTCTATCGCTACTTACTGCCACAATGGTAGACCTTGGTAGTTTTGACAGAACACAGCCCATTAAGCCCCAAATACTTCCTTTCTGGTTCTTGGCAGGAAACTGTCAACTCCTAATCTAGAAAGAAACATAGTAGTTGAGAATGGGGGCTCTTAGCTTTGTCTCTGCCTGGATTTATCTCTTAAATCCTTTCTTCCTCTGACTCTTTTACCAATGTGAGTCCTGACCACTCTGTGCTTCGGTTTCCCCAAATTCCTCATTAAGCTGCTGCTGATTAAATTGTTCAGGAAGATTCTCAGAATAGTACCTATTGTATACTTATTGTCTTGTTCTAGAAAATAGCCTAGAAAAATCTAGATGCAAAGCCCCCAGAATCTGGCTCCTCTTCCTAGCTTCTTCCAACTCCTGCTGAATGGCCCTGCATGGCCCAATAATTCTACCATTGGCTAGAACTGGGAAACACCATTGAGATCAATAAATAAAATAGGACCTAATGGAAACAATGGGCTTATTTCCTTCTGAAATAAATGTCACTGAAACAGATTGTTTGAGCCACCAGCCTTATTGCTTATGGATTTATTCACTATTTATTGCCCTCTGTATTGGTGACATGATCAATAATTGCCTATAAATACCAAGGATTATGAGAAAGGTCATTTAGAGAATGAAAAGTGGCCTCTGGTTACTTTGATTACCTCACACAGGACTGAGCCGTGGTATTCAGGGTTCAGCATGGTCATGGGTGTTGATCAATAACTCAGAGCAAGGCATAATCAGGTCTGTTGGAGTTACATGCATCCCGACTCCAGGTGGGCTGCTTAACAGTGCCGTGACCCCAGGGTGTGTCCACAAGTGTTGTGTATGTCCACAGTGTTGTGTGTGTCCACAAGTGTGTGTCCACAAGTGTGTGCCCAAGTGCCCTGCCAATGTGTCTGTCACTGTCAGTCGCTTAGTTTCTCTGCTGCTGCTTCATCCTGTTTAAATCTTTCTACCACAGAATTTCATCCCTGAGTCTGTGTTTCTCTGACCCATACTCCCTAGAATCCTCTAAAAACACACAAAGGAGGAAGGAGAGAGCCAGAGAAGGGTGTCTCAAAGCACACTAGTCAGTGGCAGGCCCAGGTCCACCTAACCCCAAAGTCTGTCCTCTTTCCTACCATCCAGACCTTTCCCTGCCTGGTTCTTTGAAGAACAAGAACCCTGCAGGTCAGCCCTTGTGTTTGCTTCTTCTGGGGGATTTGTCTACAACAGAAGGTGACAGGTTGCAGTTGCTGAGAAGGGACTTAGCAGCGCCCGACCTCTAACTTAACATGGTGGAGGAGAAAATAGCGTCTCAGTTTCCATACGTCCATCCCAGAAAAAGCCTTGATTGGTCCTGTTTAGGTCATTCATACACACCCTTCCTGAAGAAAACACAAGGAAGCATAGTGTTCTGACTGGCCAGCCTGTTCTGACAAGGTGGGGTGCCAGGATGCTCTTTCCCCCTCCAGGACCATAGGTGGGCCCAGGAAAGCCTTCCCATGGAAATGATTTCCTCTGGAGTCACCGAGACCGAAGGATGGGGAGGCATCCCAGGCAAAGAGGCAGGGCAACAATGTTCAGACAGAGGGCCTGGCAATGCAAAGGCCCAAGGGACCGCAAAGCATGTCTCACTCATGGCCACATCTCCCATGTCGAGTGCACAGCCTCCCTCCCCACGGGTGCCCAGAGAGTGCTTCAGGGATGAAATCTACAGATGACTGTGTAGCCTTAGAACAAGTCATTTGTCTTCTCTGAACTCCAGCTTCCTCTCTCTCTCTCTGGTGATTTTATCATCCTAACCTAGGATAAGCAAGAATACACTTCATTCAGTGCCCACATATTCGAGTATTCCCATAGTGCTCAGTATTGCACTAAGCCTGCAGGAGACGAAGCCTGACATGGCGGAGAGGGGAAGCACCCTTAGGGTGCATGCCCATGAAAGCCAGAAGTCAGCAGGAGTCTGGAAAGGGGAAGGACGAAAGGAGAGGTTCCAGTTGAGGGTGAGGGTGGACCCCTGACTGGCAGGTCAGGTGAGCCGGAGCTCCTCAGCAGTTCCTGCCTTCCCATCCCCCAAATCCCCACAGCATTTCCACCCTCCCACCCACCTGCCTTCTGAAGACATGCTTCCCTGGGGCCACCGTATCTGTGTTCCAGCTGGCAGAGCCAGCATTCGGCCCAATAGAGCATTTTATTTCTGTGACTTTATTCCTGTTGCCCCACAACCTGAATAACAGGTTGCAGAAATCCCCCACCAGGATCAAGGAAGAAACTGTTTCATTTCACCTGTCCCTGCAGAGGAAATTCTTGCCCCACCCTCCTAGCTGTTCCAGGCACCTTTTTCCCTCCCTTCCGGCTTCTAACAAGTCAGTCTGTCCGGGGCCAGCTGGGGAGCACTCACAAGGTCACCAGGGTGGCCGGTTGGAGATTCAGGAGGCCAGAGAGCACTGTCCGGGCAAGTGGTTAGTCAGTCAGCAACTCAAGCACACGGGCCACCAAGTCGATGCCCCTGCCACGCTGTCCTTCCTCAGAGCCCCTCCAGGAAGCCAGAATGTCTGTTTAGCTTGGGCATGACAGCGAGAGACTAGCCCCTGCCCAGGTATGTGGCCCAACCTCTACCTCTGACCTGTCTCTCCTATCGCTGAATGACACTGTCTCTTGCCCCCTCTAAATCTGCGTGTATGTACGTCCTGAGTACTTGCTCTTTATCTCTGTTCTCATTCTCTCTCTCTGCTTCTCTTACTCTTCATGTTCATGTTCTCTGTTTTACTATCTTCTCCCTCCCCTGTCCACTGTTCTTGTATTGGTCTCTCCGGCTCTCTCTCTGTTCACTCTCTTTCTACAACAAATACCCATGTCTGTCTGTCTGTCCAGCTCTGTCTGTACGACCCTTTCTCCATCCTTCCACCCAGCCCCCACCTCTCCTGGATGCCCCACACATTGGGAAGCCTACAGAATGTCACCCTGAGAGCGCCTGGAATATAATACAAATCCCGAGAACACTGGAAAGCATGACACAGATTGTAGTTGGAGGAAATATAGCTTGGTGATTTGAATTTCAGGAAGTTAAATTTCTACAAAATCTCTGGAGGTAGATAGGGTTCAGTGATTTCTCAGCTTGCAAATCCCAATGGTCTTAGAGGGGTAGGGTCAGGGCAGGTGAAAAGATCTTTTGAATTCTCAAAAAGTGATGGTTTGCAGCTGGTGTTGTTGTTGAAAAAATCAAGGACTGACCCAGTCCAGCCACCTTGGTGCCTAGTGATAAGGTCAAGTCTCCTGTCTCATATCTGGGTCCTTGGCAGTTGGACTTGAGACCATGTCTGTTGAGATAGATTCTTAAGGTGAAGAAGATTCTGGAATGGGGAGGGGGCAAGAAGGGTGGGAGCAAGTAGTTGCAGTTAGAGACCTTCAGGAGGGTCTCGGAGGGTCCAAGACCTGGAAGTAACCACTTGTCCTGCCCCTGCCGTCCCCGAGTCTCTAGAGACCTACTGGGTATTTCAGAGCTGCCATCTCACTGGTGACTGGCCAGCACTGGGAGGTGGCACAGTGCAGAGATGGGGCTGAGGGGAACCCTGCCCCTGCCCAGGACTCAAGAAGGCAAGAAACCAGTTTTTTCTCTACTTTTGAGACAAAAAGCATTGGCAGTGGGACACTGTGGCACTGGGCAGCCAGAGACCTGCATCCAATTTCTGACTCTGACCCTTGAAAGCTGAATAAACCTGGACTTAACCATGGTGCCTCTCAGTTTACTCACCCCTGAATTGGAGCAGGGGTGGGGGAGTTGTGAGGATTTATATAGCAGCCAAAACCACTTGTGTTTCTGCTGCCTGTTGTTCCCACGGGAACTAGCTAGTGCAATATCTCTTGGCTGGTTGGAGAAATGGAAGAGAGGAAGGGAGGAAGGATGGATAGACAGATGGATGAACAAAGGGATGGGTGACTAAATCAATCCTCTAAGAGTCAGTGGCTGGCGGACGATGCCATCATCTAGTTGCTAATATCTATACTTAAATAAAAGACATGCTGAATTGAATATAAAATTGCAAGAGCAAAAGTGAAGGAAAGGTGGAAACAGGGAGGAAAGAAAACTCATTTCATATGGCAAGTGGTGAGGAACCAAACTAACGGACTGTGATCTCCTCAGAGGTACTAAAACAGAGCAAACCTGGGGGAACCTGGGTTGACCCCGTGTTGGGGCAGCCTTACCTTAACATTTATAAATGCAGGACATGAGCCAAAAGGCAGGCCTGTGGGCCAAAAGACCCATAACAGGATTTAATTATACAGGAAGTAAAGAAAGGGAGAGCTGAGAGAGAATGAATTTACAGGCTGTCCATATGCTGTCTGTTAGGCCCCAGGGAGAATCCACTGTGCAGAGACTGAAGTCCTAGCCAAAGCTGCACATGGCAACCTGGCAACTTCTCGACATCCCTCCTAACCAGGAATTTAGCTGTCAAAAGCCCAGAGGTTTTCTGCCAAAAGTGCCAGCAGCTTAGCTATTAGAAGTCCTTTCAGTCAATTGCCAAGTCTCACAGGCTATACTGCCCAAAGCCCCAGATCCACCCTTTCTCCCATCAGCCTCTGCCAAGGGGGTGGAGTTTGGAAAGCTCCACCTTCTACCACTGAGTTGACATTAGTGGAGTCGAGAAAGCTCCGCCTTCTTCCATAGAGTTAGTTGGTTAAGAATTCCACCCATGGCCTTGGAGTTTGCTCCTCACTGTTCTTCTCACAGTACCTATTCCTTTAAATCCTTTTTGTGTTCATACTTCAGATAGTGGTTTCCAATTCAGTTTTTCTCTCTCCACAGGCTGACACTGACCCCAAGCTGTTCTTCATCTGGCCAGGATGAGAGTATCAGGTAGGACCAGTTCTGAGATTCCTAAGGCTCAGGTGTGGGGTCTGAATTTGGTTTGAACTCAGAGGTCATTTGGCCGTATCTGTTCTCAAATGATCAGGCTAGAATTTCAAAGGAAACCAATCCAGGGGGAGCCTGCAAGAGTGAAAGAGGTGACTTTCTACTCTAGGCTGAAGGGATGGAGAAATGCTGGCATAACAGCCCGCATGGCTGATATTATGGAGATTGGCCATATCTGGGAAATATCTGCCCTGGGTGGAAATTATGCCACAAGGGGCATTATGTCAGACTCTTCATAGCACAGGAGTTGGGTAAGAGGAGAGGCTTTTCCCTTCTGTTACATGCCCTCTTTCTACAGGTAGGGAAAAGGAGGCTCTGACTATGATACATTCATATCCCCAAACAACTGTGAGGGAATTAAGAGTATGAGATTTGAAGAAGGCTTACTTTCCAGGGTTCCAAGCCTACCTCTCACTTACTGGCTAAGTGACCTCTCCAAATCCTCATCTAGAAGATCAGTAACATCCAGCACATAGATTTATTGTGAACCAAACTGAAATAATATATGTAGAGCCATCCATACAGTGCCTGACACAAAATGAGTGCTGTATAAATGTGAGCTGATAACCAAGAGGAATACTGGGTGCCTGGAGCTATACTGTGCTCTCAAAGATGAGGAACCCCACATCTGACCCCACCCCACAGGATCCAGGGCCATCTCCCTGGCCCCAAGTAGCCAGAGGCCAGCAGAAGCTCACAGCTGAACTCAGGGCTGAGAAGCAGAATGAAGCTGGGGCGAGAGTATGGGGGAGAGGGGTGGGGGGCGGGGTTGTCAGGGGAATGGGGAGAGGAACTTCAAATTGATCCTGAAGGCAGTGTGGGCTACCAGAGTCCTGGGGCTACTGGGAAGTGAAATGGCCCTCAGAAGAGTGAGGTGAGGGAGTGGGATAGGAAGCTCTAGACAGCCCATCTGTATGGTTTACTTCCCAGGGGTGTATGGGGAGTCAGGTTGTTGGACCAGTCAGCAAAGCCAGTGTATGTCCCACAGGCAGCACTGTGTGATTACTTGTGGGGTCTTACAGAGACATGAATGAAAAATGAGGAACTGTCCACTCCCCCAA
Source organism: Condylura cristata (assembly GCF_000260355.1). Classification (NCBI taxonomy): domain Eukaryota; kingdom Metazoa; phylum Chordata; class Mammalia; order Eulipotyphla; family Talpidae; genus Condylura; species Condylura cristata. The sequence continues at coordinate 54,915,538 of NW_004567105.1, forward strand.
GCCAGCCTGGAGGCTGCCTCCTGGTGACAACTGCCCCCTCCCTCCCAGAATGTCATGACCTCAGTGGCAACGGCCTTACTGTGCCCTCTCTGTGACTAAGGGACTCCAGTTCATAGAGGCCAAGCCCTGCCCAAGGTCACACTGGGAGGTGGCTGCCACACCTGTGCCAGCTCCCTTCCCAGGGTCATCAGTCATAGGCCCTGCCTCCTACACTCCTGCCACCATTCTCAGACCTCAGGTCAGGGTGCTGGAGACAATAGCTGATTTCCAGTCATAAAAAATTCTCTCTCTGGAGAGCTAAGCAGAGCCCAGGAAGGCGTGTTGCTATCTTTCTTTTTGGTGGCCCCACTGTGGGAAATGTTTCCAAGTAATTTTGCCCCATGGCCTCAACACTTGGTCACCCTGTGGGTTCATACCTGGTCTCACCATGTGGTCCCAAGAACTGGTCCCTGGGGTGGGCATTAACTGGGCCTGCAACACAGGATGATACCATCCATTGGGGGGGATTTGGCAAGGGCCCTTGGGCAATCTTCCCACTAGAAGTGCTGATTTGTTCTCATGGCTACCTCTTTGCTGACAGGGATTCTTCGCACGCTGGTCCTCATCTCTGTCATGGCTATCACATGCATCTTTATCAGCACCTACACCAAATTCAACATGAAAACCTTCCACCCTCCCCGCTGGATCGGTGAGTAGGGCTGACTGCAAGGGGCAGGGCCCGTGGACCAGGGCTAGGGGTGATGAATCTACTTATCCCTCCACCCTTCTGGGTGGTGCTGGAGACATCTAGACATGGCAGGAATCCCAGTCACTGGGGACAGGGGAGAGGGGAATGAAAGAGGAAATCCCCAGGCTGTCAGGAAGAATGGAGCCCATAGGGAACAGAAAATGTTCCAAGCCCCTGTACCTATATCAAGGACAACTTTGGAAATGTGACTCCAAGAAGGAAGGCAGGAAGATAGAGGGAAGATGATGAGAGGGAGGGAAGAAGGGAGAAAGCTGTCAGCATTGAGTGGCTTGTGTTAGTTCTTGCTATTTCCTCTGCCTGAAACCCTCTTCACATGAATGTCCCTGTGGCCAGCTCTTCCTTGCCTTGGGTCTCTGTTCAGATGTTACCCCTCAGAGAGGCCTTCCCTAACCATGCCCAGCTCCAACCATGCCCCTCCCGCTACTTCAACTGCTGCTGCCAGCTAATCCCTTCAGAGTGTCACTGTCACTCTTCTTTTTGCTGTTTATTTGGTGTTGGCCTTAGAATGTGAGCTTTCTGAAGGCAAGAAGTTTATCTCATGTAGATCCATCTTTCGAGCACTTGGTGCAAAATAGATCCTTAGTAAATATTTGATAAAAGTCAGGAAAATGGAGGCTGAATGGGTGAATGGGGAGAGGGTGAGGTATACAAAGACTCTTTTGATCTGTATAAAATCCCCACGGGATGATCTACAATGTGCCTGTGGAATGCACTTGTGTGTCATTCTATGTATGGTCTGAGAAAATAACAACACAGGGATTTTTTTTTTAATAATAGTTTATTTTTACATCATTTGGTGCATTTTTTCATCTCAGTTATAATCCCCGTGGGCTTCCCATCACCAAATCACCCACGTGCCATCACCATGGTCCAATGCATTTCCCTCCCCCCACTGTTTTTGATCCCATTCCCCCATAAGATGTCTCTGGTATATGGCTGTTCATCATTACTATTTTCTCGCCTAGTTCGTTATACTCCTGCTTTGAGTGAAACCATCCACAGGATTATTTTTTAAAGTGCCTAAATTCCTCTTGCAGATATTAGAACAATAATGGGAACCCAGATCTCCCAGACCCAAATCCTTCAAAGGATTTCCCTCTGTATCCCCCCCCCCCCCGTTAGAAACCAAGAACCACTTACACTGTCACAGCCAAGCATGACATATAGTGACCCAGACTAGCTCCTGGTTCCCCAAAGTGGGGAGAAGCCAGTGCCCCATCTTTAGCACACACTGCCCCACAGTGGAGTGTCAGAGACTCCTTACCTCACCCACTTCTTGCCCACACCCATGTCAGGATGGTTTATATGGATGAGGTGGCCATGGTGACCCAGCCTGTGGCACTGCTTTCAGACCAGAGATTGATCAACTGTGCAGTAGCCTTGGAGGAGTGGACTCAGGTCAGGCTAGGAGGCTCGGAGCCTGTGTGGGCTCAGGAATGTCCTCAGAAAGAGAGGAGAATGTTGAAAGGAGAACATCAAAGAGGTTTCCTTCTCAGAAATCAGCAACCCGGGCTTTAATGAATCAACACCTCCAACTAACAGTCACCAAGCAGTCTCCCTGATTGATCCCAGAGACCCCTCCAAAAGAGGAACACATGGTCTCCAGCTCATGGTCTGAGTCAGAGAAACAAATAGATTAATTACAGAATGCACAAAGCCACAGGTGACTGAGAAGGGAGGAAGGCCTGAGGCAGCAGGAAGTGGAGCCCAGCAGCGAGCACGCACCGGGGGTTTGTTCATTTACCCCAGAAGTTTCTGACCTGGTTGCACACACCCCAAGTAATTATTGAATGTACTAATAACGAAGAAGAGATATGGCTGTAACACGCATGCATTGCTTGTTTGTTATTATAGTAACACATAATTTCCTTTTTTAATCTAATCTATGTTGTTTTATGCATTTTGTAACTTGCCTTCTGTTAAATAAGCTAGTGTCCGTGTCTCAGAGAAGTGGAAGTAACTTGACTCCAAGGGTGGTTTTTTTTTTATGTTTATTTTTTTTTATTAAATTTAATTATTTGTTTTCTTTCAGCATTGTTAATTCTTGCACAGCATTTGGTTCTTCCCCTCAGTGCACTCCCTGGAGTTTTCCTGTCCCCAAATCAACCGTGATCCGTCACCACGGTCCCTTGTGCTCTTCCCTCCCCTGATTGATCCTCCCTCTTCCTCCCCTGCTTTATGACTTAGATCTCTGGTCACCTTGCAAACTTTGTCTTTTTACAAGAGTTGTTTTCAACCACCGAAGGGGTCCATGGCATAGAAATCAGGAAATTACAAATTCTCCATTTTGCTGGCACATTAAGCATGGTGTTTCAGCTTGAGTGACAGGTCTAACTCTGCCTTGCATTAAAGAAAAAAAAAATGGCATGTCTTGACTCAGGTAGCTGGGACTTAGGTTTGGCTGGATTTAGGGTCCTCCATAAAGTCCCCAGAATCTGTCCCTGTGTCCCTGGGTCTGCTTGTTGCTACCTCACCTCATTCTCAGCTTCCCTCTGAGCTGAGAGAAGCTGCCTCTCTCCCCAGCCATGTGACTGCTGCCTCCTGCCACCTCCCTGTGGGGCTGGGGAGGCCGGGGTAGCGACACTCCAAGAGAGATAGCCCCCCGAATTGAGTAGAAAGTGTGTGGGGGTCCCCTAAAAAGGAGGACACACTCCCCAGCATCTCTATGTCCACTGGAGGCCCTGTCCTCTAGACCCACCACCGGTGTGGCAGGAGATCTGACCTAGAACAACAGAAACAGCCAAGGCGGCAGGAAGTGCCTGCAGCCAAGAAGCCCAGGCCAGGCAGTTGGTGCAGCTGCAAGTCAGGAGAGGAGCCTGGACTCTGCTGAGAAACTAAGCAGCAGGTGGCCAGGGCACTGGGTGCTGAGCTAGTTTACTGTATCATCCCTGCTCCCTGTGAGGGCAAATGTCATCCCCTGCTGTGTGGTCAAGGAGCTGAGGCCCTGGAGGCTAAAGCAGGCCCAAGCTGCAGTGGGTCCAACAACAGAGCCGTGCGTGCGTGCGTGCGTGCGTGCGTGCGTGTGTGTGTGTGTGTGTGTGTGTGTGTGTGTGTGTAGAGGCGGCTGCAGTGTGAGCAGACTCACAAAGGAGATGGCTCATGAAATAAATAAACATGAATGTTGCAACATGAACTAGAGGGTCCTCAGGCCAAAGCCACTCTAAGGTTCCTCTTCCTACACCCCAGCCCCAACTTTCAACCTGCAAAGGGTGGGGTTTGGAGGGGCAAATCTCTTTCTCTAACAAGATTCTGTTCTCTCCAACAGGTGGGGCCCCCAAGGAGAAGCGTGAGTACCCACTCAGCCCCCATTGCCTTAGCATGAGGTGTCTCAGGTCTCGCCTCCAAGTCCTGTGGTCCCCCAAAAATCTTGTTTCCCAGAGTGTGCCCGGCTCTCTCCTCCTCATGCCCAAAAATGCCTTTTGAGGGCCCTGAACAAAGTGGCTGAGTGCCCTCTCTCAGCCAGCTGGAGGTGTACACTGCTTGACTGTCCCCTTCCAAGGTCACCTTCCTTGCAATCTGGACCACACCCGGCCCTGCCTCCCCTCACAGCTGCCACCCCTGTAGTGCTTCCTCCCTTCTCCCCTCCCCAGCTTGGAGGCCAAAAATGGAGTCTATGTTTATTACCATCACTACAGTGACGCCTCCCATCACCCCCACCAGGCCTGGTTCGTAGTTCATGTCGGGCTCTGCAGGGCCCCCAGAGACACCCAGAAGCTAGTTATCCATTGGGGTAAAAGGGCCAAGTGTGCCAAAAGAGGTGGGGAAAGTGTTCTGAATTCCAAAAGGGACAACTCTTTCCAGTGGGAACGGGGGCCACAGAAAATACCAGTTTTTCAGCTGTGCCTTACAGAAGAGAGGTTGGCTACCTAAAGACCAAGAGTCAGGAGGGCCCAGGGCTCCAGGGAAGACCTTGGTGAGACAGTTGGGGAGTAAAGAGAGTGCTGGAGGACAGGCATGGCACTCGGAGATGCGTGAACAGGGTTTCGGCACATGCGCATGCGCTAGTGCTGAGCTGGTGGAAGGGACGATTATAGTAACATTGCCTGGTGCCTGCTATGCGTCAGACGCTGCTTTTAGACCTGCAATGGCATCTCATGCATCCTCACCACAAACCTACGTAGGCGCTGTAACTGTCTCATTTTATGATGAGGAAACTGAGGCTCAGAGGGTGAAATCTCTTGACCACGGCCTGCTGACGGAGCAAGACCTCCCATCTAGATCAGAGCCCTCTCTCTCAACACCACTCTACCGGGGGCAACACCTCCAGGTCTTCCCTCTCCTTCCGCAAACTGGTAGACTATGAAAAGGGATGCAGCTCCAGGAGCAGGGCATGGGAATCCCGGTGGAATTATAGTGTAACAGCTCTAAGAGTCCACATAAGTCTTTCCCGCACATCCTCAACCCCATCTCTTGGAAGCCTCGAGTCATACGCTGAAGTGGACATAGATGGTCCCCACGTCTTGGTAGTGAACAAACACTCAGACATTAGCTGCTGGAGGGATGGCAAATCCAAGCACACTGCTGCCTTCCACCTGTCCACCCCGAGGTAGACATCACCAATCCATCCCAGCAGCCTTTCCTCCTACCCCACTCCTGAGGTAGACATCACCAATCCATCCCAGCAGCCTTTCCTCCTAGCCCACTCCTGAGATAGACATTACCAATCCATCCCAGCACACCTTTCCTCCTAGCTCACTGCAGCCTCAGATTATTGTGAAGCTTCTAATAGTAGGTTCATTGACACTGAAATTGGCCAGAGGGGGCCATCTCTGGCCAGTCACAGAGCAGATCACTGGGAGTGCAGAACAAGTGTCCTGACTGCACCCCATCCAGTGCCCAGCTCCGTGCCCTAACCAACATCATTAGGATTTCCAGAGGAGCTGGGCAGCTGATGGGCACAGTCCTCCCCGCCTGAGCCCAGAAGCAAATCCCTTGCCTCCCACTCACTTGGTCCCATGTGCCTCGTCTCCAGTCATCCCTGAGACCATGGTCAGAAAATCAATTTCAGAAAAGCCTGCTTAAGCCGACCTGCTGGCACCAGGTTTATCAGACTTAGCTGCAGTTGTTTAGGTGCTGGGTAAACTCTAGGCATGGTCCCAGAGGCCTAGCGTAATCCCTCGGCAAAGGTGAGGACCTCTGCTTTCACAAATAAACTGACTTACCCCGGTAGGGGCAGTGGCCTGTGGTGAGGCCCAGGGCCCAGGTGGTGAGGCTCACCGCAGATGCAGCGCCCTCACCAGCACCATTTCTCAGCCAGCCCCTGGGTCGCGGGCTCCCTCCAGAGTTTGGGGAAAGGGAGTTGGGTCACATCCCCTTCCCAGCACTCTCCCCCTGGAGCCCCAGGCCTGGATACCCACCGCCTTCTGAGCAGCCCCCGTGAGTGCCTCCCCTGTGGCCCTTGCCTGGTGACAGTATCCTGCTTGCACCAGTGGGGGCTGTGCTCAGAGTCGACATGCTGAGGGCAGCGCCCACTCCTAGGAAGGGGCATTTACCTATTCATAGGTGCCATGAGGGTGGCAAGCCTAGTGGCAGTGGGGTGTGGCCCCCTGATTCAGTGAAAGTCCCTGTAGGCTAGCAGGTGCCCTGAGGCCCTAATGACCCTGACTACGTGGTCCCTTCTAGCTCCACCCCAATGCTGTATGTCCACTCAATAGCTACTTCTGGATGCCTACTACATGCCATACTACTGGCGTCACTGGGATAATTTACCAGAATACATATGAAGTGCTCTGTGCCTAGCACATAACCCCCTTGGGCATACAGCTTTTATCAGGAAGCCTGTGGGTTTGCTCCGAGCATTCATCAGTGGAGCTCAGCCAGGGGGCTGGCACAGGGGCTGCGGGGAGAGAGAAGCTGCCCCATCACCATTTTCCAGGGGCACGTTCTCTAACTCCATGTTTGCCAATCCTCCCTAATGGTACCTGAACTGTCAGGTAGTATTAAAAACACGCATTAATATAAATTAGAACTGTCAGGCAGAAAGCATAGGTGATAGTGCAAACTGGCAAGGAGCCCGCTGAGGACTGAGTGGATAAGCAGCTGTGTTTGGGGGTTCCATCGGCATGTACCCGCATTCCCAGGCCCCCAGGGTTTGTCCTGTGAGAGCTTGTGAAGGGGACATGGCTCTGAATAACAGTCACAGGAGTCAGGAGCCGTGGAATGAGTCCTCGGTAGGTTCTGGTACCTCCAGCTGGATCCATGTGGTATCCCAGGGTCTAGGTGCCCAAGAATTGAACAAACGAATGAATGAATAGCCAGTGGGCACTGACCATTAACCTGGGCTCATTTATTCCTCACAAGAACCAAGTGGGGATCATGACTCCATTTCAGATGAGGAAGTTGAGATGTAAGGGGGTGAGGACTTGCCCAAGGGCACCCAGAGTTGAGAGGTGCTCCCCCTTTTTAAAAAAAATTTATTTATGCTTGCAGAAATGAGCGACAGGCCAGAGTATGGTGGGTGAGAGGACTCACCAGACAGAGTGGGGAGCAGAACAGGCAGACTGACAAAGTACACTGCCGAGGGGAGCAGTGGGCAGGTCAGAAGTCTGTAACGCCGTGTGGATCAGCTCCCTGGATGGGGATCGAACTCGTGCTGCAGTGGCTTTGGAGAGCTTCATAATGTGGGGCTTTAACCCATTGTGCCACCACGGAGACCCCTGGGGCCTATGTTGAATTACCTGGGGCTATGCTAGGGCTGGAGCTGTGCTAAGAAGCTCAAAAATAATTCTGGGTGGTCAGACCATGGTCAGCATCCTGTGCCTGTGTTGGGGCGTCGGTGGTACTGAGGGAGAACAGAAGGGGGCAACCCCCTGGCCTTAAGTGGTCAGCAAAAGCTTCTTGGGGAGGAGGTGGCTGAGCTGGAGTCGCCCCTGTCCCCTCCTCCCTCAGGTTCCTTCCTAGCTGCTGCCACTAAGGTTGGTCTGTTTCTTCTCCAGCATTGATGAAGACGAAGTGTGGCCTCCTCAAGACCTGTGCAGCCAACTTCTTTGCATTTAAAATGAAGAGCGGGGCTGCCAACGTTGTGGGTCCCTCCTTGTGCTTCGAAGACCAAACGTAAGCACGTTTCTTTCCTTCTTTATTAATTGAGCTAACGTTGGTTTGCATTGCTGCTTGTGTTTGGGGAGCATAGCACCCCACTTCAGGTACTGTTGCCGCAGTGCACCCACCACCAAGCTCCTGTGCTCCACCCCCAAGACCATCCTGTTCCATCCCCTCCTCTTCTCACCCCCTGCACCTCCCCTGCCCTCAGGCTTCCTTCATTCACAAGCAGAAGCAGAGGCTGCAGGCCTAGCGATCTGCTGAGAAGTCACCCCGACTGAAGGGAGAAGGAGCGTTTTCCCCAGGAATGCCACAAAACGGGCAGAACGCCAGGCAGGCAGGAGCACAACTCGGTTCCACCTGGGGATCCCAGAGGTCAAGGGATGGCAACGACCTCGGGGCTCTGCCTTCCTCCAGGCCAGCAGGCCTCAAGGCACCAGGAGGAGGGCTAGCTCTGCCTGCCAGCACCTCAGAACCCCAAGTGGGTATCTTCCCTCTTGTCTGAGCAGACTGTTCTGGTCCCAACATGCTGTGAGGGAGTTCTGAGAACACAGCCACCCCTTATTTCCAGGAGAAAGCAGGTGGCCCACATTTTTCTTGATGCTTCTGCGCGGTGCCCGTGAACCCGTGTGGAGTACCAGTGTCGTGAACCCGTGTGGAGTACCAGTGTCAAAAGCAGAGTGTTTGTTCCACCCTCAGGACCAACAGTTGTTTTGTCTTCCTTCTTCAGCATCATGAGTCCTGTGAAAGACAATGTGGGCAGGGGCCTGAACATCGTCCTGGTGAACGGTGAGTTAACAACTCATTGGCCCCGCCCCATGACAGCTCCAGCATGATTATAGCACAGGAAGGGGGTTGCCGAGGGAAGTCATTGCCCCTTTATCCCGCCAACATTGCCTCAGCTCCTGCTACTTCCAGGCATCAATCCCATAGTGCTCAAGGGGGACACCTGGCTGGCCTAACACAGCTGATGCCGCCTTCAGTTCCGCCAGCCGCCTGCCCCCTGCATCTACCTCAGGAGGCTATGCCCTTCCTGTGACACATGACACCATCCTCAAACTGCCCCAGCCCAAACCAGTGCACAGGGACAACCAATGACATTGTAAGATTACAAATTGAGTGCCTGTCTTCATTCATTTATTCACTCAAAAAAATATCAATAGTAGCTACTATTGTCTAGGAAAGGGCCCTAGACAAGGTGCTGGGGGTCAGCCATGAATTAGAAGGTTTCAGATCCCCTTCAAGTAGCCATGAAATTATAATCAATCACAATGTAATGAGTATCTATGGAAGAGAAGGAAGCACAGCTATAGAAGCGAGGTGTGGGGGCAGTCAGGGGAGGCTTCCTGAGGGAGGCAATCGATGAGGTCTGAAAATGGTAGGAGCTGGTCAGGAGAAAAGTGGGGCTGTTCCTTCCAGGCAGGCACGACCTTATATAGAGAGCAGGGAAGAGAAGAGAAAAGAAGGCCCTTAGGAGCGTGGGAGGGGTGCATACAGGTTCTTTCTGGCAGCAGCTGGCAGTGGTGAGAGACAAGGCTGAGGGTGGCTGGGTTGCTAAGGAGTGTCAATCTGAAGCAAAGGGAATAAGAAATCCTTGAAGATGCTTTGAAGACTATTAAGAGCTAGCTGACATTTCAGAAACCTTCCAGCTTACAGTATGGAAGCTAGAGGCAGAGAGATGTTGGAGAAGAAGGGGAAAACCCACAGTCTCACTAACCCTGCCTCTAGTGGTGTTGACCAAGAGGTCAACTACATTGTGCCTGGCACATTTCTCAGGAGAGAGTGGAGCTTCAGGGGCCACACAGGACAGGTGGTCTGGCCCCAGGCAAGACCCTCCTCTCTGCCTTTAGCTCTTAAATGGTGAACAAGGGCTATTTCCCTGCATCTAAGGGCCATTCCTGGGATAAGTGTCAGAGCAAATGGCAAAAAAGGCACAACAGGCTCTTAGGAGGGAAATAGTAATGGCTGTGTGTAGCACAACCACATGACTGCACTTACGAAGTGAGGCTGAGAATGGAACCCTGGGCTTGCCAGTGGCAAGTCCCTGCACTTTACTCCTTGAGGAATAACCCCCCCCCCTTAGAAAGTCTCTGGTTCAGAGAAGAAGTCAAGGCCTGAGGCAAAGATGGAGCCTTGCTGGAGTGGGGTGAGAGGGCAGCTATGCCAGCTTCCTAGGGGCCAAAGAAAGGCCAGGAAAGTAGGGAAAGGGGGCCTACTTCTCTTCAGTGGCATGCGGGTTGCTCAGAGTGGTCTCAGAGTGTTATCAGTTTCCAGGTTCTTGATCTCTCCAAGACACAGAAATTACAGGGACTCTAGTCCTGCAGGTAGCAAACAAGAATTTATTAAAACATACGCAGTTCAGGCTCAGGGCGTCAGCACCAGGGACAGGGTCCGAGTGCTGCTTCCCCAGAGAACAGTGGAGGCTCCATTTAAGCAGTTTTAACCTGGCAAAATTAAGGGGCTAGAGTCCTTTCTTTGTTCTTCCTTCCAGGGGTCATTCCATCTCTTGAACCCTATCTTCTTGTGCCCATGACCTCTTACCAGTAACATGGTGGATTCCGGATCATCAGCCTAGAAGGGCTATTTGCCTAGGGGTATATCTAAAGTATGTATTGGGGAGAGGTTCCTTCCTAGAAAGACAGTCACTATCTGATTGTGGGTGCCTGACCTGGCCCCACATCTCCTGTGGAGAAATGCTCCTTTCTAAATAATAATGACTGGGTTGGCCCGAGCCTGAGTCATTATTGAGGATGATGGAACTTCTGGAGACTCAGGACACAAGAGCACTTAAGGCCTGATAGACCCCCCCAAAGACTATAGGAGCCTCAGTTTGCACTGACTGCCCCCTCAGTCTGCATTCCTCCTTCACACACACTCCTCCACCCCAGAGAGGAGAGTAGGAATGGCTGGATCTTCAGCTGCCCTGGCTGAGCCACGCTGTCCGCTCTGCCCTCAAGTGGACCCTGCTGGAGAAGGCCTCTCTGAATAGGCTTGATTACTTGGGCTCAGATTAGGGCCTACCTCCTGCCCTTCAAAAGCCCAAAATAAAAACAACTGCCAATAACATCAAATGCTCACTGAGCTTTACTGAGTGCTGCCTTCCTTTAACTTTCTCACCTTGCTGCATCCCGTGCTGCAGGTAAGATATGGGGGCTCGAGTAGTTTAGGCAACTTGCCCACGGATGCCCAGCCAATGGAATCACCTAGATAGATTTGACCCTGGATCTGGCTAGGCCCAGATCTGAATCATTCAGCTGAAGTAGCTCTCTACACTAGAAATGTCTCCAGGCACCTGCCCCTGCCAGCTAACAGGTCACTTTTGGGCCGCAGGCCTCACCTGTACAATGAACAAACAACCGTTTTTAAAAGATTGCTAAACATTCATGGTTCTTGCCCTTTTAAAGAGCAGAGTTTCCTTGAAAGTGTTCCTCCCCCTATTCTGGAAATTTCACAGCAATGTCAGTTTCCAAGTGTCCCAGGTGAGCTGAGGTGCTCCTTGGGTTTGGATTTAAGTGACTGAGAACCTAGAGGAGCTGCAGAGTGAGCCAGCCTCCTCCCAGGAGGAGAGCTACCTAGGCTCAAGCCCTAATCCCCACCCTCTTCAGTAATCTGCAAACTGCAGTGGGGGAGGGAAAAGGGGGAACGTGGTGCCCATCCCCTCTGCAACACCTCCATCTAGTGGTTCAATGTGTGAACTGCAGCATTTGTCCTGGACACCTGGTTCCCTGTAGGACCGTGTATCCTTTGTTAAAATCACAGGCCACAATTCAGATTACCCAACTCTGGACACTAACTAATTCAGCTCACTGCAAAGCCCTTTGCTTGAATAATTGGAAGACTCAAATTGCAGATGTCTTATTTAACGTAGGAATGATGATTTAACGCAGGAATGATGATGATGATGATTGTATTTTTATTACTATTTTGCAGCTAAAATTTATCTCATGTGCTTACTGTTTAAACTATATTTCACTTGAAGCCCATTCTACAGACACAAAAAATAGCATCAAAATTCTTTGGTGAAGGCTACAATTGGACTTTTCACAGTGAACTTAATGTAGTGCACATCATATTGATTTTCACTGATGCATGCCTGAAAATTGTATAATGTTACAATACAGTGTCACTTCAATTTAAAAAATGAAGATCATAATGCTAAGTCGTGCATTAGGAGGCGACCAGGCAGAACCCAGAGCCCACACCATTATGTTCTAATACCTCCCAGATCAGCCCAGTTGTTATCATGCACCAACTTTAGTCCTGTATGCTTTCTGTAGCACCTGACTTTATTCCGGTTTTATCCTATTCTTAGATCTCAGTCTAAAGAATAGCCACTTTCTGGAAAATGACAGGCAGATTGATACATCACAGGAAATAACAGTTCCATTCTTTCATCCCTTAGGAAGCTCCGGGGCCATACTGAAACACGACTCTTTTGACATGTACTCTGGAGGTAGGCACCTCTGTTGGCAATGAAGTTAGGTGGGTTGAGCTACTTCCTGTGGCAGGAGAGCCCTGGGATGCTGGGGTGCTTGGCTTTTTGTTTTCCATGGAGGCAAGGTGGGGCTTGAAGATCAGGCTGCTGCCTTTGAAACTGCTGCATTCACTGGCTCTCCCTGATGCCGATCCTGAGGAAAGGGTTCATGTGCAAAGTTTATTCTCAAGGGTCGTCACTATGGAGTTGGGAGTGAGACAGGAAATGGAGGCAGCCAGCGCCTCATGGCATCAAGCCATTGACTACTGCAGCATTTGTAACTCCAGAGCCAATGTCCAGTCAAATGCGTACCTCAGAGATATCCTGTGGGGGTAAGGATACCCCCCAAATTCCTTGGCCTCTCAACACATCTTGCCTGCCCCAGCTTGCAAAGTAAGATCTGGAGGCCAGCGAAGACTTTCAGACAAAGAAACCCCCAGGAATGGCTATTGGGCACTCAGGCTTATGCACACCAAATGGCCAAGGATAAGAGCGCATGGCCCAGCTTGCTCTAGGTAATGGGTATCATCTTTTAAGACACAGAGGTCTCTGGCAGGCCTAGGATAAAATCAAAGCCTCCCAAACTTTATCCCAGAAATGATAACTCAAATTGCAGTTCTTGCATGGGATGTCTTTCAGCTCTCTCTGCACAGACCTGTTTCTGGACATCTTTCTGCACATGACCTCCCTTTAGGGAGTCTGTCCTTTTGGCCCTTAGCCTAGCCCTGTGATGGGTCACTGACCTGGGCTCATCTAAGTTCCCAGCAGCAGCTTCTTCACTCTCAGGTCCCAGAGAAAAGCTTTAGTTGTGGGGGAGACTAACAACAACCCTCTAAACCTTCCAAACTGGGGTACAGCACTCCTTTATGCACCCACTGTCCAGCTGGCCACTGAACGTCCCTCCAACACATCTTTGCTCAACGTGCAGCAAAAACACACAGGGCAGCCTGTTGAGGGAAGCGCAGCCCTGGAAGGATCAGGCCCAACCCCTCTCAGTGCAGTCTGACTCAGTCTGCCTCCCCTTTCCCTGCCATCAGGGTGCTGAGCAGCCTCTTACCTCCAGAGGCCCAGGTGACACCTCTTGAGCCTCAATTTTGTCACCTGCACAATAGAGCCATAGTGTCTACTTCCTATGACTGACGTGATGGCTGGTAGAGCAACCCCGGGAGATTGAGTTTTCTCGCTTCTCAGACCTTCTCCCTCACTCCAACCATGTGATTCAGAAGCTAGGGGGAGAGTATCATTGGATGGAATGAATAGAGGAAAAAATGATTCAGAGGATGAAATTCAGTTTGGTAATAGTTTATCATGTCGTGGGGAACAGAAGCACTTCAAGCACAAGCCGTCCCTTCCCACAAGACACCAAAAAGGATGATGACTATTTTTTTATATTTTTTAGCTTTTTACTATTTTTTTTAATAATATAACAGTTTATTTTTACATCATTTTGTACATTTTTTTATCTCAATTGTAATCCCCATGGGTTTCCCATCACCGAGTCACCCGTGTGCCATCACCATAGTCCCGTGCACTTCTCCCCCCCCCACCCCACCCCCGTTTTTTGATCCCATTCCCCACTCCACCCCCACAAAATGTCTCTGGTATATGGCTATTCATTATTCTTATTATTTTCTTACCTGGTCTGTTATACTCGTGCTATGAGCAAAACCAAAGGATGATGACTTTTTAAAGTGAGAAGATAATTAACAGAAGTCACATTTCATTTCTTCCAGATATGTCCTGTCCGTCCAACACTTTAGTGAGATCTTGATATCTGCTAATGGACTTTCAGAACACCCTCTTTTTGTCTCCAGAGTTCAAGGGCCCTTTTGGTGTACATAAGCCTGCTGTGGAGACTGCTTAGAGGCTTGTCCCTGCCTGTTGATCTCACCCAAGGGCCCTTAGACCCTTCATTCTCACAGCGCCCCATCACCGCCACCCCCACACATACACACGTAAGAACCATCTGTGTCCGGAGCCCAGCCCCGCCCCCTGGTTGAGGGCAGCACTGAGCTCTCCCCCAGGACAAGGGCAGCAGAGCTTCCCCGGGAAGCCTCCTCTGGTAGAAGTTCAGGTTGGCCTCCAGATCAGGCAGCAGGGAAAGATCGACAATCATCAACTGTTTCCCCTAGATGATGTTTTTCCTTCCTCCCCCAGATCCTCTGCTTCTGCTGAAATTCCTTAAAGAAATTCCCGACGGCGTGCTGGTGCTGGTGGCCTCCTACGATGACCCAGGGAGCAAGTGAGTGGAAACCTCATGCCTGGCCACACACAGGTGATGCCGCACGAACACGTCACGTCCCAAGTGTCCCTCCCACAGGCCCCCTCCTCCGGCCACTTCCAGAGAAATAACCAGACGGTGGTGTACACGGTGGCCAGGGGGCCATCACCCATTTGGTCACAACAGTGGGAGACTGGAGACACGCCCTGTCCCCTGAGAGCCAGTGGCTACAGAAATTGTGACATGCTGTGACAGAGGGCCTATTGTTTTATATTTAAGACAGAGTGAACAGCCTTGAAAATGATGAGGCTGAAAATATTTAAGCACAGAGAAGAATGCCTACCTTGGGGTGAGGAGAAGTTATGAAAGGATGTTCTTGCAGGGCATGCATGGCAGCAAAATACAAGGAAAATACATGAACATTTTCCAGTGATGATGTCAGGGGGGGTAAGATGGTAATTTTTGGTTAGTCTACGACCAAAGGAATATATATTGTTTATCATGAATGCATGTCACAGCTTCAAATGAATGTATGTTGTAAGTGAAAGGAGAAGGAAAACTTTAACACCTCTCAGCCCCTCTGAGTGGCCTGCAGGGGGGAGTCCTTGCTGTCCCGCCTTGTTTCTCCTGAGGGGGGCGCAGCTGCTGCACACAGAGCGGGGAGGGACACTCACCCATCTCCCAGAGCTCCATCTCTTCCCTCTCATCCTCTGCAGACTGAATGATGAAATCAGGGAGATCTTCTCCAACTTGGGCAGTAACTATGCAAAGCAACTAGGCTTCCGGGACAGCTGGGTCTTCTTAGGGGCCAAAGACCTCAAGAATAAAAGCCCCTATGAGCAGGTAAGTTCATGGAGGTCTCCCCAAGCCACAAAGGGGAGGTGGGGAGTGTGCCAGGGATAGGTGGACATGGACTGGGGCGGCTTGGGAAGGACCCACAGGGCAGTGTAGGGAGGACCATCCCAGAGGTCAGGGGACCAGCTGGCCAGTGCCCCAGGAGTAAGTGGCCTTGACCAATCTTCAAAGAGGTGGCTCGTATATAAATGTATAGATATATAGGTAAGTACCAAAAAGGATAAAGAAGGATGAAAGAAAGCGAGGGATGGCAGAAAGAGAAAGGAATGTAGAAATGAGACCTCTGTGATGGAGCAAGAGACCCTGAGCCGGGTGCCTGCTCCCAGCCGTGACCTTAGCCAAGCCCCTTGTTCCCTAGTCTCCCCACCTGTAACAGGGAGGTTCGGACTGGGGAGCCTCAAGGCCCTTTCTAGTGTCCCTGTGGAGTTGGGGGCTTGCACCAAAAACAACACACAGCAGAACCAGAAACCTCCCTGAGTATGTGGAAGAAGTAGGAAGGGTCCAGAATATAGGGATGCACAGTCACAACCCAGGGCTGACCCAAGCAGAGGGGTCTGAGAGGCACCCAGAAGTGGAATTTGAGAAGCACTCACAGGAGGAAGACCCCCAGCGAAAAGCTGTACCCTGTCCCCCCTCCCTCATACTCCCCGCTCCCCCTCCCCCCACCCCTGCACACACACCAAGGGGCAACTCATCTCTCCATCCCCAGCTCAGAGCAATTCTGAATGCTGGGAAAAACCAGCCAGGTCTTGCCCAGCATGCAGTAGTCCAGTCTCTGCTGGTGAGATCATTCCTTTCTTCCCAGATACCATGATGGGGATCTGTGATGGGTAGATACTTCATAAAGGGCTACTGACGAGAGTGAACTCTGCCTGAAGGCAGTGGGCGTCATGGAAGGCTTCAGTAGGGGAGCACCAAGAGCAGAGTGTCCATAAGAAAGCCCAGCGATGGCAAGTACTTGCTCTGTGCAGGCTCAACCGAGCCAGCCCCATGCAGGGCCTCAGTTAACAGCACAGACCAGGACCCAGAGATGTAGGCCCAGCGGCTGTCTGAGGCCTTGGGCTACTTAGGCCCAGCTGCCTCCAGCAGCAGACTCAGCACTGACACTTTGAGAACTGCTCCCTGGCTGAGCGAGGAGAAGGATGTGGTAGGGGCAGGGCAGGGGGCTGACGCTGTCATCCAATGAGAGCTACCCTGGGGGCTGTGCAGGGGGGCTGCCTCTTCCGGAAAATGTTGCCTCTGTACGTATGTCTATGCTTCTAAGAGAAGGAATAATGTCATTGGAAAGTTCAAAAGAGAGGGTTCTGTTACTCCCAGGGAGTGAGGGGCACAGGGTGCAGGGCTCCAGGGGTCACTGTGGGAAGTGCTACAGGTGGGGCTTGAGGCTGCAGTGGTTGGGGGTGTGGGGCTCTGCTCTTTGTTACAGCATTGCTTCTGGAGCCCGCAAATCCAGGCCAGGACAGCAAAGAGGAAGCAATACAGAAGTCAGTTCCATCTTCACCTCATGCTTATGATCAGCTGTCTGGAACCCAATAGCCCAAAACGAGCAAAAGGGCACAATGATTAAAACTGCACATGGAAACTGGCTTTTAGCAAAGCAGTTACCTAAAACTTTTTGCTAGAACTTCCTTTAAAAAAAAATTTACTTATATGGAACTGGGGTACAGGCCAGAGGTGCAGGGGTGAAAGGATTCACCAGAGACAGAGTGGGGAGCAGAACAGGTGGATCTACTAAAACACACCGCTGAGGGGAGCAGCAGAGGTCTGCCAGGCCATGTGGGTCACCTCCAGTTGTTCTACCATGTGCCAACTAAGTGGCCACTATGGCCTTCAGTGTTTCCATCTGGACAATGGATGGGCAATATGTCCTTCTATTCCTTCTAGGGCCATTGTGAGGATTAGATACAGACACAGAGCAACTACTCAAGAATTACTAGGCTTGCTCCTTTTATTCTTCTTATTTGGGATCTCCTGAAGGGACTGATGAAGATTTGGGGAGAGGAGCTAATGCTCTCCAAATGCACTTCTTTCTTGGTGCCTCCCAAGGCATAACTGGCAGTGGCCAGGCTCTGACCCCATCTCTGAAATCTCAGGAAAGTAACATCCAGCTCCGACCTGTGGCTGTGGCAAGGGTGCAGTGAAGACTTCAAAGCATATGCAGGCGCAGGTCTGCATCCAGAACAGCCCCACTCCCCCCCACCACCAGGGTTGATGTTTCTCGCTCTCCTCTCCCTAGTACTTAAAGAACAACGCAGACTTTAACAAATACGACGGCTGGCCGGAGATGCTAGAGATGGAGGGCTGTGTGCCCAGGAAGGTATTTTAGGATGGTAGCAGCTCTGCCTACCTCAAGACCTGAAGAAATCCCCCGACTTGGGAGCGCGAGCCCCAAGGCTCTGGACTGGACGGCAGGGGCCTGCAGAGAAGGAAGCGGAGCAGCAGAATGGAAACTGTCGAGTAGCCCACGCTGTGCTTTCCCCTTGAGAAACCTCCCAGGACTGAAGCCCCCTGCTGGTGGTCATCTGTGGCGAGAACAGGTGGGTCTCCCGTGGGGCTGCCGTACTTGGCCCACACTGCCCACGCCTGAGCACAATTAAATTTTATTTTTGCTGATTTTTGCATGAACTTTGAGTACTGCATGTGCACGTTTCGCCCTAGGGTGTTCTGGTTCTGACTGGCTTTGCCTGGACCGTGAGTTCACATAGGCCAGTGGCAGCCTGGGGCAAGCTGTTAGGCAGCTAGAAGAAGAGCAAACTCCTGGGATTTCGTTTAGGCCTGAAAGGATCTTAGGTTCCAACATAGCTGTCACTGGAGGTTACTGGGTATTGCACTGGAGGCTACTCGTATTGGGGGGAGGCCGGGGGGGCAGTGAATTTCTGCAGTTAGACCCACAGCAACAGAGAAAGCCAGAGGGCAGGTGCTTGAAGCACCACCTTCACTGGCTATCTCAGTAAGAGGGACAAGAGATGGAGGCAGGAGGTGTGTGAAAGACCGAGAATGACCAGACCAAAGGGAAGCTCAGGAGCCGCACCCTCTGGTCTCTGTGCCTTTCCTCTACACCCCTCCACCTTACCCCCCACCTTCTGCTGTAGTCCCTGAGATGAGATTCCAGGGTTCCAGGGCAGGTGATTTGTTTGGGAAATGATTGCAAAACCAAGAAGCAGGACTGTAAGCCAGGGAGGGGAGGTGGCCGGTGATGTGTGCATGGGCCCAGCTCCATCCCACCAGGAGACCAAGCCTCGGATCTCCTAGAGGGAGAGAGCTAGGCACCCCGCACCAACTCCAGTCAGCCATTGCTAGTGCTGGGGATGCGGTGAATCCCTAGGGAGACCCCTGGGTGCGCCTCTTCTGCCCCTGGGTGCACCTCTTCTGCCCCTGGGTGCGCCTCTTCTGCCCCTGGGTGCGCCTCTTCTGCCCCTGGGTGCGCCTCTTCTGCCCCTGGGTGCGCCTCTTCTGCCCTGCAGAGAAAAGGACTGCTGTCTGGCTGCCCGGTGGGTCCTCAGCCGAGAGATACTGACCCTGGTGGCGGGGGCCTGCTGGAGTGGCAACCTGAGAGAGGATGCTGAGACCCTGCCTAGAGTCTCTGAGAAGCACCTGGGGGTACCCTAGCCAAAGGTCCAGGAGGGGTCAGGGAGCAGAAAGCAGAGGTGCGCAGGCCCCTAGGCTGAGCCAGGGAAACTACAAGATTCAGGAAGATACCCCAGGCCTGGCCCCTGAGCCCACCAGCAGAAGCTGAAGTCCTGGGTGCACTGGTGATACTGGACTCAGAGTTCCCAAGCCCTGGGGACAGGTAGGACTTTAAATGTGTCCAGAGGGCAGAGCGGAGGGCAGAGCGTGGGGCCCTTCAACCAGGAACCATGGCAGGCGGACAAGGGCCAAAGATGCAGTAAGGCCAGGGCCAGTGTGCAATGCTTCGAGTAGCTGGGTGGAGGAAGTCCCCCCAAGCCACTCTCGAGAGTGAAGGTGGGGGGATTTGCTGGCAGCCCCACTCAGCTGCTTATGCAGACACCCCTATCAGTGTAATGCTCGAGAAAACATCTGGCCAGATGCCCACTCTGGGGATGAGGGTAGGAGAAAATTCCCAGTTACCATAAACACTTTTGTATGTTTGGAATTTCTCTACAAGAAAGAATTCCTTCTGAGGACTTCTAAAGTGATTTCCTGATCAGAAACAGGGTTGAGCAGAGCTCTTTGCTGTAACCACTATTTTTAAGGACATGGGTTGGCCTCCTGATAGTAGGAAAAGGTAATGAGGCTTTTCTAGAAGCTACATTGCACAACACTTTAAAGAAGATTGTGAACATGTCAGTGGGGTGAATCAGAGAATTGGGGAAGGGTCTCCTGAGGCAGGGGAGTGGAAAGACAGCACAGAAGGACACTGGTGGCCCTCCCTTGTCTCCTCACTCAGCTTTTGCTTCCACTGTCTAGTCTCCGGGCTTTAGAGAACTGCCCTGAGGCTACTCCTGTATTATGCAAGGAGAGGGCGGTTACCTGGACCAGAATTGGCATGAGGATGGATAAAAGCGGACGAGTCTCAGGGATGTTCAAGTGTAAAATGGACAAGACTTGGGGACTGACGTTCTCACCACCAGGATGGACAGGGTTTCAGGCATCTCTGAACACTACTTATGCACTCAGAACTGGAGTCCTGCATTTCCCCACACCCTCCCAGTCAACAGGTGACCCCTCCCAGGCATGAGGATGGGTGGTGAGTAGGGGTTTGATTTTTATATATTTTTATTTTTTATATTCTTACATCATTGACTTTTTGTACAATATTTGATTTCTCCCCACAGGTTAGTCCCCATAATTCTCTCATCACCGTGGCACCCATGACCATCACCATATTCCCCTGTGTTCTTCATGTCCCTGTGCTGGCCCCTCGCCCTTTGGTACTGTATGCCTCAGAGCTAGGGTTTGCCTCCAAGTATTGTCTTTTTCCAGGGATTTGTCTATGTTCCCTCAGCCACAGTGAAATCTTTCCAGCAACAGCTGTCATTCTGGTTCTCGCCAGTAGGTGGCAGCCTGAGCTACAAAGGGAAGGCAGCTGTTGAACTTTATGGGTTGTATCTGGAACTGGCCAGGGGCAGCAGATTTACCATCAGTCTTATTAACAGCTTCATAGTAGCACCCAACTTCTGTGGTGATGTCCACGTACGCTCTGCTTGAAGCTTTATATGAATTACCACAGCTCACCATCACAGCTCCAGGGGGCGGGGCTGTTATCTTCTTTCACTATGAGGCAAATGAGACTCAGAGATCAAGGGACTTGTTCAAAGTCACACAGCTGAGGAGCCACAGAATGAGGACTGAATGCCTGTCTTGTTTCCATTACATGAATTAGCTGCTCAGCAACACAAGCCCTAAAACTACTCTGAGATAAAGTACTTCAGCCTCCCACCCTACCCCTGTCCCAGCCTTCTCTTTCTCCTCCTCCTGAATGCCTCCAAAGATGTCAGACTTGCTCAGGACCTCCAAGTCAGCAGCCTCAACTTTCACCATCAGCACTTTGGAAGATATGGAGTGGCGATGGATTTGAAAGATTTGGAATTTCTCTTTCAAAACCCTCACTATTTTGTATGCCTTGCTCCCTTCCACAAAGTGGTAAGCCATCCTCACACTGCAGAGCTAAGCGGTGTCCCCAGGCCACACAGGGGGACAGGGCAAAGTGGCTCTAGAACACTTGGTCCTTTCACCAACTGTTACTTCATCTGTATCCATAGTTCAAGCACTGGCTCTGTGTCAGGCACTGTACCAGGCTCTGGTGGCCATCACCCCCCTGTTCCTCCTGCGCAGGCATAGGATTCAAATGCTGCATTTGGGATCCACAGCTCACCGGAAAGCAAGATTCAGACCTTCAACCAGCCTTTCAGTACAGCTCATATGTCTTATTTCAACATGACTCCAAGCAGATGGAGAAAATG
This sequence comes from Condylura cristata, assembly GCF_000260355.1. NCBI lineage: Eukaryota > Metazoa > Chordata > Mammalia > Eulipotyphla > Talpidae > Condylura > Condylura cristata. The sequence goes on from NW_004567105.1 coordinate 54,936,798, forward strand.
AATAAATGTGTAAAATTCCTTTTCTCCTCCCACCCCACCAAGAGCCAAGCTGGTGGGTAATTATGGGACAGCTGCCAAAGAAGTCTGATCTTCAGGGGTGAGTTATGGCATTTTTACTCTTCTGGCTGAATGCCAATTTAGTCTTTGCCCTTTATAATTTCACGCATGCTCACCTTAGTGCAGGAAATCAGAAGCAACACCCAGTCACAACTAGAACAGAGGGGAAGAGTAATGGAGAAGGCAAGGCCGGGGTGAGCCCAGAAGGGCAGCAGGAAAAAGCCATTTTTTTGCATTAGTGGGGTCTTAGAGGATGGGGAAAGACAGCAATGATCGTAACGTACAGCTACCATGCCATGGGCATTTGCCAGGAGCCAGTGCCCTGGGCTTCGCCAGGGCTTTGTTAAGCACTCTTCATACTTACAGTTTCATTTACTCCTCCATCATATATTCATCTACTCAAACAACATTCATTGAGCAACTGCCGTGTCTGGTTGTCCCCAAAACTGGTTATTTTGGACTTGCCACTGGGCAGTGGATTTATCAGTATTAACAACTTCATCAGTACTTGCAGCTTCCGTGGAGAATTGCTGTTGTCCAAATATGCTGCGTACAGAGAGCTTTACGTGAACTACCTCGTTTCATCCTCACAACCCCTGGTGGGGATCACTGTTATCCCCCTGGAGTCCTGAGGAAGATTCTCAGACAGGGAATGATAGGACTTGATACATGGTGTAACTAAATGATGGCTTCAGCCACAGCGCCCCACCCCTTTCACTCGGCACCCACACAGAGAGGAAAGTGGGGCCCAGACCAAAGCATGTCCCCCAGATCACACAACTATGAGGAAGAGTCTGACCCAAGACCAAGGTGATTCCAGCCTCAATCTGACTGCATGCTGGCAACAGAGAAGTAAGGGGGTGGCTGTTGGGGGGTGGGGGGTGACTGCCGGCAGGACTCTGAGAACTTGGCCTTGGCATGGAATCTGGCTCCAGCTAGTTTCCTGGCCTGAGCCAGACCAGAGGTCCTCCAGCCCTCCCACCAGACAGCCGACTGCCTGGCTGAATGAAGTGTTCTGCTCTCCGATACTCTGCTCTGGGAAAGCCCCAGCCCCATGTGTCTTCAAAAATCCACTAGTAACATAGTTGTCCAGCCTGCAGTTCACATCCCCTTACCCTCCCGCCCTGCACCAGCCACCCCAAGCAGCCTCCACTGTCTGGATCCTGTTGCCTGGTGAGAAGGCCAAGTCCAGCCCGCTAGGCTGAGAGGTCACTGGCCAAGCTGAGCCGCGAGCAGTGGTGAGTGTACTGTGGGCTCTCCCCACCCTGGCCACCTCAGTTTTTCTCCCTGAGAGAGGCAGGGGTCTGGAAAGCAGAGCAGCAGCGGGGGCCGGAGGAGGCCACGTGAGGCTTCGGGGACACTGGCCCTTCTGTCAGGATCAATCACCCTAAGCCTGCCTGAGCAGTGCTGGGCTTAGGAGCAGTGTGAAAGCTGCCTTTGTGCCCAAGGAGAATGAGCTTCGAGATGGCCGGGACCCCTGGTGTGGGGGGCCACTTGGGCCCCAGCTCCTGAAATCAGGACCAGAAGGAAGGACCCCCTCGCCTGGCCCAGTGCCCACTTCATGCCATGGGAGCAGCCCAAGGGAAGAAGGTAGGATCCCTGGCGGTCCTGCTCAGCTCTGGACCTGGGAAGGGAGACTGGGGGGAGGGCAGGGCTCCCCCAACCGGACCCTTCCCTGAGAGAATAGCCAAGATTTGCATCGAGAAGCCTGACTGGGGCTCAGGGCAGAGCCGGTAGCTAATCTCTCATCTCTGAACAAACTGGAGGCTGCCCAGTCTCTAAGGCTCAGGTCTTTTGCACAAACCTCTCCACTTCTCTGTCTACGGGCTCCTTGGCCACACTGCTGCATACATCAGAGGGGTGTGGGCACAGAGGGGTGCGGGGGCCAGATGAAAAATAATGCTCATTATAAGGAAGTTGGCTAAGCAGCTGTTACCTGACGTAGGGCTGTGGCACGTTATTGATGCTTTTCTCTCAATTCCTCACCCGTAGACTGGGGATAACAGTCACTGCCTCAGGTCATGGCGAGAATGAGATTAACTCAAATCAGTAATGTGCTTGAAACAGTGCCTGGTACATGGTGGGCTGTCTACGCTAAGCCATCATTATTAGAATTCTGTTCATTTTCATCCGTCACCTTCTGCATCTCAGCTCTTTGCTGGGAGCCTGCAGACAGCACTGCCAATTAGTGTTTCTGAAAGTGGCCTCTGGACGCCCTACAATTAGGGTAGGGAGGGGGTTTGTTGAATAGTCACCAACCTGAGGCACGCCTAGAACTCCCGGCTCAGCGTCTCTGCAGAGGTGAATTTACTCACCAGCACTCCAGGGATCCTTGGGCGTGTTTGTGGTCCACAGGCACCACTGTGGTTCCAGTGGTGCCCAGGTGCCAGCTCCCCAGCTATCACTGGAAAAACTGACGCCCTCTGGATCTTGGTTTCTCTGTCTGTGAAATGGAGCTCCTTCCCATGGCCTCGTGGGGGGTTCCATGATATGAGGGAGCCTGCAAGGTGCTTAGCACACTGACACCTTGTGGGGCCTGGTAGACAGGGATCTCTAGTCCTCAAACAACTGATGAGCTATGACATTAGAGTAGGAAACTGAGGCTTGGAGGCAAGAGATTTTTTTTTTTTACAAAAGTTTATTTTTACATCATTTTGTACATTTTTTTTTCATCTCAATTGTAATCCCCACGGGTTTCCCATCACCGAGTCACCCGTGTGCCATCACCATAATCCCGTGCATTTCTCTCCCCACCCCCCTCCCCCATTTTTGATCCCATTCCCCACTCCACCCCCGCAAAATGTCTCTGGTATATGGTTGTTCATTATTTTTGTTATTTTCTCAGGAGGCAAGAGATTTCTTAGCCAGGGTCATGCAATTAGTGAAGGAGAAAGGATTAGTGGAGGAAAGAGTAGGATCTTGACTGTTTTTGCTTGACTCTAAACTTTCTGCCAACCCAGCCCATTCCTTATTTTTCAAATTTAAAACACATTATGGGTCCATAAAGGAAACTCTGAATCTCCGCTGCAAAGCGAGAGTGTTGGGCTAGATAACCCCTGTGGGGCACCTCGTGCTGGCCTCCACGCCCACCTCTTTATTTCACTTGTGATTCAGCCTGAAGGTGCCGCCTACCCCAAAGTCCCTGGAACAGCATTGTCCTAAAAGTTTGATATCCTGGGGTCTTTACTCCCGCAATGCCCACTACTGCCTGCAGGGGTCAGTGTGGGCCACTGCCATGGGATCAGGACTGGTATGTTACCCCACCCAGAGAGTCCCAGAGATGCCTTCCCCATTTGCTTGAACACTGGCCCCATCCAGTCCCCTCGCAGAACAGTCTTCCTGATCCTCCCCCCTCCCAGCAGAGAATGAGTTCAGCCTCTAGGTCCTGTCTGCTGAACATGAATATGGGGGAAGTTACCTTGGAGACCAGCCCTAGAAAAGGCCCTAGCGAGACCTAGCCCAAGAATGGGCTTTCCCAACTCCCTCACCCATGGCAGACATCATAACTCAATCCCTGCACTCTTTTCCCCTAATCTAGATTTTAAAATCCTGCTCACACATCATCCCATAACGACCCTAACAGAACTGTATAGAATGAGTCCTCAGGTCGAAAGCCATGCCTATCCCAGGCCCAGCCTTTCCCTGGTCACAGGGCAAAGCCCTCACTCATTACACAGAGGCCCCAGGTCCTCGGGCAGCAATGCATCCAGGAAAAACCACTCCATGGGCCTCCAACACCAAGTGAAGATTCAGAGGGTCTGGGCATTCTGCCCTCAACCCCCAGTCAGTGCCAACATCCCTCCCCAACGAAGGGGAAGGCCCTTCCTGGGCCTGTTCCTGAACAGGCCCAGCACTGCAGGCCACAATCCTAATTCTACCTTTAAAGGGACTGATCCTAAAAACAAACAAACAAACAAACAAACAAAAAACCAAATGAGATTAAATGTTACCCTGATGCTGAAAAGAAAATGCTACTGATAACAGCTCACATGCATGGCAATTTTTGTATCAATTCTCTCATTGAATTTTCTAACAATTCTTGAAGTGGGTATATTAGCACCCCCAAAAAATCAAAAGCATGGAGAGATTAAACAGGAAGCTCAAGGTCACCCAGCAAGTAAGTGGTGAGATGGGATTTGCTCTGTGAAGAGCCCTTTGCTGCCAGGGCACTCCTGTGCCAGTGCACACGACAGCGGGCTCTCAGGCTGGCAAGCTGCTCACACCCCACCTGGGACCTCACTTGGGCTGCTTGTTTATCTCTGAGCCTCAGTCTCCTCATCTGCATCTATTAAATTGGATAATGACTTCACCTTCCACACCCAGACGGTTACAGTGCCAGGCACATGGTAGGCTTTCAGGGAATGGTGCCTGTCATGGTACTGCTAGGTGCAGGTTCAGCAGAGAGTGAATTGTCTGCACCCCCAAGTTCCTGGAGTAACTCCTCAGAGGCTCAGACACTTCGCATTCTCTAAAACATTTCTCCAAACCTAGCTTCACCCAGGTTTTCCTCTTCCCTGAGTGGACCTGTTGATGTTTGCCAAGATGCTCGCTGCTTTGCATTCGTCTTCATTAGAAGCAAGTTTCCCTGACTGAAACAAAAGGGAAAATATGGGAGCCATTGCTAAATTTGATAAATGGCCTGAAAGGGAGTGTTCATTCTTATGGAACCCAGAAGGCACACATCTGGCTGGGCCCACTGGCTTCCTAGACAATCATCCGTACAGAAGATGGATGGGCCTGCCTGGCACCAAGGCCCACAGGCGGCTTCCACCTGCCCGGGCCCAGCACAGCGGGCAGTGAGGACCTCGTCAGGAGGGCGCCGCCATCTGTGCCACCTCCTGGTTCTGCTCTCCCACCTCAGACTGCTTCTCTGAGGGAAAGTGAGGCCAAATTCCCCATTCCTTGCATTGTGGGGACCAACAACAGGGTTCCCATAGAACTCCTGGGCCCAGAATAAGGAGCTTGGGAACAGAAGCAAGCCTTCAGGAGCCTCATCCTCACACCCCACAAGAGCTGAACCTCTGCTCCTGCCAGCAGCCTCCTCACTGAGCCCACTCCAGGGATCTCCCAGATCTTGCCAGCTCTGACAGACACCAGCTATCACCCTCCCTGGTCACTGTCCAGCACATCTGCTCTGCTTTTTAATGCTGTCCCTCCAGCACCCCAACATGCCCCCTGCAGTAGAGGCTGCCAGACCCACTTCCTGTAGGCAGTGGGGAGGGGGCATGGTGTGGCAACAGCTGGAAAGGTACCTGAGGGCAGGCAGAGTAGCCTTTAGAAAGGGCACTGATTTCCTGTCCCCTGGGTGTCCCGATGGGACTATCATTGTTCACATCCTTGGCATCTCCAAGGTGGGTGCAGGGTTAAATGTCCAGGCCTCAAAAAGATGTGTAGTTGTCTACTGCACAAAGGAGTCGAGTGGGTGGGTTAGTAGGGGCAGAGGCCTGTCCAAGTGCTGGCTAGGGCTGCCCAGAGGGAGCAATCATGCTGGTCACTCACCGCCATCGCTCACCGCCCCACAATCACTTCTCCCGAAGCTAAAATTGCTTCTGTCCATTCTTAAGCTCCAAGGGCTGGTAGAAAAAAAGCAACAAAAAAAAAGGCTTAACACTGGTAGCCTAGCTTGGGAAGGAAAGAAATAGAGGGAGAAACAGGAAGAAAGATGCCAGCTTAGTGGGTACTTCTAGGAAGACTTCTCTGAAAGGATCTCAAATGTGTCTATGCTGGGGTTTGGGGGGACAGCACAGTGCAAGCTTGTCTGGGGCCACCTGTGTGTAATGGGGGCCACATGCTTTACTAAGCTTGAAGGATAATCAGGGAGAACAAGGAAGAGGTCAGGGGGCTTAGAAGGGGGAAAAGCTCCCTCGGCCCCACCACACAACTGCCCGACCCCCCCTTCGGCTCTCAGCATTCTCTCCACCACACTGGCCAGGGCTGTAATTTTACCCACAAGGGGATGGAGACTTCTTTTTGTTTATGGCTCATCATTGTGTCCCCAGTTCTGCACACAGCAGGTGCTCCAAAAACTGAGGAAGGGAGGGAGGGCCACAGGGAGGCTGGGTCCCCAAGGAAGGAACTTGAGGATTGAAGGCCAGCCTCATGGAAAGATCCACCCAAAACTCCAAGCTGAGGGACAGACACAGTATAGGCCCCTCAACTTCTCCCTCACAGCAACTCCTTTCTAAAACTGTAATGCTGTGGCACAAATTCCTTCATTCCCTACTCTGCCCAACACACACACACACACATACATCTCACCGGCACTGGCTTGTCTGGGGCCCTCTCTGTTCATCACTCAAACACTGACCAGGCACCTAGTGGGCACCAGGATCCTACACACGGGAGACAGACCAGAGAACAGCGAACAGCTCTCAGGTGTTTAATGCCTAGAAGAAGAAAGATGGGGAAAGTCAAGATGGCCACCTTCACCCCATCCTTAGCTGGTGGAAGGTCAATCGCCTTTCCTGGACAGTAGAGAAGGGCAATACTTGCACTTCCTTTCCTTACTTCAAGCGTCTCCTTGTAGTGAAGCTTTCCCCATCCATGACCATGGAACAATGGACAGTGTGAAAAGTCATCGCCCAAAAGATGCCGTGCCGGGCTCTCACACATGTCCTGTCATTAGCCTGGCCGTGAGAAAGTGGGGTCAACTGGACCCTCAGAATCCTCCCGGATGCACCAGAATTTTAGGGCTTGCAGAGACCTTGCACAGCACTGCCCAATCTTGGCCTGTCCTGCAAAATAAGCTGAGGTCACCCCAAACAGTTCACATTCCCAGGGAGTCACATTCCTCTCGGGCGGCCATCTTATTTGTAAAATAGGCACTTCCTAAAAGTAAAAATAAAAATGCTTTTCAATAATTGAACTCTCGGAATCCTCACAAACCTGGCCATAAATCAATGTCCTTATTTCACAAAGGTAAAAAGCTCAGACTCAGAGGTCACGCTCACTGAAATCACACAGCCAGCAAGTGCCAGAGCCAAGACACGAACCCAGATACATCTGACGCCACAGCCGTTAATCACTGACTTGTTTTTCAAGTGTCAGGATGAAACTGTGTCTCTCAAGTCAAAATAAACCTTCATCCTGCTTGGTAGAGTTACTAGCCGGTGGTGGCCCCCTGGGAGCAGCACTGAAGAGGGGCCCTAAAGTTCAGAAGAATTTAATTTCCACAGTGAAAGGGCTTAGAGGTGGGATAGGAGAGGCCAAATCAAAAGCTGGCCTTTGAGAAGGCCGAGGCCCAAAAACCCAGCTCCCTCACTGGCCCAGGGATCTGCTTTCAGAACATTGTGTTTCCTGAAGTGACATGAACGAGGGGCTTTGTTTAAGTGAGAGATCAAATCTCAGAGCTGGGGGAGAGGGAAAGGCAAGGAGCTGGAACTTTCCTTTTATCATCTAAAATCTAAGAGGAGGCCAAAAGCACCAGAGGGGGTAGTTGGGAGAGCCCGGCTTGGTCTCTGGTGACTCCCAGGGAAACTGAGAAAGGGACCTGCCCTGTTCTGTGAAATATGGCACCCCCAGAATTTAGGGCACTCAGCCAGAAATGAGAAGGGGCTCCTGCTCTGAGAGACCACCCGGGGGGTTTCCTCATCTACCCCAGCTCTTGGGAAAACCTTGGTGTCGTTTTGGAGCATGTGATATGACAGAAGTTTCCGGAGTCCTGCCATGGGGACCCGCAGGCACAAAGGTGATCTGTGCTGAAGGCCCTTTGGGGACTCTCATCACAACCAGGTCCTGTGAAGTGACATCAGTTTCCAATCGCTACAAACCTAGTGACTGAACACAACAGAAATTTATTTTCTCACAGTTCTGGGGGCCATGAAATTGAGCAGGGCTATGGTCAGCTGAAGGCTCCAAGGGTGATTCTTCCTAGGCCTTTCTCTGAGCTGGTGTGGCCAGCAATCCTTGTCACTCCTTGGCCTGTAGATGCTCACTCCATGCATCTACTTCACATGCCTACCTCCTGTGTGTCTTCCCCTCTCAGGACACCAGTCATCTTAGCTCAGGGCCTACCCTCACGATTTCATCTCAACTTTGATCACATCTGCAAAGACCCTGTTTCCAAATAAGACAACATTCACAGGTACCAGATTACAACATATGTCTTTGGAGACACAATTCAACCCACTGCTGTGCCCCTTGCTCTGCTGGACCTGTACCCCTCCGGGTACCTGAAGTTAGACATCTCTCCAGTGAAACCCCACATCCGCTGCTGGCTGCTCTCCAGGGCCTTCAGTTCAATTTAGCTTCATTCACTGTAGTGGTTTCCCACACAGTAGAGCCTGAATGAGCAACTTTGATTCAGAATCTGATCCCCTATTCTCCCAAGTGAAACGCTTGAAGGGAAATTACCAGGAAATCCACAGCCAACAGGCCTCCATGACCTCACTCCAGCCTCACCTGTGATGCTCTCCCTCCCTCACTCTGCTCCAACCAGCCTGGACTCCCTGACAGGCCAAGCTCTCCCACTTCCAAGCCTTTGCCTCTGCTGCTCCGTCTCCTGGTATACCTTTTCCTGCTTCTTCCCAGGACTGGGAAAAGAGGGCTTCCCTGACCCCTCCAGCTAAAGTACTCCCATCTTGGCCCCTGGTCTTCATCACCAACTGAAATGACTTCTTTGGTTATTCCTTTCACTGTTGCATGCCTGGCTTTCCCAGTCAGCACGACTACTCCATGAGGACAGGACCTGTCACCACTATGAATGTTCAGTGCTTAGCACAGAGCGATACATGCATGAATGAATGGCCAGGGAGCCATAAAGGAAATTCACTCTTACATTCTACAAACATTTCCTAAGACTCCATCCACTCTAGCCAGACACTGCAACAAGGCTAGGACCTGAGTGGCCAGGCCAAGAGGGGGGTGACTTTGCTTCTAGGGGAAGGTGAAAGGGTTGAGGCTTTGCTGCCATTCAGGGATTGCAAGGCTGGGGCAGGAGACAGAGGCAGGGAAGGGTGAGCCCCGTAGGAGAAAGGACAGGAAGGGCTGAGGTCATGCATCCTAGGGAACCACACCTAGATGCTGGGCAGGGAAGGTCTGAGGTTAGCTGATTAGTCAGTTCCGGTACGGCATTGGGAGCCTGGGATGTGAAGTCATGCAAACCTCACTATGACTCCTGGCTCTCCTTTCCACCAGCTACCTCCTTAACCTCTCAGCCTCAGCTAAGAACCTACCAAACAATGCTTGGCACACAGTAAGAGCTATACAAATAGCAACTACTTTTGTTATTCGTATTTGGTCAGATCCCTCAGACTGTATGTAGATCTGGGGAGTCCTGGCCAGAGACATGGAGCTGCTAGGCATCAGTAGGAAGTGCCCTTCCAGAAAGATGGCAACTGGAGCCTAAGAATGGAGGAGGGATTATAGGAAGGGAGTGAACAATTGTTGCCTGTTTCCCACCAACTACTAATATGAGAGTGAAGGGACAAGCTGATGCTTCCTAGGAGGGAAGATTCCACAGGGCTACAAGTACAATCTGAATAAAGCTGAATCCAAACAACTTAGAAAGATAACTGATCATGGACACAAAGAGAAGGTGACTTAGTTTCTTCAGCCCTGGCAGGTCCACATCTCACCTGTACTGAGAGTGAGTCTTGTGATACTTCTTCCTCTCTGCACTCCACCGAAGTTCATGTGTGTCTTATGACATGTTTTTCGTAGGTGCATAGCATTCCACTGGCATGGACATGCCACAATTTGCTTCATCCACCCAGCTTTTATTTGTCCAAGGTTTTTCTTATTCCCCATCTAGCAGATATTGCTGCATATTCTTGGTTCTTTTCTTGAGATAAATTCCACCTTCAAGCTTGTGTGGCTTTCTGTGAAGTTGTGTACAAAATGTGTAGACATAAGGACTTGGGGCCTTTTCAAGTAGATGGAGTACGTCAGACGCTGAGGGAGCTGGTTTCCGAGTCGAAACTGCTACTGCAGAAAACAGTATGCAGAATATGATTTGTCTCCTCCCACGGTGTGGTTTGGCAACTTGGACCACTGGACTTCAAACAATTTCAATTCAAGGAAACAGTCATTTACCATTGATTAGTAATTATTATGTGCACCTCCAGAGAACTTTACAAGCATCATGTCACAACAACTCCATGAAGTTAGTGAGCTCAGAGAGGTTGGGTACAATGTTGATGGTCACAGAACAGATCATGGTGAATCAGATCCAGCTGGCTGTCTCAGACTTCAGTCTTCAGTTCATGCGTTTGCCTGGTGCAGTGAGTGGGGTTCTCAGGGCTCAGGAAGCAGCCCTGAAACAGCATTTTCTGTTTCTGTCAATCAAATGGACAAGACCATCTGGGCTGAGTCTCCATCAGGACGTTCCTACCTATAAACAACTGATACAGAAAATCAAGAGTATCAGTCAGCTTGAAGGAGTCATCCAGGCAGCCAGATTATGGTGACCCAGCTCCTCCTGAAGCTGCACTAGCTCCACACCACCTGTCCAGGACAGCACCTTCTCACAGAGTAAGCAGTCGAAATCCTGCAGATCCAAGATGGGGAGGAGTAGACAGTGGGGGCTTCTGAGCCTCTTTCTGCCCTGCCTCTTCCTTTCACACCAGGGCTCTGTCTGCAGCAGCCCAGATCGAGGGTAGCATTATCAGGGCCAAAGCAGCCAACTCCAAATGCCAAGGATAGAGTTTTCTTGAGCTAAACCAGCCACAGTGTGGTCTCCTCACGCAAGTGGGAAGAGGTAAATTCAGTAAGTCCTCTTGGATTAATGTCAATGTGATAAAGCAGTAACAGCGGGATTCATCGAGCGCCTCCTGGGCTGTGCTAGCATCTGTGTTATCTAGTGTCATCCTCTCGGCAACACTGCTACTGCCTGCATTTTACAGGTGGCTCTGAGTGAGTACACTGGGCCAGGAAGTGTTGCCAGGCAACTAGAGAAACAGAAAGAGGATAGAAGGGTGTTTGGAGAACCCCGAGTGCACTCCAGGGTCCAGAGCAGTGCCTAATACTATTTGTTGACTGACGGTTTCACTTTTGGAGCACAGCGATTGAACCAGTCGTTTTTTATAGGTGCTTTGCAAGAGAAAAAAAACTGGAAGGATATTCACCAAATGTTAATCCTGATTATGTTAATTGAGAAGCAGCAGTGGGGGAAGGGGAGAATATAATGGTCGTGTCCTTTGGGCACTATTTACATTGTCTACAATGAGCAAGTATTAACTTTATGATCAAAAGAGAAAAAAACCTTTTCTGTGAGTTTAAGACTCATCTCGTTTTATAAAATATTAGGCCTGGAGGGGATAAGCCATTCACCCAAGGGCACACAGTGAGGAGAGAGATGGCTGGGATAGACCCTTGGCTGCAGCCTGTGCCTGCACCCCTGGGAACTCAGGGCCTCATGCCTCAGGCCATCTCCAGCTTCTTCATAGGCAGGTCTGCTCACCCCTTTCTCCTGAGTAGCCCCAGAAATGCCCTTTCCCACTTCCAGTTCCCCAGCTTCTGAGAGCATCTCCCCAGAGAGCTGTGGATCCCTGCAGATTTCAAGAAGGTGGCCAGTGGAAAGAGGTGCACATAAACACCCCCCCATTCCAGCTCCACAGACTCACTGCTTATTCATAAATAAAAGAATGCCCTGGCTATTTTGGGCACCTGTAATTTTCTACTTGAATAACCAAGGAAGTGGCTGCCTGCCCGCTTCGCTTCTCCGCCTGCTCAGGGCCCCAGAATAGGGGAAATGCGATCTCCCCTGGTGTAATGGGATCTGGGGCTGATTTCCTTGCCTTTGCCCCGTTCAGAAAGCCCAAGTGTCCCACATGCTACCTCTAAGGCAGGGAGGGAGAATCCCAGCCAGGTTTGGATGTCATGGGCCAGGTACAAGAGGCAAATCCAGCGCAGGCTCTTAACAGTTGTGGGATTTCAGCTCTTTGACTCCCAGGCTCTTCCTCTGTGAATGGATAATTAGAGCCAGGTGAAGAACCTGGTTCTTATGGTAGTTACCATTGCTACCCATAGTTATCCCAGGTATGAGGAAAGGGCTTTTCTAAAAAGTGCCCTGATAAAAGAGGTCTCAGGCTACCAGCTGGTTTTATCCCTTAAAGCAAGTCAATCGTCTCCATCCTTAATAATCTTAAGCAAGATTACCTTTTCTTTTTATCAAAGTGATCGTGATAAATACTGGAAATTTAGAAAATAAATGAAGAAAATTAAAAATCACTTTAAGTCATAACTGCTCTAGTTTATTAAGCACACACTGCTCCAGTCCATACTAGGGGCTTTCCATTCATTAACTCTAATTCTTCCAGCTTACACCTCATTTATAAATGAGAAAGCTGGGCTTCAGAGAGGTGAGCTCACTCATGCCAGGTCACAACTGGTAAATAGGGCAGAAATTTCACCCAGTTCCCCAAAGCCCATTATACCAGCTTTCTATTGTTGTAATAACAAATTATCACAAAAATCAGTGGCTTCAAACAATGCACAAGTATAACAGCTTCCATGGGCAGGAGTCCAGGCCAAGCTCAGCAGTGTCCATGGCTCAGTTTCACAGGCTACACTCAAGGGGTTAGTTGGGCTGCCTCTCACCTGGAGGCTCAACTGGGGAAGCATCTGCTTCTTCACTCATTCAAGTTGTTGCCAGAATTTACTTCTATGGTTATAGGCGAGAGGGCTCCGGTTATTCACTGGAGACTGTCCTTGGGGCACAGGGGTCACCCCACAGTTCTGCCATGTGGAATTCTCAGCATGCTCACTTCATTCAGTCAGATAGGAAAATCTCTTGCTAGTACATTCTAGCAAGATGGAGTCACACACACAAACACATGCACAATTATACATCTTAAAACATATTATCATATTCTTAGGAGTGATGTGCCAGTAGTTTGCCATAATCTATTAGAAGCAAGTCACAGGTCCCCCCCACACTCTGAGGTGTAAGCCAGGGTGTGAATAAGAGAAGCTAGGGTGAGCTCAGGGTGTCGCATTCGCCTTTTACCATAGCAGCTCTTCTTTTCCCCACCAATTTCCTCACCACCAACCCTGCCCCCACCTGGAAGAAACTCAGAAATGAGTGTGAAGGGTGTTACGATCATCTGTGGGAAGGTTGACAATAGCCAAGGCTATGGGGACAGTGGTAGGAACAAGAATACAGGTATATGGTAAGTGATGGGATACAGGAAAATGCATAAATTGGCTCAGAAAACACTGCTGTCTTGGTGAAGGTAAGAATGAAATTTGTTTTGGTTTTAGCTTTTCCACTGAAAGCAGAAATAGTACAGGGATAAAACATGGGCTCTGAAACTTACTTGGCTCCAGCACTCTGCTGCTGGAGTACATTACTGCACCCTCTCACCTTTTTCTCAGCATTCTTGTGAGTATACCAAGATAATACCTAGAGAGCGCCTTGCTATTAGCTGGATTTCTACTGCTGGCCATGATGGAGAACCTAGTGCAAATCAGCCCTCCCACTAAAACAACTTGACAAAATAAGAAGCAACTGTTTTTAGCAGTTGTGAGCAAACAGTGGGATTCTGAAGGCAGGGAAACTCACAGTGAACCCCTCATCACCAGGCTCTCACCCCAGGACTATTTCGTAAGCAGGGTACAAGGCCCTGTAGCCCAAACAGACCATAACAGTCTCCCTGAGCCCAGGAGGCAGAGACAGAATTTGGGACAATGAGAGAAGTAGAGAGGAAAGGACCCGCAGGGCACGAGACTGGTGAGGAGCACTGGACAGGAACCTAGAAGTCTCTCTGTAGATCCCCCAGGACCCACAAACCCTTCCCCAAGTGCATGGCTATATAAGCACAGGGCAAGATTATCCAAGATTAATCTCCAAGCAGCTATTAAGGGGTTGAGAGCAAACTGAGGTTCTACAGGTCAAGCAATGCTGTGGAACACTGGAGAGACCTTCTCCCCAGGCAGAGCTGAGACACCAGAAACAATGTGCCTTAGGCGTGAGAATCATGTCCTAGTGCGAGGGCTGCTCTAGACCTGCCCTGACTGCCTGAAGTAGACCCCTTCTGGGGCCTCAGAAGAGGAGGTTTAGAGTTATTAAGCATTAATAAAATTAGGGAGGTTTGAGGAATTGTTGGGCTTTGCATACACCCTCCATAGAAAAATAGAAAACCAAGCCCATGGAATTGCAGAGGGACCAGCAAATTGTACAGCTTGCTAAAGTAAAGTTCTTCAGGGAATGACAGAAGCCAAAGTCTATAGAACATATCTCAAATATATACATCTAGTATATGCACAAAATTTACTAGATCTGCAAAGAAAAGGAAAAATGTCAGCCTTAGTCAAGGGGGAAAACCACAGTGGAAACCGACCTCAAAATGATCCTAAGGTGAGATTTAGCAGAGTAAGACCCCAAAACACCTTCTCTGGTGTCTGTGATCTAGCAGTTGCTGACTAAATGCAATAACTGAGCAATAATTAACTATTCCCCTCCTGAAGCTTGAAACCCAAGGATTTATAAAGGGAAATGAAGGTCCTGATCGCTCACCATAGAAAGGTGTGAAGAATGGGGTGAAGTGTATGGAGTTGCCTGGAGTATGAGTGAGCAAGACCAACTGTAACTCCACTACAAATTCAGTGAGTGAGCCTTCAACTACTCGTGCCTTGTTGTCTTCATTTATCTAATGGGGAGGGCAGTCAGTCCCTCTCAAAGAACCCTTTCTTTCCAGGATTCTGTTTGTCTAGCACAAGAACTGTTTTCCGCCAAGATACACTCTGAGCTGGGGGCTGGAATAACCAGTCGGAGAAGGAATTAGATCTAGTTCCTTGGGGAAAACACGCTCTGGGAAGTCGCTCTTCCAGATATAATAACATGGGGCCGTGGGCAGAGACTGAGCTCATTTTCCAAGGGGACATTTCTTAAGAAAAGTCTCCTAGCAACCAGCTCTGCCAACACCACAACCTTCAGAGACCTTTGCAGAAACACAAAGGCTTTTTGTGACTCCCTTCTTCAAAAGCCCAGGATGGAGGGGGCACTTGGTGGCACCCATGGCCTTCACCTCCTTGCCCTCTGTAAAATTACCAGCAGTCTAGCTTCAGGGCTTGGAGCATGGACTTCAGACCTTACTTCAAAACCTGCTCTGTCGCTCACTTTTTGGGTAATTTTAGACAAGTTACTTAACCTCTCTGAGCCACTTTGCCCATCTGTACAATGTGCAGATGTAGAAGGATATTACTGTGTAGATTTGTGCTCAACCCAGATGCCCTGCATGGTCTGGCATACCCTTTCCCCCAGAGGCTGTGAACATGGACTGCTAACAGCTACACTCTTTCCACAGTTGCTCTTGGCTGATGGGAGGTGTCTCATCTGGAGATATAAATGCGGCTGATCTCTGCTCCCTGCTCATCCCTCCCATTACCCTACAGCTAATAGCCAAATGCGATGGCTAAAAGCCCCTGTCTCCTTGCCTCACAGTGACACAATGCTGCGGTGTCATTCACACTCCAGTACTGCCCACAGGTCAGGCCAATGCTAGACTTTAGCTGAACCCACATCTTTGCTTAACCCTTCATCTGCTCCACCCACTTTTCTACCTTATTCCTTTACTATATTCCATGAGAGCGCTCCCTCAATAAATCACTTGCACGAAAGTCCTTATTTCCGAGGACATAAGGAAAAAAAAAACTATTGTATTTTTATGAGGACTCGCTAAAGAACACATATGAAGTATCAGCCAATGCCAGGCACAGTCTGAGCTCAGTAAACGAGCGGACCTGGGAGCAGGGGGGCTTCTGCTGTGAACGAGAACTTGGATAATCCTGGTGTAGGGGATGACTGCATCAAGACGGGCAAATACAGTCCAGTTACCAGCTTTCTTTGTTTCCTAAACTAATACTAGAAGTTTTTTGTTTGTTTACAAAAGTAATGCAAATCCATTGCCAAAAAAAAACCAAAAACAGGAAATGCAGAGAAGAATAAGAGACAAGTAAAATTCCCACCATCTGAATATAGTCCCTGAGGATATCTTGATCCATCTTTCCAATCTCCACATTTTAGTAAAATACACACATGTATGTGTATATATTTGCACACACATATTGTACATAATAGACAAATAATATCTCAGATTTAGTGTACATAAAACACTATATATATCTATAACAATATACAAAATCAATACTCTCAAAAATGGCAGCTATCCATATTCCATAACTTTTTCACTTATTTCCATATGTAGATAGTGAGCCTCTTCGTTTCTAGTTCTACAGCATCAATTTTAGCCATAGAGTGTTATATTTTATTGAGATAACGTGTACTTAATCAATCCTCTCTCTCTGGACACTGATCTTACTGGTGACGCTTTTATCGTTTTTGAATAAAGCCAGTTCATTCACGTCTTTGGCGTGTACCTTTGTGAATACGCTTGCTCACTGGATTTGAAAAGTTCCCAGAAACGAACAGGCAGACCCCGGGAATGCACCCGTTTCCTGCGGTGATCTTCCTACCAGCACCCCGCCTCCCCCTGCCTCCCACCCCCAGTGCTCTAGCATCTGTTTCCCCACACTAGACAGCAGCACTCTCCAATACTGTCATTTTGTTTTTATTTTTGCCAATCTGATAGATTAAAAACATAATACTTCATTGTTGCTTGAGTGTGCATGGCTTTGGCTTTTGGGGAGACAGGACATCTTTTCTTACATTTGCAATTTGCTTGGGTTTCACCTGCTGAAAACTACCATTGTCCAGTCCTTGGCAAGATCCTTCGGGCACCCCCTCTCCCTTCCAACCCTTGACCCACAGGCTCTGTAGCTCCCCAGGAGTGTTAGTTCATAAGCTCTCAAAGCTCTGATTTTTAGGGGATTGGCCTCCCAGGAAGGCAGAGCTTTGCCCTTATACCCCAGAAGCCAGCCAGCACTGGGATTAGTGGGGATCCAGTTTCTTATAACCTCCAAGTGCCCCCTTGCAAGTCCCCTTTCCTGGCCCCATCCACACTCTAACCATGGAGATTTTTGGAAACCAGATCTGCTCAAAGAAAGGAAATCTGTTTTCTCCAAAATTTCAAACCCACCTGGCAAATATATTGCAGAAATGATTATTAACATGACTTGAGAAGCCTTTTCTGAAAAATCTACTAGCATATTCATTTGAAGTCCAGCATTCCTAATAGGTTCAAAATCAGTTGTATATACCAAGAGCTCTCACAGTTAAACATACCCTAACTATTATTGACCCAGGGATTCCACTAGTAGCAATTTTCCACCCAGCTCTGGGTGCCCTTACTGATAACAGAGAGACATATTATATATATATGAACTGCTCATTAAAATATCGCTCACAACAGCAAAATAAATGGTTAACAACCTTAAGACTCATCAGCAAAAAGGTCAGTAATGAAATGACCTTTGCCAGGAAACCTCGAGCAAAGAGTAAAATAATGCAATGACTGCATGTGCTCTCTCAGAGAGGTGCCCTTCAGATACCATACAGCAACAAAAGCAAGTTATAGTGCCCATAGCGAGCTTCCTTTTCACTTTTCAAAAGGATAAATCAGAATGAATCAGATGTTTAGGGGAGCAGAGATGATCCATAGGTGGGTGCATAGAAAACTTTACAAAAGTTTCAACTGGAAGGAGTTGGGATTAAAGAATTTGGAGATTTCTAAGTCATACTATATACCCATCTGATGTCTGTAAGTTATTACTATTGTTATATATATATATATAATATGTTATTACTATTATAATGAAAAACCTTAAGAGTTTAAAAGTAACCTTATGATCAGTAATAACTACGGGAATAATGTGACTTAATTTATGAGTGTCAAGTATGTGCTAGGCACTTGTGCATTCTCTCATTTAATCTTAAAACCAGCCCTATTTTGACATTCATTTGATCCATTAGGAAACAGTCTTGGTTAAGAGGCTGGCTAAAGCCACATCTTAATACAAAGCCCTGATTCTGGTGCTCTGTATGGGCCCTCCTGGGGGGGCTATATGGTTTCACACCTGTGCAGCTGTTGACCTCTGTGCCTGTGGGTTCTCTCTTCTGCAAGGGCTCCTTAGAGTCCCACTGTCCAACACATCTACTTAAGTAAAATTCAGTAAGACTACCATTGTGGTTCCTCAGTAGCACTAGCTGCATTTCAAGTGCTAAACAGTGATATGTGATGAGCGGCTACCATATTGTCAATACAAATATCAAATTCTTCCATCACTGCGAAACATTCCAGTGGATAGAACTGTGTTATCGCAGCTTTATAATCAGGCAGACCTGGGCTCAGACCCTGATCCACCATTTACTGCTTAAGCAAGTTATTTAATTTCTCTGGGCCTCAGTTTTCTCAGCTGTAAAAGGAGATGGCATCATAGATGCCTCACTGGCTGTTACAGTCGTACACTGAAATCATGCTTGTTGTATAGTTAACCCAACATCTGTTACACAGCAGCTTAGAGTAAGGGAGGACAACAGGACTCTACAGCCAGAAGACTCTTCCACCTAGCACAGGTCACCTCCCTGCTCTGGGCCCCTGCCTCCTTGTCTATAAAATATGGTGAATCGTACCCACCCTGAAAGGTTGCTGTGGGAACCTGTGGGCGCTCAGGGAGGATCAACTCCCTGTTCCTATTTTCAGAAGGACAAAAGAAGGTCAGTGTAATAGCAAAAAAAAAGGTTCAACCTCCAAAAAAAATCATGAAATGCTGTTTTGTGACATTCACATTGGGGTGGAGTTCGAGGACAGATTGACTTTTTATTGAAGTATAATATATACATAGAAAAGTATAGGCCCTCTCTTGTGGCACAACGGGTTAAAGCACAGCACTGTGAAGCTGGCCCCAGTGGCTTCAGCATGGGTTCAATCCCAGCCAGGGAGGTGACCCACATGGCGTGGCAGACCTCTCCTGACCCGCCCGCTGCTCCCCTCAGCAGTGTACTTCATCAATCTACCTGTTCTGGTCCACTCTCTGTCTCTAGTGAATCCTCTTACCACCCCTGCACTTATGGCCTACACCCAGTTCTGTATGCATAAATAAATCTTTTAAAAAAAAGAAAGACAAGTGTACCTATCACTCAATGAATTTTGAGAAACTGAAAACACCTGTATAATCACTACACAGAACAAGAAACAGTAGCACTAGCACCCCAAAAATCTCCCTCTTGTCCCTTACTATCTGCTATCACCGCCCACAAAGGGAATCACAATCCTGACTTCTAATTCCATAGATTTGATTTTAGTAGACAAACTTAAAGATTTATTACATCTAGTTGGTGAGGATCTAGATAATCCAGTTAGAGCAGACCCTCATGGTGGTATGTGAAATGATAGTTACCCTGAAGGCTAATGTGACAGTGTTTGATGAGCTTTTAAATATATGTACCCTTGGTCCAGCACCGTGTGCAACTTGGTTGTTGGGCTTGTTAACAGCAATGGATGTGTACATTACAGGAGTGACAATTTTGCAAGCTTTTCAGGAGGATTAAACAGCGCACCCACCCAAGTCCAGGTGGAAAGAGGCAGGCTGCCCCCTCAGCCTCCTGGGTGGGAGGGTGTCTTCTCCCCGGTGCCTAAGCTTGGGCTCTAGGAGGACAATGCCCTGGGTCCAAGGCGCAAGGGGCTGAAATGAATGGCTCAGAAGAAGACCGTAGGCAGAAATCAGGAAGACAGTTTTCAATTGAAGTCAGTGCCCTCATCACCTCACCTCAGCAGCGGGAGAACCAACACCACTCAGGCTCCATGGGCTCCTCCGTCACTCACCTCTGCAGCCACTCACCTCTGCAGTCTGCTGCACAGTCCTGCCACCCTCTACCACTGCCCTTATGTGCTCAAGCCTCAGCTCACACCACACTCTGGACTTCCACCACCAGGCATGTATGCCTAAGCCCACGATCAAGTCCCTCCTGCATTTAAGGCCGCAGGTGTTAGCCACAGAGGCCAAAAGCCTGAGCCTCTCCTTTGCCCTACAATCCACCTCTTTGGGGTTTTCTGCCTTGTGGTCTACACCTAAGTTTCCCTTGGAAAATGTGGGAACACTACAGCTGTGACCCACAAAAGTAAACAGTATGCAACTGAAGACAGCAACACAAAATACAACTAACCCCGGGCAGGACACCAACCTAGGGGTAAAAAAGACAAGATGATTATAGGCACCAGCAGATAATACATCCAATTTTCCAATCAAGGCCTGCTTATACGAGGGAGGACCACTATCTACTCATGGCATCTGCCATCACACGCAAGGAGCCATCAGGTTTCCTGGCCTTCTCTAGCTGACATCTCAGCCAAAACCGCACACCACATCCACCCCCAGGATGGGCTCACTCAGACTGGCAACACACCCTCTACTCCTTTAGGGGGTAATCACCTATCCCCCAGGGGTACTCACTGCTGTCCAATGCTCAGCTTTTCACAGCCATGTGAAAAGCTTGTCACCCATGTGACAAGCAGACCCTATACTGAGGCCAACCCTTCACATGCACATGGGTTGGGGACCCGCGAAGAGCATGCTCCACACATGGCCTCTCTGGCCCCTCTTCGGTGGTGGTCTCCACAAGCCATGTTCCCCACCTGTCCCCAAGGACAGGTTCCTCAGCACCTCAGTCTCACTCAAAAGTCAACAGGGCATCCCACAGGTGGTTTTAAGAGACTCGCTTGCCTTCTTTACACCTTTCAGCTGCATAACAGCCACTTAGGGCTCCCTGACCTTGCACCAGCTTTTGCCTTAAGTAGACTTTTTGATACATCTCTGCCTCACTGCAGAGAACTTCACAAAAGGCTGCTTTAGGCCACCCATTGACTTTCATCTCCTGAGGTATACACATGATCCCATCCACCCCCTGGGTCCCATAGATAGAACATCAACCCAAAGTTCCCTGCCTTCTTGCGGAATTGTCACTCCCAGTCCGTCAGTTTTATCCTTGCATCAGCGCTGGGTCAGCTCCTCTTGCATCCCCAGTGAGTCTCTGGCCTCAGGGGTCGCCGGCATGTCCTCAAGGACATTCTGTCCTCCACCTGAGGTTCAGTCCCACAGCTCCCAGACCTTGTCCCCCTCCTGCAGCGGCTCTAGCTCTTCTCAAAGCTCCTGGGCAGCCATGGCACCTCTAGCATTGTTCTCGACGCCATTTGCAGAACTGAGAGGGAACAGCCCCCCTGCCCCAGCCCCGCCTCCAAGCAGGCACCACGTCCCCACGCCTGTCCCACGCCTCCTCGCCTCCTCACCTCCTACAGTCCTCTTCCCCTGCGCCAGGGACTCGGAGACACCAGAGAGGAGGGCCGCCCCCGCCTCCATCCCTCCCAAGGTTTTCAGAGGGCTCCATACCCGTCTATGTGGAATCCTGCCGCCCAACGCCCATGGTAGTGCAGGCAGTAGGGAAGAGCAGGTAAAGGAGAGTTCAGGAGAACTTCGTAGCTTTTTCGGGCTTTTACACCATTTCTCTACACCATTTGTGGTGAGGTCACCAGGTGCAAGGCACACAGGGGACCCAGAGGGCCAGGAGGCTGGGAAGCCTCCTACCCCCCAGCAAATCTTTACTTCTTTGGGGCTCTCTGGGGCTCTCCGGCGTTCTCCTCCACTCTCCACCCACCGCGCGGCAGGGTCCTTTACCACAGCCTAAGAACCTCCCTTCCAGGCGCAGGTGTGCCCGTTTACGCATGCGCACACAATACTCCAGGTGCCCACCATCAGGCACATGTGCCCCCCAGCCCATGCGCTCAAGTGCTTCCTGCATTCAAGGCCACAGTTGATAGCCACAGAGGCCAACTGGCAAAGGTCCGAACAGTCATTTCACTACAATATTCCATCTTTAAGAAATAGCCTGGCAGGGAGGCAGGCCCAGCTGACTCCATGGAGAAGGGAGCCTTAACCTCTCTGAGCTTCACTTGCTTCTTTTGTAAAATGGAATGAAGACTGTTGCCACCCCCACCCCCAACATATACACACACGCGCGTGCCTAATTTGTGAATGTGGGTAAGCCTGAAGGCCCTCAAGTTAGACTTCCCATCGAAAAGCAAGACTACTACTTGCCAGCAGTGCATGCTAACTTGCTTGAGGGCTCAATTTCCTTTCTCATCTGTAAACCAGGGACCCCACTCTTCCTTCATCTCAAAGGACTTTTATGAGGTTTAAGTGAGACCATAAGGACCATAAGGACTGTGCAGAGAAGTCACCTCAATGTGTCAAAACAAAATCTCTGTTGTGAGATGTCAAAAGCACACGCACAGATTGATACAATCACAGTTGACTGCTCTTACTATAAATAAACATTGTGACACAGCGATACCACTGCAGGTATTTGTCCACCAGAAATGAGTATGTGTTTACCCAGAAGTTCACTGAAGAATGTTCATAGTAGCTGACTAGTGTCAGCCCAAACTAGAACCACCCAAATGTCCATCTTCAGGGGAATGAACAACTTCACCTTGACAAAGCCATAAGGTAGAACACTATTTACCAATAAAGAAACAAACTGCGGACACAGGCAACAACATTGCTGAATCCCAAATATTCATATTGAGTGAAAGAAGTTGGATGAAAAAAAAATCAATTTTTATGATTCCACTTAAAGTTCTAGAACAAGAGAAACAAATTTATGGTGATAGAGGTCAGATTTGTTCACTGTGGAAAGAAGGTGGGTAGTGGATGAGAAGAGGTACATGGGATCTTGCTGGGGCGAAGGGAATGTTTCTATCTTGATCTTGGAGGTTGGTTCTTGTGGATAAACACAAATGTAACTTCACTGAGCTGCACAGTTAAGATTAGTGCATTTTACAGATGTATGCTCTGCTTTGATTTTTAATAGGTATACAAACAAAGCAAGGTTCCATACGAGCTATCTGGTGTATGCATGCTGTGGGGAAGACTAAATCAGCTATATATTAGGCCCATGCTCTCTTCCACCCTTCTCAAGTAGAGGCATCAGCCCCAGGAATAGGCTCTTTGAAGGTCATCAAGGACCCACCCTAAAGCATTTTCCTTAACAATCAGGGTATGAAGGAAGGAGAAGCAGGTGGTAGCCATTGGAAGGATAGGAGAAATGCAAATATGTTTGGCATCGGTCAACACTCAGTTATATTCAGACATAGTCAGGTTTATTGCATGATATACAATAGCACTTTCTCTGGAAATTATGTGCCTTAACTTTCACAAACCAAAATTATAACAAAGCCAACCTCTTCCCACCTCTAAATGACATAAACAAATGAAAACCAGCTGTATTTATTAGCACAGTCCTTGAGAAAGACTATCAATTACCAGTAATACGTCAGCAAAGACCTAGGCAGCTTTTCAACAAGTTTTGCCTTCACAAGTGGCTGCATACAAATAGAGTTGCTTTCTCACTCACCAAGTTCCTTGTCATTGAAGGAGAGTGGCCTCTGCCTTAGTCATCAGAGTTTTTGCTGGACAAAGTTTGGCCTTATTTCCAACAAATCTTTCATATAAAAGGGGATTGGCAACCATGCAAGGAACAACTCTTTGAACTTCAGATCTGAGAGCTGCTCCTTATGAAATTCTGGCTTTGTGATGTAAATAATGTTGCCCTTGGGACCCAGTCCCACCTCCCAGGTCTGTGTGGGGAGATGTGAGAAGTTTGGATCTTCTTCAAGCCCTCCAGAACAGGTTCTTTTTCTGTGTCCTGGAATTTTCTTCCACAGATTAAGTTACTTGTCCTCTTACTTCTTTTGTTAAAAATCACAAAGGAGCCCAAAACCCAAACACCCTCCCTCTTCTATGCCCTCACTGGTGGCAGAGTTCAAAATAGGGGCCCTCAGAAGAAACGTCAGGGCCCCCGGCCTTTTGTTCTATCTAACAACAGCCCCAGGGTAGACAGCAGGGAGCCTCCCTGGGTTTGGGCCCTGGCTTATGCTCTGGGGAATTACCTATTTTCCCCATACACAGCCCAGAGATCCCCAAGTAGGTAGATCCTTCTTACTTTTCCTCCTCGTCCTCCTTCTTAGTCTGTCTTATTCTGTCTCTGTTGCTCCCTCCTCTTCAATAAATCTCTCAGATAAATCATTATTGGGCATCAAACTCAACTCTACACCGAGGCCCAGACTATAAACAGGATCCACTCATCCCACCACTACCACAAGGTGAAGAAACTAGAGCTCCAACACTCATGAAAATATCTGTTATTGATCTTAGTGCTTTTCAAAACTGTCAAGATCATTAAAACAAAATTTGAGAAAACGTCACAGCCAAGAGAAGTCTAAGGAGACATGGCAACTAAATGCAATATAGTATCCTGGATGGGATCCTGAAGTAGAAAAAAGACATTATGTAAAAACTAAGGAAACCTAACAAAGTATGAACTGAAATAATAATAAATAAATATTGGTTCACTAATTGTAATAAATGCACCAAGCAACACACATGTAGATCGACATACATGTAATAAGTTAACAATAGGGAAACTGCATGCAGAGTATAAGGAATTTGCTGGACTATCATCTCAAATTTTCTCTATATCTAGAACTATTCAAAAAATTTACCT
Organism: Condylura cristata; assembly: GCF_000260355.1. Classification (NCBI taxonomy): domain Eukaryota; kingdom Metazoa; phylum Chordata; class Mammalia; order Eulipotyphla; family Talpidae; genus Condylura; species Condylura cristata. The sequence goes on from NW_004567105.1 coordinate 54,961,249, forward strand.
TTAAAAAATAAAAGAGCATGAGTTTTATAAATTTCTCCTTCCCAACACTCTTTCCTCTCCACACCCTCCAAGCACTACAGTAATTTGTTCCTCTAGAAAGGACTTAGGTTCTGACCAGTCCCCTGAAGGACACTATGAATATTTCCCCCTTCCAAGGAACAGAGTGTCCTCACCTCCACCTACTTTCTGTTCACAGAAAGAATACTCTCCTCAGGCCAGATTTCATACTGAAAATGCAAAGCAGAAACTAAATGACCCAGGTAAGTCAGACCCACCTAGAATTCCTCAGAGACGCAACTAGATTTCAACCCTTGGGATGCTCTGTAAAAGCCATTTTTTAGTCACAATTATCCCGAACCATCACCATGCTCAATAGCTGACTTGGTTCCTCAGCCCCTTTCACAGTAAAAGCTTTGGCACTTTCTGAGCTCAAATTCCACAAATTCTTGGACAAGGTATATGAACCTTATTTTCCTCATCTCTAAAAGAGGCAAACCATAGTTTCATCCCAGAACAATTGAGTGGATTAAATGAGATGAATGGTGAGTCGAATATAATTTCTTCCTCTGAAAAATGTATATGAACTAATAAATTCCAAATGTTTGGCATCATGCCTGGAATGCATGGTGGCCAGATATTGATGAGTGATCTAATCAGTCTGGCCAATCAGTGAAGTCCCTGAAGATCAAAGTGTGTCTCATGGGCCCTTGTGACCCCCAAGTGATGTCTGAAGAACAGAAAAGTACAAGGACCTCTCAGTCAGAATAGAGCTGGGCCTGGGCCATAGCCAAGGACCAGCCATTGAGTGCTTGGCTGGCATTTGGCAAAGGAGGAGCCAAGATTGGAGAGGACACAGAGGCAGAGCTCCAACAGCCCACTTAATATTCTCTGACCCACACAGGCAAAGCCTTCAACAGCGGTCATCCAGTACCCTGGACAGCTCCATGGGGTCTATAGATTGGGGGGACACTAGTTTAGTGGGTGGAGAACGGGATTGGATTTTGGAACCTCCAGCTAACTCTATGAGCATATGCAAGCCACCTCACCTCTATGAGTCCCACTTACCTCATCTCTAAAGTGGAGATAATACCTCTATGATTTTCTGAAGAAAAGAGACAAAAGAGACAGCAGAACAGAGTGCTGGTGTCTGAGCTAAGAATATCTGTGCTTTATCCCAACTCCATAATGAGATTTCAGAGTAGTTGGTTAACCCCTCTGAGCCTCAGTTTACACATCTGTTAAAAAAATCCCAATAAGGCCTAACTCATAGGATTTGGACAATTAAACAAAATAGGACATAAGGCCCACAAAAATCATTAGTTATTTTACAAGAAACTTGGCACAGCACCAGACACAAAGTTAGCAAGTTATCAAAATTATCAGTTTTTACATTGTTCTTCTATCTTTCAATTCTTCTGTTTGGCTCTCCCATCCCTGATGGCTATAGAGGCTTGGCAAAACCAGAACTACCCACTTTTTGGAATCCCATAGCAACTTCCTCCGCCTGTGCCTCAGAGCTACCCACTTGGGCATACTCGGGATGCCTTGGAACAACTTTTTTTTAACCACAGTATATAGTGTTTGCTCTGTGCTAACCACACTTGAGAGAATAGATAGATCGGTTGGTAGGTTGGTGAGTGGGTGGGTGGGTGGATGGATGGATGGATGAATGGATAGACAAACACACACACAGACAGACAGACAGACAGACACACAGACAGACAGGCAGACAGACAGACAGATAGATAGACAGACAGACAGACAACAAAAAACAGTTGTCCTCACAGGACAACAGGACATGTGCTATGGTTACCCCCACCTTACAATTAAGGAAACTGAGACTGTAAAATGGGTGATTAAATCATGGGGTCACAGAGCTCTTAATTGGTGGCACTAGGATCAGATAGCAAGCATGGCATTTCAGAACCCCACACCTGCTGGTAGCATTCAGCACCCAGGAAAATGGAGACGCATAGGTGGGAGGTGGAAGCTAAAAATCAGGACACCAGGTCTCGCCCTGGAACCCTGAATCAGGAGTGCTCCTGCCCAGCGCTTATCTACACCGGGTCTGCTGCCTGGACAGGGATACCTGCCTTCGCCACTGCCCGGTACCGCCCCTTCACCCACCCCCACCCCCCACCCTGGCGCGAGACTCCCCGCTGAGCCCTCAAGGTAACCTGACCCGCGGCAGAGTTCGGAACTTCAGGCCGCGTCAGTGCGCGGTGGCGCTGGGGCTCCAGACAGCTCCCGCGTGCGCTCCGGCCCAGCAGCGCAGCTCAGCAGTCAGGCGCCGGGGCCCATGGCGCAGAGGCTGGGGGAGAGGGCACGGGGCGCCGCCGAGGCCACTGGGCTCTATCGGGCGGTGCTGCTCAGATCGGGTAAGTGGGGCGACTTCACCCGACCCTGGCGGCCGCCGCGGGGGTGAGCGCAAGCACCACAGGATCGGACACACCACTCACTGGCCCTGACCAGCCACGGGGAGCCTCGGTCCTAGCTACTTCCCTATCCTCTTTTCCTTTTCTTTATTTTTTCCTTCCCTCGTTCCTTCCTTCTTTCATTCTTTTTAATTACTTCCCCCCTGTCCTTTCTCTTTCTTTCCTTCCTACATCCTCCCTTTTAGGGATCTATCCTTAAGGGAATTGCTTCCTCTTACTTGCATTATCTCTCTCTGTCTCGCTGTCTCTCTCACCCCCACCCTTTCCCCTTCTTTCCCATCCCCCCTTTAAGAAGAAACAGGATTTGGAAAGAAACGCACAGAGGTTGCTTTTGAAGATGGGTGTTGGATGACAGATGTTTTTTCTATTTATGTCTTTGTGTTTACTAATTTGCAGTATGCATGTAGTACTTTTCTTCTCAGGCCAGTAAGAGGCTTGTTATTTAGAAAAATGAAACAAACATAATTCATGCTCACTGCCAAAATATTGTGGGAAACCAGGGGTGTAGAAGAAAGAAAAAGAAGACCCACAGTAAGTGTCTGGGGCATTGTTACTGTCGCTGCAGTTTTGGTTTTTGGTTTTGGTTTTTCCTACTCTGGAGGGATACATGTGGGAAAATGAAAATGGGTCTCTTGCAGGAGTCCCTGCTGGTTGGCCTGTCCAGGGTCTGCCTTGGGGCTGACTGTCTCTTATTTAAATTGGCTCTGCCCTGGGAAGATCCCACCGCAGAGTTACTACTTGGGAACATTGGGACAAACGTCCTCTAAATCTAAAATCAACAACTGCCAAGACTTCAGGACTGGTGGCACCTTCCTAGAGGGGGCAAAAGCTGGTGGGGGGTGCAGCAGAAAGAGAGGAGTCTATAAGCAAATGAGTCAGACTTCAGAGATTTCACACGTCAGATTCAGAGATTTCCCCACAAAGCTCTCTGCCTCCCAGATCCTATCTTCACAAGGCCAAGGAGGAAGTGTCCCTAATCTGAAGACTGTGTTCCCTCTAGCTTAGAGCTGGCTGTGAGCCTCACTCAAAAGATAACATTTCTGGCTCTCAAGTCCTCCAGAAGAGCAGACCTCTCCTCCTCTTCCCAGGGACCACGTGCTTGCCATGTGCACGCCACACTCGGCTAGGAGCCAGGAGGGAGCATTTACAGCCATTAGGCTCTACAGGGCCGTTCAGCCTTCACAAACCTATAAGGTCACTTCTCGTTGTCCTCCCTACTTGACAGATGAGGAAACCGGGGCTCAGAGAGCTTACTTAGATTTCCCTTGGCCTGCTAAGGCTTCCTCCCTTCTCCCCTCCCCCCTTCTTTGCGTCCTTCCCTTTCTCTCTTACTCCTTTCGCTTTAGGTGAAGGGTCCCCGGTCTCCTGTTGTTAGTGTCTGGTTAGTCCAGGACCTCCCCCAGGCCACAGCACACCCACCATAAGGCACCCCTAGTCTAGCACCACAGCCCACTGTGCTCTCTCCCCAGTTTGTTCCCACCCCCCATCTGGATGTCTAGGGACCTTTCCTACCCCACTAGAGACATCTTTTTCTGGCTCTGCATAGTTACTAATGTGCAATTGTGTGTCCATACATTGATGAAATGTATAGTCTTTAATCTCACTTTCTTTTTAACTTGGATGACAATCTTTAATGCTCTTCACTAGGTTGTGCTCACTCTGTGGCATCGGCTCTGTGGCAGGCACTATGTTAAGGTGCTCCATGCTGTATCTCCCCTGGTCCTCAAAATAATGTCTGCTCCATCTTAGCAATGAGCAAAGTGGGAGCTGAAGGTCACCCAGATGCCCAGCAAAAGACTGCTACCCGCCTTAGCTTCAGAAGCCATGCTCCTAACCACTCAGGAAGAGGGGATGGCCCAAGGGGATACTGCACATGGGGCTATGCCAGGGAAGCGCTGCAGTGAAGGCCCCCACCCCCAAGATCATTCCAGCACCCTAGCTGGAGCTCAGGCCAGGTTCCTGGCAGGGAGGGAAGTTACTCTCTGCAGCATGGACAGAGGAACACCTTCTCAGGTGCTTGAGCACATCAGTGACTGTGTTTCTCTGCAGGTCCGTCCTCACTTCCATGCCTGCCTGCCAAGAAAGCTTGCCGACAAAATGCAGGGTGCACTGTTAAATTTGAACTTCAGATACACAACAAATAATATTTTAGTCTAAATATATCCCAAATGTTGCATGAATGTACTTGTGCCTGAAAATGCTTATTCTTTTTTTTTTTTTAAAGATTTACTTATTCATACAGAACTGGGGTACAGGCCAGAGATGCAGAGGGTGAGAGGATTCATCAGAGACAGAGTGGGATGCAGAACAGGCAGATCTACGAAGTACACTGCTGAGGGGAGCATCGGGCGGGTCAGGAGAGGTCTGCCTCGCCATGTGGATCTCCTCCAGGGCAGGCAGGGATTGAACTCATGTAGAAGTGGCTTAAGCTTCTTTGTGCTGTGCTTTTAACCCGCTGCGCCACCAGGGAGGGCCCTGAAAATGCTTATTCTTAACTGAAAAATGTATTGTGTATCTGAATTCAAATTTAACTGGGCATGGTGCATTTTTATTTGCCACATCTGGCAACCCCACCGCCAGGATTCAAAGACACATGTTTGACTTAACAAACTGTGGTTCAGCCAAGTTCCCCTCTATACACATGCACATCCCCAGGCACCCCCACTCTAACACCCGACTCCCCACCCCTAGATCTGTTGTCCATCTCTTGTCTGGTGACAAGTGGATTAAAATGTGCTGAGCGGAGGTGGGTACCTTGAGGTCCTTCTGCTGCTAAGAGACCAGATTAACCATGCCTAATTGCAGCTGGGTGAGAGCCAGCTTTCTGAAACAAGACTCTTAGTTATTCCCCACTCCCTCACACTTGCCCATTTTCACACTTGAAATCCCCCTACTAGCTAAATTCTTCCTGGTTCAAACTTGTTGTAAAGGCAATTCTCATTCCTTTCATAATCTCTCCAAGTATCCCATGACAAGAGTTTCTGCCAGGACAGCTTCTCCCCTCATGCCCTTTCAACAGAGCATACTGGGGGTGGGGAGAAGGTCGGATGCTAGGGCTGTTTTGTGGGTGGCTTCTCAGAAACCTCACTGAGGCCTTGAAAAGGGGCCTTGAAGATTGAGGCTGAATATAGGGCCAACGAGGAAGTTTTGAGTTGTCATGGAAACTTCTGTCTGATGTTTCTGGACCCAGATAAGCTGGCGCCTGTCAGCTTAGCGAAGGGGCTACAAAAATGAAAGGAAAGAGGTTTTTGGAGTTTTTTTCATGCCAGCTGTGGCTCCAGCCCAGTACAGACACAGGAATATCCCCAGCTCCTAGTCATGACCTCCTCTCCTGGTCTTCAAAACCCGCTGCTTTTGACTCCCCTAGTTCCCAAGAAAACAAACTTCAAAGGAAGAGGAGTATGGGAGGAGCACACTCAGCTTCTAGAATCCCCCTTCAATTCTCCATGGGATTGGGCAAGGATTCAGATCCCCAGGCCCCGCTTCCAAAGTCCTTTTAGGAGAGGAGGAAGGCCTCCTGTACTGGTCTCCACACAGACCACACAGGAAGGAGGCAGCAAGTGGGACTTAAATTCAGCCACTATCCAGAAGAAACTGCTAAAAGATTCTTTTGCCCAAAGGGTCTCTGTTTTGCAGCATACAACATGGATGCAACAGAAACCAATGTGACTCTACTTGATTGGAAAAGGTTGACGTTGCTTGTGGGTTGTATGTGTTTGTTTTTTTTTAATCCCATAGTTTTTTGATAGTAAAAGCAATACAAATAGAGCTACAAATATAGTGACTTAAAATAAAAGAGCCTATAATCTAAAGTTAGAGAATAATGTTTCTCAACTTCCCAAATATAAACAAATCCCCAGAGGAACATATTAAAAAAACAGATTCCTGGGGTCCTCGAAGTGATTCATTCCACTTTAGCATTAATTCAAGTGGTGTCTAGTAATGGCATTTGGATACAGTGATGTCTAGTAATGGCATTTAGAACTGGCCTTCCTTACCAGCTCAGTGCATCTGCCTCCTCCTGACTGATTCTCATGGAGTGATAACTTATTTATCTTGAAATAAAATCACAGGCTACATGTAGTGGTCATCTTTCAGGTCATTAAACAGCTGTATCATTGCTTGTATCCCATTATGGGGTGGAGCTTAGGCTCTCACTGAGGGCTACAGTGTGGAATGGTCACTGGTGACCACACATACGTGTGCACAGACACACAGACACACATAGAGCAAGGTGGCCTCTCGTAAGCTCAAGGTTATTGAAGTCTTTTGTGTCTGCAAAACAACAATAGCTAGTGAGCACCGTGGTACTGGGACTGGGATACTAAGGATAAGGTAAGGTCCCTACCCTCAGACTGGCCGGCTGGTGGGTGAGCTGGTGAGTGCGTACACAAGTTGAATGATGAGAAGAGTTTTAGTGAAAGAAAGCAGTTAGTGAAAGAAACCAGCTGCCTGAAAAATATGACACACAACCTGAGGGATTCCTGCCTAACTCTCTTGGGCCCCGATTGCTCCAAGACTGCCTTCAGAGTTCCCCAGTAATAGAAATACAAGGTGCAAATGGAGGTTGTTACTGGTTTGGGCACTCTGAGTCTCCTCCAGAGCAAGCTGGATTATGGATTTTTGTCTGCTGACCCCTTACCACTCACGCCTCCCTGAAATAGCGTCTCAGCATCCACACTTCTAAACTGCCCATTCCTTTCACCTAAGCCAGTCTTACTTTTCCCATAGCAGCCATCACAACTGAATATTTCCTTGTCTCCTCATTTTTATACTAAGCAAGATCCTCAGGGATGTGTCTCCAGCACATTGACTCTGTGGCACTTGCCGGGCTCTCCAGAACAGAGCCAGGAAGGCTCAGTAAAGATCAGTTACACGAATAAGGTACGCAAAGGAGAACAAAGTTGCACTTTCATGCCTCCATTCAAATCCAATGTAGGTCTTAATGCCTCTCCCAAGACCTTCTAGTCATTGAACTCTTAGTGAGAAAACAAAGCTGGGGGGCCCTTCTTGGGGGCACAACAGGTTTACAGCGCTGTGAAGCTGTCTGCAGCCACTGCAGCAAGAGTTCAATCCCCAGTCAGGGAGCTGACCCACATGGCACTCATATCCCACTCGCTGCTCCCTCAGCAATGTACTTCAGTAGATTTGCCTGTTCTGCTCCCTATTCTGCCTCTGATAAATGCCCTCCTCCCCACACACCTGTGGCCTGTACCCCAGTTCTTGTATGCATAAATTTTAAAAATCTAAAAGAAAACAAAGCTGGGATGAAGGTCAAGCTTAGCTGACTCTCTTGCTAGGAGATGAAGGATAATGATAAAAGCTAGAAAGCAATTCCAGTTGTCCAGTGAATGCTGATTGTGAGGGTACCTCCATGCTGTGTAAGCACTGAGCATCGGCACAATTCTTTATGGTCACACTCACACATTCACTCTTGGGGCCAAGTTTCATGGAATACGGGGCTTCATGCTGAGGCCATGTACTCGGTCATGAGGATCAAGGTCTCTGCAGGAAAAGGCTTAAGTTCTGAGCATCAACTACACGTTTTCACCAATGTCATCTCATCTGTGTCATCTCCCGACCACCCTGCTAGTATCCACATTTAGCAAGCACGGAAACCGGGACGCTGAGTGGGTGCCGAAGGGGCTGAGCCCAAGCTAGGACAGCCGGGGCAGCTTCCCCTCCCCATCACTCTCTCCTCCATGCTTGGCTCCCTGAGGTCCAGATGAAGGTTGGGCTTGGAGTAAATAATAGGTTTGGTGTTCTCAACCACTGTGGGTGACCAAGAACTGGCCCAGCGCTGAGCAGCCACCATTAAACCTGAACTGGGCGCTGCCACAGGAAGCAGCCTCCCTTCCCTGGGGGAAGTGCCAGAGTGCACTCTTCCGCCCGCCCGCCCACTGGAAACAAGGGAAATGCCTTGACATGAGTCGCCTCGCTCAGAACAAAGCTTGGCGTGTTTCTTAGTCCTCAACAACCCAACAAAATAGGTATTTACTTGTGCCTTTCAAGCATATGGCTCGGACACGGTGTTCTGCTTCATGGAAGTGGCCCTGTACCCAGTAAAATATCCGTTACTATAGTAACAGTTCCTTTTTATTGATACCAGAATAAACAGGAATGCAAAGCTGCCCCACTCTTGGCACGTTTCAGTCCCTGCACTCCCCAGGAGTTTTAAGAACCGCCCTTTGAAGGCGGCCCTCCTTGCTAGCCTGGGACTTCTCTGCAGAGCGAGGAACCAGGAGCCGAGGAACCAGGAGCCGAGGAACCGAACAGGCAGCTCTGCTGCTGCCCTCCCTCCAGGGACCCTGCCCAGAAGTAAGGCCGCTTCTCTTCTACTTCCCTTGCTGACAGGGGCCCTGTGCCCAGAGGAGGTGCGAGGGAGGAGGGCAGCCTTGGAGCCCTGAGGTGGGTCAGGGGAGCTGAGGTGCCTGGGCTGTGGCCCCCTCTATGCTATGGCATGATTTGAGGGTGCCCACGGGCACCATGGGTTTGGGGAAAGGACAGCAGGCAAAGTGCAGGGGGTAACGGATAGAGCCCTGCATTCTTGCTGACCTCTTTCTTCTAACTCCTCAGATGAATTTGAATTTATGCATGATATGACCTGATCTAAATCCATTATCACACAGCATGGGGATTTTAATTGTCTTAATAATTCGGACACAAAGGCCAGGGCGTTGCAGGTGACATGGGTTTTGATGTCAGAAAGAGCTGGGCTATGGTTCTGGCTCCTTCATTCACTGGCCTGGGGAGATCAGATGACCCCTTAGAACCTCCGTTTTTTCATCTGTTAGAAGGGGTAACAACCGTACCCACCTCCTCGGTCTGTTGTGAGAATTTCACGGATATGGCTGTGCAGTGCTTAGTCCATTGTGTGACCCACTGGAGGGCATGTTAATATGTGAACTGTTCATTTCACCCTTCTGGCAAATTTGCTTTTAACACTTTGCAATATAAGGCAGGGTTGGGCCAGGAATGAGGAGTTAGAGCATTGGGTGTGTCACTTGTTGGAACTCTTAGCAAAGCCCCATGTTTTCCTGGTTGCAAAGCAGCCCTAGGACCTGTCTCCAGTGGCTTGCACCCTGAGTGGCTCTTAGCTCTGGTGGGGTAAGTACCTGCCATGGTCTTTCCCTGCAGGCATCTGCCTGGTGGAGTGCCTGGCACTCTGCCACCAGTGGGCCAGCAGAAATATCTGGTCTGCCCACCCTTGTCCTTTAATCAACTACTCAATATCCTCCACCAACCTCACTAAGGACCCTGCATGTGCAGCCCTGGACTCTGCTATGCAATAGATTCAAAACCCTAAATGCCCACCTACAACTAGGAAGTCACAGTGGACCCCAGGCAAGATGCTCAGGAAGTTTGTCTTGAGATATTTTCTCCTGGGGTGGGGACGTTGCTTCCAAATAAACAAGCAGCACAGACAGGATCTTGCAGGCATCAGCCCGGGCTGCCAGGAGATCTGGAGTGGCTCCCAAATACACTGTTGCTTGGTTGCTGGCCAGTGAAATACAAATGGGCACTTTCTCCATCAAGAGGGAAAAAGCAGGAAGGGTCAGGAAATTCAGTGGCCATGCTTGTCACTTTAAATGAAAGCCTCTTTCTCCTTTGCCAGTGGGTATTTAAAAGTCCTTCTCCTCCTCTGCCCTCTGCCCCTCCCACCCCTCCCTTCCCCCCCCCCCCCATGAAATGTTGAACGGAGAACCGGGTATATTCAGACTCCAGCAGCTTGACCGGTAATGAGGAACAAGGGCGGGGCAGAGGGCAGAGGAGCGAAGGCTGAGCAGTACTCTGGGGGGAGAAGGCCACCAGCTGGCCTCCTCCTAATCGAAGACCAGCCCAGGAGCAGGCAGGCCTGTGGGCTCTGGCTTCAGCTCAAAGCTGCTGGGTCCAGCTGGAGCTCCCCACTGGGCATTTGTCTTTCAAGTGGGCTAGGAGTCCTGCAGTTAGTTAGCAGGTCTATCTTTGCTCATCTATAAAATAGGCTCACACTGGCTCTTCATTGAGGCTCCTCAAGAGAAAGGGGAGATGGGTAAATCTGCTTTGCTGACTGAAAGACACTTTGCACCTTAGGACAGTGGAGTGCTAGAGAGAGCACTATCTTGGGATGAGTAGCTTGGTCTCTTGAGCCTCAGTGTTCTCATCCACAGCATGGGAATAACATGATGGTACCGTAGATGCCTCCAGAGAACCATCTGGGGTGAGTGAGGATTCAGCAAATGGCAAGTGCTCCCATGAGTCCTCTGAAGGCAGGAGGACCGCAATTTGCCTTCACTGAACGTCACTCTGCCAGACATTGGGCTAACCAGGCCCTATCATTTCATCCTCCAAACAGCCACCTGCCCAGGTATGGCCGTTCTCCCCACCACACAGGGCTCAGAAAGGTTAGGCTGTTTGCTCAGGGTCACACACGTGGGGAGGGGTGCAGCCATGAGTCAAACCTAGCTGTTCTCTGAAACAACTGCTTTAACCCTGACTCAGATGTTTTATTTATAATTGATGCCATGAAAGAACCCAAATCACCAGGACAGGGGACAGGACAGATGAAGAGGACATTATGGGTTAAACAGCCCCGAGTCCCACACCGGGGCTTGAGATGAACTGCCACATGGGTCTCCCTCCAGCAAGGCCACTTCCTTCCTCATGTCACATTGCTTATTTGCCAGCAGGGGGCACCAGTGCTTGGTTTCAAGCTGCATCCTGTGGGGCTAGTGAGCTCACCCTGAGACCAGAGTCCTGCTCCGTCTCGCCTGTTCTGGGGCTGATGTCCTGCAGTCTCTAGGGAAAGCTGTGGTACATTGAGGTCATTTGCAGAACAGGACAAACCAAGTGAAAAACTCCCACTCTCTCCTCCAATCTCTTATTACCCAGGCCCATGAAAGATGAGGTCAGACCACACTCTGCATTTTAAGTGAGAATCACTTGCCCATCTGTAATCATGTACAACTCTGAATTTAGCTGCCACCTACTGGCCACTTCCATCCCATGCCAAGCACTTTAGCTCTTTCAGTCTTCACGGTGTCATGATTTTACAGTGGTCCCAGAGGTTAAAGACCCATCCAAAGGTACAGAGCTGCTCATACCTGTGACCTTAATCCTACCCGCTCGGAATAACCAATAACTGGGCTATCCACTCAGCTGAAATCACACAGGCCAGAGCAAAGAAGCTAATTTTTTTTTTAACTCTCTGGTTTGCAAAGTTGGCTGACTCTTGGAATTACCTGAGGGCCTTTTTAAATTCCCAAAGGCAAAGCCACCTCCCAGGCCAATTAAACTGGGATCTTCAGGGTGGAACTCAGGCATGAATTGGTATGTTTAAAAGTTCCTCTAGTGATATCAATATGCAGCCAGGGTTCAGACCCACTGCTTTAACCAGGACAGCTTTGAAAGGGGGCCAGAAAATTCAGTCCAAGACCAGGAATGGTATTTAGGCATAGTGACTCTTAACAACAGCTACGGGACAGGGCCACTTGTGGTTTCACCCACAGGCATGGCCTCTGGGGGTGTGTGGTTCACAACCTGCCTTGCTAGACACACCACCTTGGCCCCAGCATTTACAGACCACCCCACTCTGTGCTCGGCACTTGCCACGCACCTGGCAAGGATCACCTCATTCATCCTGCAACAAACTCACTGAAGGAAGGTGTTGATCAACAGTAGCCAGGGAGCCTGCCCAACTCGCTGTTCTAGTGGAAAGTAGTCACGGGCATGCGATGAGTGGCAGAGCTGCGTTCCAAGGGGTCTGATACAGTGCAGAGGCTCTAGGGAGGTCAATTTACCGAAGAAGGGGCAGAGCTGAGACTCTTATCCAAGTCTGAAGAGCTCCGTACACTTCTGCTTCATTCTACATTTCTTTGACTAGTAGAAGATCCTCTCTGGCCACTGAACATTATCCTGGGTTGGCTCTTCCCATGGGCGTTCATCTTTTTCTTTTCAAACATCTCTGTCTGAACTCACCTGTCCAAATTCACCTACCTCTTGACCCAAACATGGACACTTCCCAGCGCCCTCAGAGACCTGGACAGAGCAACCTCAGCAAAGGACCCCACTTCTGCTCTTGAGTCCCTCCCAGTTACCCTCCAGGAGAGCCCACGTTTTCTCAGCTTAACACCTGTGATTTGCTGTCCACCTCTTTTGTTCCAGCATCTGTGTGAGCCTCTTCTACTCGGGATCCTCTTTCAATTAAATTAAAAGGCTGGAAATCTGGCTTAGCAGTTCTCTAAGCCCTGGGGGAGGGGGACCCCCAAAAGCGTGTCTACTGTCCTCACATGTGCTGTCTGCTGCAGTTCAGCACATTGACTGGCAAAGGCAACAGTTTTCCAGCCTGCAGCTCTGCACTGAAGAACCAGTTTCCCTCTCTCAACTACCATGCCACCTCAGGGAAACACCATTCCTCTCCTCTCCCAGCTCATTGCAGATTTAAGTTTTTTTAAAAGCAAAGAAAAAGGTCTGGAACAGATACTTGAGCCGATGCTGGTCACTGATTGACCTGGAGGGCAGAACTGGCTCCCTAAATTACAAGACCCCTGCAAGGTGAAAGGCAGGGACCCTCTTCTAAGCATACAGGTGTGGACTGGATCCCCGTCAGGGCCTGTCAGGGCTGGCGACCAACAGGATGGAGGGTCTCAGCTGGCCTATCAGATGTTTTCCTCTGGAGTTTAGTGGGATAAGAGTCAGACACTGTCCCAACTTGAAGAGGACAAAACCAACATGAAATAAAAAATTTCCAAAATCTGCTGACAGATTTTTTTCCCACATAGCAGTGAGAATGACCTTTTAAAAATGAGATCAGACACAATCTCCCACTGACTTGACCCTTCCACCCTCCACACTCACTCGTAACACTCTCCCCATCACTCGCTCATGCCACTCCAGCACACTCTGCCTTTTTGTTCCCGGAACAGATCAAGCTTGTTCAAGGTACAGGAGTCACATACGCTGTTCCCTCTGCTCAACCATCAGACCTTAAATGTTGTCTCCCCAGGCGCCCTCCCTGAAACCAGCCTAAGGTGGGGTCTCCTGTGAGTCTCTATCACAGACCACCTGGTTCCTCAGTGCACTACAACAAGCTAAACATTTCTTCTGTACATGCTTATTGTCTGCCTCCCTAGTGGAATGCCAGCATGTCAGAGCTGAGACTTGCCTGTTGACTTCACTTCTGTGTGCCCAGCATCCATCCATAGTTCTTGGAAATTCAGGAACATACTGTGTAACAAGTGATTTTGTGTCACATACTTTCTCTGTGGTCATCCATGTTGCCCAGGAATTCTGGGTCTTGTGTAGTTGCTTTGTATCTGGCCATATTATTGAATTATCTCATTCTTTCCAATGCTTTTCTGTTCATTCATTTGGAAATTCTGAATATGTAGAATCTATTAATATGCATCTATTAATTCACCATCTCCTCTTCCTAAAGTTATACAATTTATTTCCCATTCCTGCCTTATCACTTTGGCAACATAGTACTTTTAAAGAGGTATGGCTAAGGAAAGTTATGAAACTCTGGAAGGTTTGTGGCAAAGGAAACTAAGGACAGGGTAAAAAAGGACAAAGCTGCAATCACTCAAGTGTAATGTGATAATAACCTGCAGTGGATGAAGTCTGGGAAATAGAAAGTAATGACAATTACTTAGATAAAGAGCTGGCAACAGACAGCAAAAGGGAAGAAATTCCAAAAACTCTACTCTTGAGTGGGGTACTTCCTTTTAAGGTTTATTTATGCATACAGAACTGGGGTACAGGCTAGAGGAACAGAGGGCGGTGAGAGGCTTCATCAGAGACAGAGTGGGAGCAGAACAGGCAGATTGACGAAGTACACTGCTGAGGGGAGCAGCGGGCGGGCCAGGAGAGGCACCACGATCACAGGATAGGGGATGGAGCTCACACCCAAGCAGCCATGGCCAGCTTCCCAGATGCTGGGCTTCAACTCGCTGAGTCATTAAGGAGGGCTATGAGGAGGGGTATGCTAAGGCATTTCTCTCAGACAATTTGATCCCACAAGCTAAAACCCAGAGTTTTGTAAGGAGATTTAGTGGATAGAACCACTTTTCTTTTGTCAAGCGCCTGTTTTTAAGTAGCACCAAATACTATCACAATCATTAACCTAGGGAAAGATAATTAGGAAGGTAATAACCTAAAAGCAGCTTTATTTTTAAAAGATGAGAAGGAAGGAAATAAATTAAATGCCTGTTTTGAAAAAAGTTCTTAGAATGTGAATTCAAGAAAAAAGATTTAGCAGGTTAGCATACATTTGTCTCTTTGCTCTGACACAGTCTGACTATATCCAAAATAGCCTGTAATAATTAACACTTTTTCCAGTTTACAAAGCACTTTTAAAAATGTGGTCTCACTTAATCCTCCCAGCAGCGCTCTGCGGTAGGCTCTAGCAGGAATGTTGGACATGTGTCTGGCATGCCATCGAATGCAAAGTCTAATCCCCCCTTTGATGCCTGCATGCCCTTCAATGTACAGTCCACCAAGCCTTCTCCCCCTGTATTTTTCAACACCAGTGAGTTGTTACCTATTTTCAGATTTTTGCACAGACCACTGCCCTGTCTAGTGTACTTAGAGAACTCTGACTCATCCATAACGCCCTCCTCACCCTCTCCCCAGTGGCAGGAAAAGTGAGGGCTGTCCATAGGCTGCCTGGTGGTCCTCATCAGAGACTTAAGGCTGGTATGTGAGCTGCAGACTGGAAGCCACAGGCTTTAAAGCAGCAGTTCCTGAGACCAACCTACAAGTGTTTCTACCAGCAATTATTTATTGAGTGCCTAGTGCATTATCAGACCAGAGACTGCCATATAAAGGTACAGCCTCAAAAAAACAGCCCTCACAAAGCGGGCAGAAGCAACGTCTAAATATCCACTCTAAAATATATAAGTTGGTAATGGTCAGTATCCACTCCCACTTGAGATTTTTTCCTAAAGTCTCTCCCTCTCAGTTCCTCTCTCTGCCGCCCCATACATGCATTTTTGGGTACTTCAAGGAGTATGGAGCCAGATCACAGAGGAGAGAATTCTTCTGCTTGAATCTCCAGTAAGCTGATAAATTTCAGCTGCTCTGGTCATCCAGAAGTGTTAAGGACATCTGCACTGAACATGAAGACCATCCCTTTGTATTAAGAAATGTAGCAGCCCGGGTTTCAGCATCTCGTCTTTGATCTGGAGAAAGTACAAAGCTGGCCTTGTCCAGGAGGAAGTGTGGGTGGGGAACTTAGACCATCAGGGCAGCTACTTTCTTTTTATGGCTACATTTATCCAAGTTATCTTTAACAAGTACATATTACTCTTTTAAGTTTTTTTCTTTTACTGATACAAAGTCACTGAAAAACAAACTCAAACATAATTCCTTTTTTAGAGGGGAAAACTGTCTCCTCACAGTCAGGCCAGTGACACTGTACTTGTCAACCAGATTTGTGACCCAGCAGCACTCTCCCTTTGCATGCTTTAAGCATCTGCCCCATCAGGACACAGGCTCAGAGGTTTCCATCTCATCCGTGAAGGAACCAAGGCTCAGAAAGTCAGGCAGTTTGCTCAGGGCTGCACAGCAGTAGGAGGCTGAGCTCCATCTAACCCCACTCCTTTGCCCTTAAATGGTAACCCACAGGGTTGGGGGGTGGGTGAGACCATGGACTCTGCTCTCACCAGCCCCCCACACACCGCCCATCTGTACAGCCTCCATGTACTCGGAGATCCAGAGGGAGCGAGCAGACATCGGGGGCCTGATGGCCCGGCCAGAGTACAGAGAATGGAACCCGGAGCTCATTAAGCCCAAGAAACTGCTGAACCCTGTGAAGGCTTCCCGGAGCCACCAGGAGCTGCACCGAGAGCTGCTCATGAACCACAGAAGGTGGGAAAGGAGTTGGGGTGCCACGGCCCAGCAAGCACCTCTGTGGCCTGCTGGGAGCTGGGTAGTGTTCCCTGTGGGAGCCCTGGAGGCTGGGGTGCTTTTTGTGATCACCAGCAGATGCTGTAAAGGTCCAGTCCCCAAAGGGGCCCCTGCCCCCCAGATATCCACATTATGCCTGCCTGCCACATGCATTTAATGAGCACCTACGGTGTACTAGTGCCCAGAGGTAGGTGTATAGCCAGGTGGTATGATGGGTACTCAGAATATAAATGGGCCTGGTACCCCAAAGGAGCCCCCTAGGAGAATTCAAGAGGCCCTCACATAGGAAGTAATGCTTCAGCTAAGGCTGAAGGATGCACAGGAGTGAGCCAGGCAAAGAGGTAAACATTCACTGCTAAAAAGAAGAATGTTCACAGCAGAAAGAGAAACATAGGTGAATGAAATGGAAACAGAGTAGGTGGAGCTTGTGAGGTAGGGCCGAGGAGACTGTGAACCAGGAAAGGGTCTCAGGCAGGGATGCACAATCCTGGAAAGGCTGTAAGTCAGGTAGAGAGACCTGAGATTCAGTAGAGAGACAGATTTCAGACAGCAGGGCTGGGATGCAGGAACTGCACTCTGTGGTTTACAGAGGGGCAAGCAGAGCCTCTCTACCTTCCCAGGCCTGGGAAATAGCTCCCTGCTCACCAGGACCGGCGTGATGGCTGTGCGCCTTTACGGCTCCCTCTGCTGGCTAGTTCTGGTATCGGCAGGGCTGAGCTGTGTGCAAGGTACCGGAATTCCACTTACTAGATCACAAACATTTCAGATTGTCTTTTAGATTCATCCCTTTTAATGTAAAAATAAATAAATAAAAAAAACCACAAAAGACAAATCAGGTGAAATATTTGCAATATAAATGGTAGAAAATATATATATAAAATCCATGAAGAAAAAAATGAACAAATGTTAGGTATAGTCAGCTCACAAAAGAAATGTAAATGGCTTGTAAACATCTCAAAAGCTCTTCCATATGGCTAATAATGACAGAAACAAAACAAAACAAAAAAGCAAAAATTATTTCTTGCCTACCAGATTCGCAAATATAAAAATATCAGCTGGTGATAGTGAGGAATATAGATGCTCTTTTTCATTGTGGACAGGGTGCAAATCGGATAACTTCTAAGGTCTATGTGAGACTATGTCCCCCATGTTTTTAAAAAGTCTAATTCAGCAATTCCATCTCCAGATACTTATCCTAAGAAAACACCCAGAAATAATGTAGGACCTAGTATCTGCGGTCAGGCTGGACTGGGTTCGACCCTGTCCAGCCCCTCTGCGGCTGTGATGTGGAACGGTGTCTAAGTCCTGGGGCCTATTTCCCCGCTCTGTGAAATGCTGCAGGAATGCTTCCACCTCCCAGGGCTGTTGGAAATGCACCAAATGACAGGCAGGTGGGTGTCACCACAGGCCCCATCCCTGAGACTGGGGTGGGCAGCAGTGGGGGTCCCCTGACAGCCCTCCCCCACCCTAGGGGCCTCGGTGTGGACAGTAAACCGGAGCTACAGCGTGTCCTGGAGCACCGCAGGCGGAACCAGCTCATGAAGAAGAAGAAGGAGGAGCTGGAGGCCAAGCGGCTGCAGTGCCCCTTCGAGCAGGAGCTGATGAGACGGCAGCAGAGGCTGAACCAGGTGGGTGGGGGTTGAGGGGCACACAGCCCTGCCCTCGCCTTGTCTAGGCTGTCTCTGGGCACCCCCCCTCCCTCCGCAGGGAAGACCTCTGCATGTGGCCACAGGGTGCAGGAGGGAGGCGGCTGAGCAGAATGAGGTGGGACCAGGAGTCCACCATTGGCCTGGGTCCTCACTCTTACCATTCATTTGGCTGTGTGACTTTGGGCCAGTGGCCTCCCCTCTCTGAACCTGTTTCTTCATCAATACAAGTCATTACACGCCGAAGCTGAATGCATTCCTGACTGCCCTTTGAGCCAGGTAACATTCCTATTTTAAAAATGAGGAAGAAAAAAAAAATGAGGAACCAGAGTCCCGGATGACGTGTGCAATGTGAACTGGGCTTCACAGGGAGAACTTGGTCTCATGCTCTTTCCCCCACCCTGCTCAGCTACCTGGTGGCCAAACTGATCCCCAGGTCTGTTTCCTCAGAGAGGACTCTTGGTCCAAATCTAGTGGCTTTAAGAATAGGAATACTCTCATCACACACATTTCATACCTCTGCTTATATCTCCTCCAGCTGGAAAAACCACCAGAGAAAGAAGAGGATCACGCCCCTGAATTTATTAAAGTCAGGGAAAACCTGCGGAGAATTGCCACACTGACCAGCGAAGAGAGAGTGCTGTAGAGCTGGCGACCCCCACCCCTGGCCTTTACTCCGCCCAGTCCTTCTGTACCTGGTAGCCTGGGCCATCAGTGATATGCATGCTAGCTGCAGTAAACTGCAACGCCTTGAGGGCCTGGCCCTCCTTGAGAGTCCTGGGATCCAGGCTCCCCCTCCCAGCATTCACCGCTCCAGTTCCAACAGAAAGCCACTGCCTCAAAAACCTTCTGCAAGACACCTGCCCCAAAAGGTCTTCTGAGCTCTGCCAAGATACCCCTGGCCAAATTGGGAGGTGGGAAGGGGCAGGTGCCTCTCTGGCCAGAAAAGCCTTCCTTTCTGCCTCACCCCGCAAGCCCTGCTTCTCTGGGCAGTCCCTGGGTCTCAGAGAATGTCCTGCCCCTGCAACCAGATGTCCAGGAGTGGGCCTGCAGTATCTTCCGACACCTGCTTGAGAGCCAAGGGTTCAAGTGCAGCTGTGTGAGGCAAGCAAGGGCCGGGCAGCGCACAGCCAGCCTGTGGCCCATCGTGTCCAGTGGAGAGGGCCGTAGTGAGGAGATCTCCTTAGGGTTTGCCAGCCTTCCCCCTCCCCCATATTTCATTTTCTCCCTCCCTTGTCCTCCCTGTCCGGGCCTTGTAAGCAAGCCTAGCCAGAGCTGCAGCCTTTCTGCTCCCAGAGGCCTGGAACCATGATTCTCAAACTTTACTATGCCTACAAATCACTGGGAACCTTGTTAAAATAAGGCTTGATTCAGTAGAATTGAGGCGAGGGCAGAGATTCTGCTTTTCTAACCATCTCCCAGGCTGCTTGTTTGAGGATCACCCAGTAAAGAGCTGCTAAGTATTGAGGAACTCAACCCTGGTGCCATCTCTGTCCCTTGGCTCCAGGGCCGTCTGTCCTGCGGTTCCCCCCAACCCCGCCTCTGTAGCCTCAGGGGCTCTGTAGTCTTCTCCACCCCCAGGGACTCCACACTAGGGCAGATTTTGCCTAGCA
This sequence comes from Condylura cristata, assembly GCF_000260355.1. Lineage (NCBI taxonomy): Eukaryota > Metazoa > Chordata > Mammalia > Eulipotyphla > Talpidae > Condylura > Condylura cristata. The sequence continues at coordinate 54,980,830 of NW_004567105.1, forward strand.
AATTGCTTGGTTCTGTGACTCCTGTTTTTACCACGGTGCATATAATTGCCAATCTGCACTTTTTTTTTACCCTGCTGTCATGATACTATTCCAACCTACCCCAAAAGAACAATTTTTTCAATAATATAATAGTTTATTTTTACATCATTTTGTGCCTATTTTCATCTCAGTTGCAATCCCCATGGGCTTCCCATCACCAACTCACCCATGTGCCATCACCATAGTCCAGTGCACTTCCCTCCCCCCACTGTTTTTGATCCCATTCCCCACTCCACCCCCGTAAAGTGTCTCTGGTCTATAGCTGTTCATTACTATTATTATTTTCCCGCCTGGTCCGTTATACTCCTGCCGTGAGTGAAACCATCTGGTATTTTTCCTTTTCTTTCTGGCTTATTTCGCTAAGCATGATCTTTTCCAGCTTCATCCATGCTGCTGCAAAAGGCATGTGTATTTTTTTTGTTGTTGCTGAGTAATATTCCATTACAAAAGAAATTTTTTAGCCTCTCCTAAAACCTAGGGAGAGAAAATAGATAATGATGTCCCTTTAGGCTTCTGAAATACCAATGGTGACTTGAGGATCCCACAGCCCCCCTGAGTCCTCATTTCCCCTGCCCTGAGCTCCAGCCCTAGTAGGTTTTATCAGCTGGGCCAGCTCCAGAATTCACCCACCCTCCCTCAAAAATCCCTTCTCTCAAGCGACCCAATATTTTAGCTGTATGTATCTGCACCGTTTTTTAAAGACTTAGGGGATCTGTTTCTTTTCCCCTGAAGGATAAAATCCCTGCCTCTGGCTTTGCAAACTCATCATTTAAGGTGACAGGGCAATATTAGAAAAGCATTTCATTTTATCTCCCCAAACTACTATTTAATTCCTGAAACCAAAAGGTGAGACTTAGAGGAGGAAAAAGTTCATCTGATTTTACTCCTAACTGCAGGATTGGGGGTGACTAAGCCTCCTGTGGGGTGCCACAGGAGGGTGTAAATACAGATATGCTGCCTGTGTGTGCCTGTGTGTGTGTGTGTGTACAAGTCAAGTTCTAAGGCTCCTGAATGTGACTATTTTAGTGAGAATGTGGTAAAGCTGTTTTATGTGCCAGGCGAGAGTAATGCTCTCTAAAGATGCACAGTCCCTAAATAAAGACAATCAGCTCCCCAAGGAAGTCACTGGCAGGTCGGTGTGTTGCTGGAACATGTGATGAGGGTGTCTAGGATGGAGTAGGACCCTCCAAGGAAGTGCTTAGGGGTCTACTCATTGGTCCCCAGAGGTGCCCCAGGGAACCCGGAGTCATGAGTCAGAAGCAGAAGGGAGCTCAAGCATCGCCCCTCCTGGGAGCCTTGATAACTGTCCTGACCACTCCCCAGTGGTGAGTCCCAATGCCTCTGAGCCATCTCCAAGCACAGAGGCTGCAAATCCAGCTTCTTACTGCTCCAGTCCCCTTGTAGTTTGGGGTGACCAGGTATGGCCAGTGAAATTTAAAAGAAGTGGATCAGGGCTTCTAGGAAAGCTTGTGCTTATCTGATAAAAAAGACGGGCCTGGCTGACACCCTCCTCCTCCTCCCTTCTTTGACTGAAGATGGGACACCTGGAGCCACAGCAACCATCTTACTACCCTAAGAAAAAGGCCAAGAGACTCTCAGAAACTCTGACCCTATAATCATTTGACTAAGCAGATGCCAGCCGCCACCCTCCTCCAGAGTTCTTGTAAATAAAAATAAAACCTCTTTGTTTAAGCCATTGTTGGTTAGCTTTTGTTGTTTGCAGCCAAAAGCATGTCTTTCTGGCCCCCTACATGGGCCAGACGAGAGCAGGTTCTAGGCATCACTGATTCACAAACTCATCAAGTATTTGTTGAGTGCCTGCCCTGGCCTAGGAGGCCTGGCACGGGAGGGCACAGTGCGAGTGATACCTCCTTGCCCTTCCTTCTTTGATTGAAGATGCAATGGAGGGAGCCAGAGGATCAGGACAGTGGGCTCCTCACACCAGCCCCCCTTTTCCTGCCCCGCCCCTGCAACCTATTGTCAACATGGCACCCAGCATGATCTTGTCACTCCCCTGCAAGAGCCTCCACTGGCTCCCATCGAGGGCCCTGAGACTTAGAAGGCATTTGTGCCCTGCTCGCCTTGAGCCTCAGCCGCTGCTGTTCCCCTCACTCCTGCAGTCCCAGCCAGCCTGGCCCCGCATCCACCAGGCATCCCTCAGTGCCTGTGCATGTGTACTCCACAGCCAGTGTGTCCTCCCCTCAGAGAGCCACACAGCCCACTCTCTCTTTCACTGGGTCTTCATTCCTACTCCTTCTGAATGAGGCCTCCATTCTCAGTTACAATGAGGGATGACTAAGAATGAGTAAAAGGCAATCAGAGAAAGTACTCACCGTAAAACAAAAAATTTAAAATCTCAGCATCCCCACACTCCCACCTCTTCCTTCCCTGCCTTACTCTTCTCCTTACCATTATCATCATCTACCATATGTTTTCCTTTTCTTCCATGACTCTCTGAACCACAATGTCAGCTCCATGGGGGCAGAGATTTTTATCCATCTTGTTTGCTACTAAACCCCAATGGCCTTTCTGCTTCCTCCTTCCCTGCAACCCACCCAAGCTGACACAGTAGGCCCTAGGGACAGGATCCAGCCCTATCTCACTCCCAGCATTGAGAACAGGACATCAGACACATAATAAAATAAATGTTTGTTGAATGATCCCAACACCATAAAAACCCCAAAGGTAGTCACCTGCCACCTCTCTGGCCCAGAGATGTCTATTTGGCCCAGAAGCTTCCCTTTGGCTTCTTGGCTTTTATCAGGACACCATGCCCTACTGACATCTGCGCCTGCACCACCAATGTTAGCTGAGTGACTCCTACACTCTGGGTGTTCAGAAGGTCAGCTCATCCCCAAAGGCAGAAAGTGGGGTCATTACCCTCCCTGGATACCCTGGAGAAGGGTGTAGCTCTGACATCAGACCCACTCTTAACAGGGAGTCAAAAAGCCACACTTTCCCACATCCACCAGGCCACAAGTCCTGGGCAGGTGTAGAAGGCACCATCCTCAATGGCAGATGGCACTAAAGATAAGCTGAGAAGACCCATAACTTCAGGAGGCAAAGGGCCCACAGGACCAGGGCACCCAAGCTCGTGCTTTTTGGCATCAGTCCTAAAATGCCCATTCCCTTTACAAGGATGGCATCAGCCCCAGCTCAGCCAGTCTGTATCTGTCACAAGCCTGGACAACTTGCTGGACCCCATTTTCCACATCTGTGACATGATCGAAACTTACTGAACATTTAGTGTCTGTACCAGGGCCTGGGCTAATCACTGTGTGTATATCCCCTCATTTAATCCCCCAAGACAGACATTGTCTGCGTTTCACAAACGAAGACTCCAAAACACAGAGCCAAAGCCCCTGCCAATTCAGCAGGCAGGACAAGTGAGCCGTGGACCCACGTCTGCCTGACTGTGGGGCCGGCACAGCCATCCTGCCAGCATTCGCTGGTGAGCCTACAGGAGGGTGTTTTTCCAAAGCACCCACATTCAAGCTTCCCCATCTGTCTCCAGAACATTCCGTAGGCATACTGAGGTCAAAGGCCTCCTCCTTCCTCATTCCCCACTGGGCCCACGTGAATCTGGCAGAACAGGCCCTAGGGAATCTCACCCAAAGTGGGTGAGAATCTCAGCCCCAATGCTTTGAGAAGAGGCAGTGATCAAAAAGGACACAGCGGTCCACGCACCGGCCCTTGGCACAGGGAGTTCTGGGAAGGAACAGAAGAGGCAAAAACACACATTGAGCACCTTCTAAATGGCTTGTAGACCCTAGAAAATGAGCGAATAGGCACAAGGCACCTAGGCCAGGACCTGGCCGAGTTCAAGGAATAGAAGCCCCTTCTCCCCGCTCTCTCTTTCCCCTTTAAGAATAGTTGAACAGGGCCCTTCCTGGTGGTGCAGCGGGTTAGGACACAGTCTGCAAACCAGCCACAGCCACTTCAGTGCCAGTTCGATCCCAGCCCCGGAGGTGACCCACAAGGCACAGCAGACCTCTCCTGACCCGCCTGCTGCTCCCCTCAGCAGTGTCCTTCGTCAATCTGCCTGTCCTGCTCCCCACGCTGTCTCTGGTAAATCCTCTCACTGCCCCTGCACCTCTGGTCTGTACCCCAGTTCTGTATGAATAAATAAATAAATCTTTACAAAAAAAAGAATAGTTTAACGGGTGGCCCAGGCTACAAAGTCTGCTGGACTTCAGACTGCGGATGTGGAGGTGGGGCAGGGGCTCAGCCCTGCCATTGTCCAGATGGATAACCGTGAGTTTGTTGTCTGTTAAAGGAGAGTTCCAATAATACCAGCTTCATAGACTGTTGAGAATCGACCATATACAGTATTCAGGAATCGACCACATACAGTACTCAGGAACTGCCAGCATTCAATAAAACTTAATTATTGTTGCCGTCCCTTTCCTTGGTAGTTTCACCCCATCATTATCTGTCATTAACTCACCCATCCCGTATTATTTCCCCTTGTGCATTTTCCTTTGTCTCCAAGTTTGTGTAGCATCCATCCCTCCTTTGTGACTGGCTACCCCAGGACTTCATGCCCACCTCCCAATCCTCATATTGGGGAGGGGGGGTGGTACACTCTAATACTACATCATCCCCCTAATATCTATTCTTTTATTATCTTAGAACAACTCCTGAGAATTTCTCCTCCACTTTAATCAACTAAAGACAAGAGCGTGTGTGTGTGGCAGGATCACCATGGCTTCCACAATCCAGCTCTCTTCTCTCTCGCAGTTGGAAGACTGTTCCCCAGCTCGGGTCCTGTACTAGTTCTTGTCAATGAAATGGGAGCAGACCGTGATACGGGTCACTCCAGGCTGAGTCAAAGACTCATGGGAATCCTGTCTCCTGCCTCTCAGCAAAAAGTACAATCGCTTTAGTTAAGACAGAGGAGCCAGGGCCTTCCCTGATGGCACAACAGGTTGCAGCACAGCACTGTGGAGCCAGCTGCAGCCACTTCAGTGCAAGTTTGACTCCTTGCCAGGGAGGTGACCCACATGGTGCAGCAGACCTCTCCTGTCGGCCCACTGCTCCCCTCAGCAGTGTATTTCGTCATTATGCCTGTTCTGTTCCCCACTGTCTCTGGTGAATCCTCTCTCACCACCCTTGCACCTCTGGCTCTGTACCTCAGTTCTGTATGCATAAATAAATAAATCTTTAAAAAAAAGATAGAGTGTTACAAGGCAGGGAGAGGGGGCACCCCTGAACCCCCAAACCTGCCTGCTCTAAATAGGTTCTGCCATCCGCCACATCAACACAAAACATATAAGACTTTAATGAAAAGGAACTTTAATACAGTGAGTATACAATACGTAAGACAAATAATATAACTTCTAAATCAAACACCTGAAGTTACCCATCCCCTCGTGGGCAAAAGTCCACCCAAAAGGGATTGGCCCAAAGCAAGGCCTGAAAGCCCGCCACAAGACTAAAGCACTTTCTGGCTGGGGCCCATAGAAAAGGCTCAGAAAAAGCCAGAGAAGTCTGGGAAGAAAAGAGCAAAATCAAAACCAATATAAACACTACCATAGTCAACCTTCCCACAGGTCTCTCACCCACATCTCTTTCAACCAGTCCAGGGCCAAGAAACAAGCACAGTTTCTTCCTCACATGCTTGCTGCTCCTTAGGTCTCCATCCTGCTTCCTTCTCCCTCAGTCTCCTCTCTAGATTCTTCTCTCTTCTGCTCAACTCCTCTCTCCTTCTAGCTGGGGCAGGGAACCTGGAACTTCCCCTTTTCCTGGGGACCACCCTGTTACAAGTGGAGCCACAAAACAGCCTGTTCCATAAAGAGGAAGCTGTTCCTGTCTGTTCTCATGTTTACAGTGATGTGCAATTAGCCATGCAGATGATGTAAACTTGTGATTAGCTATTCAGATTGGGGGTGGTTCATTTTGGTGGCATAGGCCAGCCCATGACACCTGATACAGTGATACAAGCGAAAGCACCCAGCCTTGGTGAGCACAACTAGAAAAAAGGGTAACAGTCAACTGTGCTTTAGACAAGTAAGTAAATCATATGGACGTTAATTTAACTCAAACTACAACTTATTCGAAGAAAATTATTAGAACACTAGACTCTTGGCCCTCCCTGGTGGCGCAGCGGGTTAAAGCACAGCACTGAGAAGCTAAAGCCATTTCGGCATGAGTTAGATCCCTGCTAGCCCCAGAGGTGACCACATGGCACAGCAGACCTCTCCTGGCCCGCCCGCTGCTCCCCTCAGCAGTGTACTCTGTCAGTCAGCCTGTTCTGCTCCCCACTCTGTGTCTGGCAAATCTTCTCACTGCTCCTGCACCTCTGGCCTGTACCCCAGCTCTGTATGTACAAATAAATCTTTAAAAAAACAACAACACTAGACTCTTTAGGGGAAAATGACAAATGTGTTCCTCTGGGTTGGAAAGATGAATTGACATTGTAAACTGTTTATTCATCAGGGAGATTTTAATATTTATTAGATTTTAAGTCTCCACAAGATACTCACAGACTTTGACAGTGTAAATGTATTAGTCAAGACTCTTGGTGGCGGCCCTCCCTGGTGGCACAGTGGGTTAAAGTGCAGACTATGAATCTAGATGCAGTTGCTTCAGCACCAGTTCGATCCCCGCCCCGGAGGTGACCCACATGGCACAGCAGATCTCTCCTGACCCGCACACTGCTCCCTCAGCAGTGTACATCATCAATCTGTCTGTTCTGCTCCCCTTTCTGTCTCTGGTGAATCCTCTCATCACCCCCTGTACCTCTGGCCTGTACTCCAGTTCTGTATGCATGAATAAATCTTGGGGAGGGGGAAGACTCTTGGTGGCAAACACAAGAAATAAGACACAAACTGTTGGGCAGTAAACATTTATATTATAAAAGTGTAAATCAAGCAACAGGGATGGCTGGATCCAGGGACTCATGGCATCAGCTCTCATATTCCCTCTTCTCTCTCTCTTAGGTAAACTCTCTCTAATGTGGAAGTGAAATTAACTCCCAATAGCCTCTAAACATTTTCCAGCTGAGTAGGTACAGCACTCAATTAGGCACTACTGTTCAGTTAGGAACTATCATGTATTCTTTTAAAAAAAATTTATTTATTTATGCATACAAGAACTAGGGTACAGGCCAGAGGTGGGAGGATGACAGGATTCACCCTCACAGAGTGAGGGAGACAGAGTGGGGAGCAGAACAGACAGATGGACTGAAACACACCACTGAGGGGAGCAGTGGGCAAGACAGGAGAGGTCTGCTGTGCCGGGTCACCTCCCTGGCCAGGGATCAAACTTGTGCTGGGCTGGCTGGCTGCCAGCATTTTCTAGTGTGAGCTTTAATCTCTTGCGCCACCACCGAGGGCCCAGAACTATCATGTGTTCATTGCAAACCAATCGTTTTTGACCAGTGAAATGAGACTATGATTGACCATACCTGGGCCATATGCCCACCCCATGTCCTCAGGGAGGCAGAAGCAACAGCACCAGAGCATACATGTTCCCAGAAGAGTGGATTCTCTTACCAAAATAAAGGGAAGTGTTGCTGAGAAGATGGGAAGAACAGATGCCCAGTAGAGAAATTCACCACCAAGAATAAGCAAGTTGGAATATTTATAGTTGGGTTCCTGGACCCAATTTCTGTGGGGTTGTGGAGGCTTCCCCAGACAAAAGCGCCAGGCACTAGCAGAGAGTTGGGAAGCTCAGCTCAACTTTGACACTATTTACCCAGAGATAGCATCAGGTTCAGAAGCTCAGGGTTCAGCCTCTTGAGACACCCTCCATTTCAGATGCCAGCATAGCCCCAGGCAAACCTCCTGGCAGTTACCTAAGTTTGCAAAGACCAAGCAGCTATAGGCTGAAGAATGCAATGTCCCCAGTTATCAGCACTTCATACACGTCACAGGGAGAATTAAATGCTATCCACACAATTCTAGTACCAGAGGATAACCAGAGGTCTATCCCTGGTCTATCCTGGACTACACCCTACACAACTTTTTCATTCATTGATTTTAATCTATAGCCTTTTGCCGCAATAAATCATAATCACAAGCACAACAAACTGAGTTCTGTGAGTCTTTCTCACAAATCATTGAACTTCTGGGAATCATTGACCTTGGCGACCCTCTGGCACACTCAAATAAGTTCTGAAGATTGGTTAATAGTATTGTGTTGGTATAATTACTTGGTTTCAAAAATTGCACTACAATCATGTAAGTTGTTAACACTGGCAGAAACTGAGAGAAAGGCATCAGAAACTATCATTGTAACTTTCTGAAAGTCTAGTCATTTTGAAAGAAAAAATTAAAAACAAAGAATAACAGGACATGAGATGTCAATTGGTAAAGCAGGGTGTTAGGTAGTTGTTGGTTCATATATTATTTGTTCCTCTTTGTATAGGCTTGAAATATTTTATAATAAAAATTTTACGCTAAAAATTCATAGTTTGGTACAATAAATTGAAATAACCATATCCAAAATATATATGGCACAATCAACTACAAAGTTGATGAACAAACAATTTAAAAATGGCATTTGTCAAGATGCAGAATCTGTTTTAAGCCCCACTATTCAGAGATTTAGATTAACCTTTCAGAACCAAACTTCCACCATAAACCCATCCTATTTCATTATCACATAAAATAGTTAAAACAATGCTATTGTTTTCAAGCTTGTATGTATATTTCTCCTTTCATGACTATTTAAGGAGAGCACTTAATAGGCTTCTAGATACAGTGTTCCAGAAAAAAATTTACATATAGTACTGTACATTTGCTTCTATAAGAATATCTTTAAATATATATATACTTATATATATGTATAGGCCCCTCCTTGGTGGCGCAATGAGTTAAAGCGCACCACTGAAGCTTTCCGAAGCCACTGTGGCATGAGTTCAATTCACAGCCAGCCATGGAGGTGACCCACATGGCACAGCAGACCTCTGCTGACCCACCCGCTGCTCCCCTCTGCAGTGTATTTCAGTACATCTGCCTGTTCTGTTCCCCACTCTGTCTCTGGTGAAGCCTCTCAACCCCTGCACCTCTGACCTATATCCCAGTTCTTGTAAGCATAAATATATAACTATAGAACACCCTAAAAAAGACATAAAAACCATGGCAGAGAGAAATTAATTAAGAGCCCATGGGTAGTGACAGCGCAAGTCCTTGGCAGAGGCCAAGGTAGCAGCCAGAACTTTCCCCTCCATATAGTGGGGTAAAGGTCACATCTCCTGAAGCCGCTGCCTTGTGCACAGCCACTGTTAACAGCAACAAGGGATCCAGGGACCCAGGTCCCGTCCCACAGGACCTGCTGGGTGATACATAGCAAGGCTTGTCTGCCTCTTCCTCCAGACACAGTTGGACTTTGACTCAGACTTCACAGGGAATTGTGAGGCCCTTTCGGGAGTAAATTCCCCATATCACAGGTGGGGAGACCCAGGCTCAGGAGAGGCAGGCACTTGGCAGAGTAACCACACCTCAGAAGTCCTGTCAGGGCAGGAGCCCCCGGTCTCCTTTTTTCTCACGTTTGCACCAATGATTTATGAACCAGCCTTTAGCATTAGACCTGGCTCAAATTTCAGCTCTATAATCTATTTACTGTGCAAATGCAGGCAAGTGACACCACTTCCCTGAGCAGCAAAATGCAGAGATGCATTGACTTTCTAGGCTTGTGATGCAAGGGGGCAGTGAGAAACCCTAGGCCCATTTTACCCTTACCAAGACCTGGTTCCCTCCTACTCTGCACAATATCACTTGCTCAGCAGGTTCTTCAAATGTATTTGTCCAGGAAATGAGGAAGAGGGACGTGCAAACACTCATGCTAAGCATAATCAAGTCAATTTTAGAGCAGAAACAGTGGGAGGGGAGCAATCACCCTAATACAGCAACCCTTTCGCAGACGGCCACCTGGGGGAGCTTTTAAACTCTTGTGATTCTAACAGCTTGAATTCCTGAAAGGCCCAGAATGGCAGGAGCTATGGGGAAAGGTCAGGAAAGAGGCAGAAAGACCAAGATCTCTTTGGAAACACAGCTGGATATATAGCTTTTTGGTACAAGGAGCCCCAAAGGAATCCCCAGCTTTGAGATTAGAGGGTTAGGAATACCAATAGGTGGACACACATACTCTCTCATTCTCTCTCCCTCCCTCCCTCTCTCTCTCTCTCTCTCTCTCTCTCTCTCTCTCACACACACACACACACACACAGCTTTCAAAAAAGTGTCAAAGCTCCAGAGCATTTCCCAGATCTTGGTCATGCCCTTGGAGTAGAGAATCCTGGTTCCTGTCAATCTTTGTTGTCTCAATCACCTGTGGCAGGGACTGCAACCAGAGCAATACTGTTCTTGCTCTCACTGAGAATTTAAATAGAAACCAAACCAATCATAAAAAAAAAAAAAAAGCCACTGCTTGCAAAATGATGTAAATGTAAAAATGTGAAAATAAACTATTATATCATTAAAAAATAAAAAGCCACTGCTGTGCTGGGCACCTTTTCTAACACTACTTGTGACATGAAATATGTGCTTTTTCCACACCAACAATCAATTTCCCATTATCTGACACCAAAAGGGTGTTCAACAATTCAACGGAATTCTGACCCTAATTCCTGGAGTCAGAGCCACCCTAGAGGTTTAGGATGCAGCCCCACAGAGACTCCCACTCTGACATCAATCACAAGGAGCAGGGATGCCAATCCCTGCTTCTGAACAGTTATACGTGCAAGGGTTGCCAAAAGCCCTCCATGGGCTGGATAACTGGCTAAGACGGCTCACAAAATTTAGGAAATCACTTCACTAAAGTGCATAAGTTTATTTATTATAAAAGACACAACCAGAAGCGATGAATAGGGCCAGGTACAGGAGGTAGGGGCAGTACAGAGCTTCCACACCAGCCTCCCATGCCCACCACATGTTTGCCAACTCAGAAGCTCCCCAAAACCTGTATTTTGGGATTTTTATAAAAGCTTCAGGATGTAGGCATATTGGCATTCAATTATGGTCACTGGGATTAATAGTCTCCAAACCCTCTTCTCTGGAGGTTGAAATCGGGAGGGGGCAGGCAGAACGGCCCGATGTTATGATTAAGGTTTGACCTTCTTGGAGAGCAATCCCCATTCTTGAAGCTCTGTGTGGGCCCCCACTCAGAGGGAAAAAAGCAGTCTGATCACTCAGGAGAGCCTAAGGGTTCTTAGGAGTTCTGTGCCAGGAACTGGGAACAAAGATCAATATGCATTATTTATTACATGACAAGGAATAAAAACTTGATGCTAAGGAAGCAAGTCCAGAAGCTTCTAATTCAGACTGGAATGACTTCCCTAGAGAGCAAAATATTTACAGTGAGATGACAAGTCAGAGGAAGTGAACAGACGACGCAGGAGAAGTCTGGAACTGAGGGAGCAGGAAAGGAACAAGAAGCTGTTAAGTTCAAAAAGATATAAATTGACTACAAGTGGCTGTGAATATCCCGTCCAGGTCCCCTGCCCATTCCTGCTGTGACTGTCTCCCCGGCAGCCCCTTCCCACCAAAAACCAGCCTGGAAGTAGACTAAGCTTTGTTTTCTCCCTTCTCTACCCCAGTGCTTACGTTGCTATGGTCCTGAGGTGTCTCACCAGCAGACTACCGCAGCATTCAATATTCCACCATGAAACATCACTCCTGGGAATTAGGAAATTCTTATGGGAAAGCAAGAAAACTCTCCCATATGCTGGGGACTTCTCAGTTTACCAAGAACTTTCCTCTATACCTTGTAAGTTGCAGATGAAAGACGGAGGCCTAACGAGGTACGGTCACCCAGACACACCTTGAGATCAATACTCTGGTCTCTGGGGGTTGTGGTGTTTCCTTTTGTAAGTGAAAGTGAGTGCCTCTTCCAGGAGAAGCCTCTGTGTGTAGGACAGAAGGCGAGGAAAAGAAGAGAAAAAAAAAAAAAAAAAAAAAAAAACAGGCTGACAGCTGTCACATTCTACTGGCCAGCCAGCCTTGTCCTGTGCATGGCAGGGTCACACTGACCCCTGAAGAAGGAAACAAGCCAGGACGGCCAGAGCAAGAAGCTGCCAGACAGTGCTTTCAGTCTTCCGGGTTCCAGCCCCTCTGGGGGAGGAGAAAGGGGCTGGGCCATCCACAGCCCTCACGGCCTGGGACCTCAGTCAGACACCAAGGCCTGCAGCTAGCTGAGGCCTGCCAGGCCTTCAGAGCAGACACAGGGCAGAGGTGAGTCAGGCAGGCTGGGGGGAGGGGTGGGAGAAGGGAATGGGCTGGGAGACCCCTGAGCTCTGGGCTGTCCAGGCCAAGAGCCTCCTGGATGCTCGTAAAGTCGTGGAGCACGACTTCCTTCACCAGCACCCTTGTTTACTAAGGCTGGGCCCTGCACCAGGTGTTAGGGCCAGCGTGTGAATATGACCAAGTTCCCTGACCTCCTGGAGTTTCTGCCTTTTAGTGGGGGATTGGGGACAGGAATAAACAAAACATTGCTAGTGGGGAAATCTAGTATGTGAGGATAGGTGAAAAGAGAAAAGAAGAGCAGATTGGGAATTGGGATTGCCAGGGGAAGGGGTTCAGATTTTAAAGAGGGTGACCATGTGGGCCCCCCTGAGAAGAGGGGCCCATGCTCAAAGACCTGAAGGAGGGAAGAAGGTGCCCACAAGGTTGTCTGTTCAGGAGAAGGCATAGGCTAGTCAGTGGACCAGAATGGCAGAGGCTGGGGTGAGAGGTAAGGCCTGGAGTGTTCAGCAGCAATTCGAATGGAGGGAGGGAGGAGAAAGAGAGGCGAGAGCCTTGCAGGTACCAAAGGGCAGATGGCAGGGCCTCCTGGAACACCCCAGGCCCCTCACCAGTGCCCGGCAGACTGCCACCCACTTGTGTGTGGAAGCCTGCGAATGAACCCCATCTGTGGCTGCGTGACCTGTCCTCCTTTCCCGGGGTCCCTGTCCTCTCTATAAAATGGGTCTACCACAGCAGGATATTTGTAGGGTTGTGGTGAAAGAGAGGAAGTCAAAATAGTGACCATCTGCAGGAAAATTTGCTGCACATGGTCTGCAAGCCAGGCTTTGGGACCTGAGAAAAGACTGTGCTGTTTCCCCCAACACTACTGTAATAGAGAGGGACACTCGGGTAAATAAGGAACTGGGCCTCAGTGTCCACTCTAACAGTGCTCAGCCGGGCAGTGAAGGGCACTGCTGTCAGGAAGACTTCTTCGAGGGGTCCCTGGAGACAGGTGCTCACTAAGAACACCAGGGCAGTGGGGAGGGGCACAGGGTAAGAGGCCCTGGAAAGGCACCCCAGGGTAAGGGGAGTAGGCTGAGTCCCAGTCAGAGAAGCGAGGTGCCAGGCGGGTTGGCCAGCTGGGAGCATGGATCCCTTCCAAGGGCTTTGGGCACCAAGCAGCAAATTCCAAGCAGTGGAGGGGAACAGCACAGTTTGCAGTTTCAGAACTCACCTTGGTAGCCAAAACAGACAAGAGGTGCTGAAACCAAGGGGAGATGATGGCGGTTTCTGTGGGGGTCGGGATGGCACAGACAGACGGATTGAAGAAGGACCCATACCTGGTGGTGGCCTTGCAGTGGGAGAACAGGGGCTTCTACGAGGCAGCGGGCTGGCTTTGAAGGAGGCAGGGTCCACCCTGGCTCTGGGGGGACACAGGGGGTCCAGAGGGAATACTTCACAAGCCGGAAGCACACCGCCTTCCTCAGCAGCACAATACCCCCTTAGGATTCCCAGAAATGGGTTAACTGGGCCCAGGACTCGGACCAGGTGCACGGGGCCTCAGGTTCTCCCAGCGAGCCCCCATGGCAGGGCCATAGCATGAACAGCACTTGGTGGTTAGACTGGTTTCCACAAGCTGAGCAATACTGGTATCAGGCCTAGACAGTGTCTGGTCTGCAGCCTGTACTTCCAGGAAGGCATGTGGGTGTGGAGAGGCTCTCGAGTACTTACGGGGGGGTGGGGGGGAGTGGGTTTTCTCCACCAAGCGCCCCTGGCTGACACCGTCGGCCACAGGTTTGTGTCACCCAAGGCTCAGGCAAGCCAGAAAACCACAGGCAGCTCCAGGCCAGGATGAGCAGCCCAGTGCACCGAGTGTCACTGGGGGATACCTGGAGCAGGCACGAACACCCCGACATAAAGAGCGAGAGGTTTCAGCGGTCCTTCAATGTGGAACGGCTCACCAACGTCCTCGATGGAGGTGCCCAGGAGACTGCCCTTCGGAGAAAAGTCGGTAAGAGGAAGCTGAGGCTGGAGTGTCTGCTACGTGCCTATGGGCTTTGCTGGAAGTTGCACCTTCAGCTAACAAACTCGGCTCTCAAAATTCCAGTTAGATTCGTTGCTTTGGACAGTGAAGGCATGCTTTTAACTTGTCAATATTCCCTGGGCCCATCTGAGGGACACAAGGGTCCTAGGCAGCAGGAGACCCGGATGCTGGTTCACATTCTGTTCCTGTGTAGCTCTGTCACTTGGGCAAGTCAGTGTCCCAGTTCTGGACCTCAATCATCGCGTCTGTAAGATGACAGTAATGTCTGATTTATTTCCCTGTCCACGTGAGAAGATCGGAAGGTGCCAGCAACCTCTCCCAGGTCTCTAAGCCCTCGTTTTCTATCGCTGGCAGAGCGCATCATACATGATGACCCACAGCTTAACCTGAAGGATAATTATTTCATGACGCAGAATGAACGTTACAAGGCCGCCATTCAGAAGAAAGTCCATGTCCAGATGCTAGCCCAGCGCCTGGGCTGGCCAGATGATGGTCGGGAATTACGTTATGCTTACAGGTACTCACTCCCAGGGCAGCCCACGGGAGAGGAGTTCACCTGGGGTCACCCAACAGCTTCCAGCCCCACGAACTTTCCTCACCCAACAAAGACGATTGGGAAACCAGGCCACGTGGGCCTCTGGGTCCCATGGACTGCTCAACCACAACCACGGTGTCTCTCCCCCACAGAGCCCTTTCTGGAGACCTAGCCTTAGTTATACACAACGTCTTCCAGAATGCCCTCAGGAGCCTGGGCTCAGAGGAGCAGATTGCCAAATGGGCCCCACTGTGCAAGAAGTTCCAGATCCTCACAACGTACGCACAGACGGAACTGGGACATGGTGAGCCAGGGCTGCTGCAGGCAGTGTGCCCACAGACATCTCTGTAGGCATGGATTTGTCTATTTAATCTGAATCTACTCAGCAGGTGATAGTCAAGGGTGTGGAGGAAGGGACGCCCTTTTCTAGTTTATATAGACAGACTGTGTAAGGACCAGGGAGGCAAGTTCAGTAACTGTCTCTTGTCTGGTCATGGGTCCCCACACAGACCGCAGGTGAATAGAGACATGCCTGTGAGCACAGCTGGCAGCGGCCTCCATTCTGGGCTAATGTCAGAGCATTCCAGGGCCGCCTCGAGGCAACTCCCTGGGTGTAACTCCCTCCCTGTCCCCATGTCTAACTCCCCTCCTTGTTTCCAAGGAACAAATCTTCAGGGCCTGGAGACTATAGCCACCTACGATGCAGCCACCCAGGAGTTTGTGGTGCACAGTCCCACGCTTACTGCCACCAAATGGTGGCCTGGGGACCGTAAGTATCCATTCATCCTCCAACCCCATCTGTTCCCCGAAAACTAAGCTACCGGGCAAAAGAGCATGGGCTTTGCTATCCAGAAGACCTCAGATGAATCTCTGTTCTGGGTTGGTGACTTTGAGCAAATCAGATCACCTCCCTAAGCCTCACACTTTTACTCTGACAGTAGGTGAGAGGTAAAAAATTGCATCAGTGTGACCGTAGGCCCCCAGAGAAACAGAACTGGAAATAACCCAACCTTTGAGGGCCGAGAGCCAAGGCCTCTCTGTCCCTGGCACTCCTCTCATCTTCGAGTTAATAACTAAGCTTGCCGCAGTCAGAGCACAGGACCCTGTGATTTACACAGAATGCGAGAAGCAGCCTTAGCAGCCCCCTCTCCAGACAACAGGGAAGACTCCAGGCCGACCACCACGCTAGTCCCCCTGCACCTCCCCCTGTGACCACCAGGTGGCAGCCGCACAGTATGCGCGGTGGCTTCAGTGATCTGCCAAATGCCAGGAGGGGATCCCACCCTCTTCCTTCAATTTGAAAATACATTTCTGAGAACACATGTGGCACTTGGGAAGCCATTTGGTGAATGCCTATGGGGTGGGGGGAGGCAATATTTTAAAAAGAAACCAACTTTAGCAGAAAGAGACAGGTGAAAAATAAGCAGGAACATGGGGAAAGATTGGGACTAGAGAAGAGAGAGGAGCGGAGGGAAAGATTGGGACTAGAGGAGAGGAGCGGAGAGAGTGCACCGACTGCAGAGAAAAGAAGTCGATCTGTGCAATCAGGCAGGGCTCCAATACCAGTTCTGGCCCTCCAGGCCAGTGACCTGGGCGTCACTGCCCTCTGGGAGCCTCAGTTTCCTTATCTGGAATCCTAGGCTCACCATACCTGCCTTGCAAAAACTACAAAGTTTCATCTGAAGGTCTGGCACCACCTAGATTCTGATAAATGGTAATTATCTGCATTCATTTTTACTAGGTGGGCGAGGAATGATTCACTAATGGGCTTTTGAGGCTAGGGGGTGAGAAGTTTGATTATTTCACAAAGCTTTTGGCAAGTTGCTGCTAGATTTGTTAGCTCTTTGGGGGCAGGTCCCTTTCTCTGTGATCAGTGACTCTAAAAGTCATCTGCCAGATGGGGGCAGTGATACATAGCTCCCCGTAATTGGGCTTCTGTAGTCTCTCCATGGCTCTGCACACACCCGGCAGCTCTGCATAAAGATCCTGTCTTAATGATCCAAACAAAAGGACTCAAGGGCATATGCTTCAGTCAGAAGACGATAGAGCCAAATGTTAAAAGATGCCAAGCTTTCCCAGATTGTTCCAGTTGGGCTGTTTTCACTAAAGTCCATGGTCATTAACAAGCTTTGCTTTTTGTGATATTAACCAGAGGGCAAGAAGGGTTTTGGTGACATCAAGGTTCCCATCAGCCTCCATGAGCTTCTCTACCCTGCGGGACCCCACCTATGTAACTGGAGTGTGGGGGCTGCATAAACCGCAGTAGGCAGCAGCACCAAATAAGCTGCCACGAACCCCTTCAACCCAGTACCTTGGATTTTTCGTTAGGATTTATTTATTTATTTATGCACAAAAGAACTAGGGTGTGCAGGCCAGAAGTGCGGGGTGTGAGAGGATCCACCAGAGACAGAGTGGGGAGCAGAACGGGAGGAATTACTGAAATACACTGCTGAGGGGAGCAGCGGGCGAGACAGGAGAGGTCCGTGGTGTCACACGTGGGTCAGCTCCCTGGCCGGGGGTCAAACGCAGGCCATAGCAGGGACAGGGCTGAGACTTAATCCCTAGGCCACCAGGGAAGCCAACACTCAGTTCGTTCGAGCGAGAGGCACTGTCGTCTTTGAGTGTTTGCCGCCATTTCCACGGATGACAGAGATCATGTGAGTCAGGGTATCCCGAGTACATCTCAGCCCTTTGCAACCCTGGAGGCTAGCTCCTCTATTGCCCAATCCCACCCAACTGATCCAATCCTAGTATGCTAGTCCTCAGCCTTGCAATCCCTTCCCTGTGTGGCTCCCCTGGAAAGTGCCTCTTGACTTGCAGGTTCCTTGGGTATTACCCCCCCAACCTACATTTTCTGAGGCAGGTCAAACAAACCCCCTCACCCCCGTATCCTGATCTTCCTCGTGCCATGACATGGTTTCTCTTAACCCATTAGACTGTACCCACATCCAGGTTCCCAATGGGGAGGACTAGCCTGCCTGCTCTGTACTCTAGGGTCTCATAAACAGGGGATCATGCTGAACTTCTGTCTGCCCACAGTGGGACGGTCAGCCACCCATGCCCTGGTCCTGGCACAGCTGATCTGCTCAGGAGCCCAGCAGGGCATGCATGCCTTTATTGTGCCCATCCGGAGCCTCCAGGACCACACCCCACTGCCAGGTAAACCCATGGTTCTCCTTTCACAGCCCCTGCGAAGAAACCCCAGCAAGCTTCCCTGTCCTGGGGCTCCCTCTCCTCTCCATGGGAGAAGTTACCCTACAGTGATAACTGTCTGTCCTCAGTTTGGATATCCACAAACAGGGGTAGTCACCCTAACGTGCCAGGCTGCTGTAAGGCTCAGCTGGATGTGACGCAGCACCTGGCACACAGAAGCAGGGCCCGGCTGACACCTCCAACCCGCCTTCCCAGGAATCACCGTCGGAGACATTGGGCCCAAGATGAACTTTGAGCACACGGATAACGGCTTCCTGCAACTGGACCACGTGCGGGTCCCCAGAGAGAACATGCTGAGTCGCTTTGCACAGGTGGGGGACCCAGCGACCAGCCTGCACCACCCATGAGCTGCTGATAGCTCCACATCCTCCTCAATAGGGCTGAGTTTGGGCCCCACACCCCCAACCCCAGAGAGGCTCTGACATCCCACAGACCTGGGTAAAACACAGCTGAGGGTTGACCTTGGGCAAGGTCATTTGTCCTCATTGAGCCTCAGACTTGTGGGCACAGGCTTGCCTCATGGATCACAAGGCAATCGTGGGTCTGGGTGGTAAGGCAATCTGGGAAGGGAGGCTGAGGCTGGCTGGAATTTTACTTACAGCAAGGTCTGGATACAACGAGCCATGAGGACACACCTGCTGAGCACAGGAGGATGTTCTGAGGTCCCTGCTTGCCAGGCATGACCTTTGGTTGTGTATTGTGGGCAGGTCCAGGAGAGGGGGACCCCAGAAACGGGCACTTGGCTCAGTGGCCATTCAGCAATAAGGACACATTTCAGTATTTCAACAATGGGCGTGTTTCTGCTGGTGTGCTCAGGTTGATGGCCCATTGTGTCTGCTCTGGAGGAAGTCTGAGGGTTGTGGAACCCACACAGCACAGAGCCCCCACAGTTCTAGGCAGGAGGCAGGCTGAGAAGTCTTGCTCAGACCCAGTTGCCTTCCCTTGGTCTACCAGGTCTTGCCAGATGGCACCTACATCAAGCTTGGGACAAAACAGAGCAACTACCTGTCCATGGTGGTGGTACGCGTGGAACTGCTGTCGGGTGAGGTCATCCCCCTGCTGCAGAAGGCTTGTGTTATCGCCATTCGCTACTCAGTCATACGTCGCCAGTCCCACCTACGGCCCGGGTAAGGGTGCTGACCACCACAGACAGGGCTGCCTCCCCGTCCCACAGTACCTGTGCACAGTACCACCTGCTGCACCACAGCATGGTGCTGAGCGCACACATCCTCCCCTCACACACATCTGCTCTGCCCTGCCCTGCCATATGGCCTCTCTGCCAGGGTTCCTCTCGGACCCCAGCTGACAGCCAGCCAGTCCAACTTGTTCTGTCTGTGTCCAGCCCCACTGGGTGCTGCATGGCCTGACACCACCAGACCTGACTCTGTACAAGTCCAGGGGGCCCAGTCCGGCTTTGACTGGCCTCAAAGCCAGTGAGTGTGTCGGGGTCAGCCAGCTGTCGAGCTGAAGGCGGCTGTGGCTCCTGAGTTTGTTCTGGGTGTAAGTGATCGTGTCGGCAAAGCCCACCTGTCACATCAGACTGTGATGTGACTGAGGGTGATTCTGTGTGGCTGGGCCTATCAACACCGACAGCGGTATTGTCCAAGTCTTGATCCATTTTCTTGGGTGTGGGTTTATCTAATGCTTCCTCTACTTTATGACACGGAGTGGGAAGAGCTGACTATGTGTGCGCGCACACACACACACACTGTTTTGTTTTGTTTTTGAGATTTTATTTATTTTGTGTAAAAGAGCTGGGGTGTCGGCCAGAGGTGTGGGATTCACTAGAGACATTGCAGAACAGGCAGATTTACTTAATCACTGCCAAGGGGAGAAGTGGGTGAGACAGAAGTCTGCTGCGCCATGTGGTGGATAGGGTGATGGTGCTGAGACTTATGCCTGACACCTCCAGAGAGGCCCCCACAAGTGTCCTATTGTCAGAGTTAGCAAATAAAAATATAGGACTGTCAGTTAAATGTTAATTTCAGGTAAAAAAATTTTTTTTTTTTTTTACTAAATCTGTCAGTGTATCCCCCGCACGCTGGACAGACTCAGGCATTGAGGACACAGCCTTGGGCCAGGCAGACCCACGGCCTGGGAGCCTACAGCCCCAAGTTCACATCCTGAGTTACCCATTGGGTTCTACATATTTCCCAGCACACAAATGTGTGTTCATATTCACCTTACAGGGGACTTCAGGGCTATTACTCGCTTCCTGTCCGTCCATAACGTTTTGCAATGAGTTACCAAAAACTGTCAGTGTTTAGCCGTTTCAGGGCACTGAGGACATGAAAAGGCAGATGTGGCACCTGGCGATCTCTCAACCTTCTACTTCCCCACTCAGCGACCCGGAGGCCAAAGTCCTGGACTACCAGACGCAGCAACAGAAACTCTTCCCTCAGCTGGCCTCAGCCTATGCGTTCCATTTCCTGGCGCAAAACCTTTTAGAATTCTTCCACAACGCCTTCACAGCCATTCTGGACAGAGACTTCAGCCTCCTGCCTGAGGTGCCTGCTATCTGCGGGGAGGGGGGGGTGTGTGTGGCCGGGGGGGCGAGAGCTGGGGAGCGGGGTTGAAATTGTTCCACCCCCGGAAAATAGCCCACGTTCTGCCCCATGAGCCTCTCCCTAGCCTTCCAATGTCCTGGGGCACCCACAGTGAACTGGACCCCAACACAAATCCACCCCTATCAGCCTACCAGAAAGCTCCCAAAACATTAGAGGAAATAATCACACATCGCATACAGAACCCAAGTGCACAATTCCTCGAGTGTACCTGAAACCAAGAAAGCTGAAGTCATTTAGAAATAATCTGGTGGCAGTTTAGCCTGGCTGACCTGATTCATCCCACTGACTGTGAATGTACATTCTGCAGCAGAGATACTGATGCGTTTAACCCCAGACTCCTCTAAGAGGTTATGATATGTAATCTGCCTTAAATGCCCTACATTACCCTTCTAAAGCACAACAAAAAGTTTCTGAGTCCAGGATCTCAGGTAGGAGACTGTGGACATACATACACCCTCAGACTGAGTCTGCTCAGACGTCAGGCCTTACAAGCGTTTCTTCATGAGTTGGTCCAACAGGAGAGCAAACACCACTTATGTCCCCCCTTTACATATAAGGAAAATGAAGCCAAGAGAGAGACTAGGGACTTGAAGGTCTGAAAGACAGATGGGAACTTTCAAGAACCAAAGCAAACCAGGCCTGCTGCCTGCCAGCCCCTCTACACCCAGGACAGTGAGTCAACAGATTCCACCCTCACGGGGCCACCCTCCAATCCTCTGCTTGTCAGCACAATGCAGGACTCTGGATGATGGTGAGCCCCATCCAGAGCGCACCCTCTTCCTGAGATCCGCAGACACTGGCTGGACAGTCCCTTTGGTCTTACTGCCCTGCCCCACCTCCAGTCCCCCTGCCTAAGTGCGTGACCTTGAGAGAGTCTCACGACCTCTCAGTCTTGGCCTTTCATTCATAGAGTTGTGAGCTGAAGATATGATTCTGACCTCTCCCTGTTGTGCTCAACACAGGGGTGGTGAGCATGGATGTTACTAGAAGCCCATTTACCTGACGCCCTCCTGTTCACACAGCTCCACGCGCTGAGCGCAGGGATGAAGGCCACGATAACAGAACTCAGCACCCAAGGGGCCGAAGTGTGTCGCAGGGCCTGCGGTGGACACGGCTACTCCATGCTGAGTGGATTGCCATCACTAGTCACCAAAGTGACAGCCTCCTGCACCTACGAGGGTGAGAACACTGTGCTCTACTTGCAGGTGGCCAGGTAAGGTCTCGGCTAGCTCAGGCCTTGGCCTGACACCTGGGGGCCCCATCAACCTTCTGCTTGGGTTGAAGCATCCATCTGATGCTCACTGAAAGGGGCTTTGGGGCGCACGGACATACTGCAGCTCCAGCCAGGCCACCTTCCTGCTCACCTGGACGGCAGTGTCTCCACTGCTCTCCGCTTCTACCCCAGCCCACTTTGGCCCTTTCCCCACAGGCAGCCAGACAAATCTTTTCAAAGCTTAGAAAAGATGACATCTTCCTCTCGCTTAGCTTTCTCCACTAGCTTCCTGCTACTCCTAGGAAAATGGCACATGACACTCTGTCGCCTACAAGGTCCTCGCGACCTGGCCCGTTCCCTCACCATCCTGCCTTCATGACCTCCTGCCTCTACTCACTGCTGCCAGCCACAAAGTTCTTCTTTCCCATCACAGGCACCACCCTAAAACTCTGCTCCAGTTTACTGCATCGCTGGCTCCTTCTCCCCTCCCAGTCTCAGTAATGACACCCTCCTGAGATGCACTCCTGACCATGTCATCAGATTAGCACTCTCTCCTTCTGAGCAGTCACAATCTGAAAGTGTCTCCTTTTTGGTCCCCTTAGAGGGCAGGGAGTTACCTGCCTTCCTCACTGCCTCTCCGGATTTAGTGCAAGGCTACTCCTGGAGGTTCCAACTTGAGAGGCAAAAAGGAAAAGCTGTGTCAGCCGGCTCCCAGCCGGCACTTTCTCTCTCTCTCTCCCACCTGCTTTATGTCTGACAAGACCTTTCACACTCATCTGTTTCTTGGAGATGGAGAAACTGAGGCTGAGGGAGTGAAATAACTTCTATAGTGTAACATAGTTCTCAGCGGAGCGGGAATCCCAGCTTGTCGGAGCCCAGAGCCTATAACCACTGGGCTGTCACAAGGAAGAAACTTAAGGGCTAAGAGTCACCTGTAATCCTCCCACTATGTCAGCAGTTTTGGATCTAAACTTTTTTCACCTAAGAAAACTGAATTTCCATAGTCACTGTACAATTCATCATAAGTTCCCAAAGCACAAAATCCTAACCAGCACCAGATCGTTTGCTCAACTATAAAAAGGGCTTATGCTCAGGCTGAGTGTCTGCCAAGCGCCATAGCTCCAGCCCACTTCTCAGTGAGAGGAACTGCTTCAGGGTGCCCCTCCCAGAGAGCCTCACTGACTCAGGAGGGCTCTGAACAGGCGACTAGCCCTCAGGAGGGCAGGACCACGGCCTGGTGGCCCTGGTAGGGGAACAAGAGGGCATGCCTCTGGAGCAAGGGGTGCTGGGTTGTTCCGATGGGTCCCCCACCCTCTCACCTGCCTCAATGCCCACCCCCAGGTTTCTGGTGAAGAACTATCAGCAGGTTCAGGGATCCCCAGGCTCCACATCGCAGACATCTCTCCCTAAGTCTGTCGCATATCTGGCCGCACCAGTCCTAGCCAGATGCCCAGCCCAGAGGCCAGCTGACTTCCTCCATCCGGAGCTCTACACCACAGCATGGGCACACGTGGCAGCCAGGTGAGCCAGGCTGAGGGATCAGCCACCCACCAGGAGGTAGGCACCATCTCACGCTTGGATGGTGGGGACTGGTTGAGTGGGCATTTGTGGGTAATCTGAAAACCACCCCGGCCCCAAATTCCTCAGTCTACTTAGCTCCTGCCACTCTGGGCAGAGAGAAGAGGAAGTCACACCCTTCAGCCACATGCCACCGTCACTTCCTCATCCTGGACAAGCTGGCCAGTAGAACATCACCTCTCTGGACAATGTTAGGGCTTTTTTTTTGAAGATTTATTTATTTATTTATGCATACAGAACTGGGGTGCAGGCCAGAGGGGCAGGGGCAGTGAGAGGATTCACCAGAGACGAGTGGGGAGCAGAGCAGTGGGTGAGAGAGGAGAGGTCTGCCATGCCCTGTGGATCACCTGGGGGGGGAGGGGTCAGGGATCAATTCATGCTGAAGAGGCTTTAACTTCTTAGTGCTGTGCTATGCCACCAGGGAGAGCCCAAGGACTTTTTTTTTTTTTTAATGTTTTTAGGTTCTTATGATTTGCAATACAAAGAGTGCAGCAATAGGTACATACTGAGAGTGTGCCAGTATGTAAATACCCACAAATAAAGCAATATTCGTATGTTTGAAATATCCTACAACCTAAAAATAAATTTTGAAAATATGACAGTATCAAGGGACAAAATTAGTTTAGGTCCAGGTGTAGTTGGTTCCAGGAAACATGGAAAAGCCCAAGGACTCATTCATTCTGCCCATATGAAGCACCAAGAACAACCTGGAAAAAAATATTTTCAGTATTTAGTAAGAGGTATTATATCCCAACTGATGGTCCCACAAGTGGCTAATGGTTATTTTGAGATCACAAGCAACTTGGGATATTCCCTTATTTATCCCACAAATATTGAATGCCTGTAACATGCCAGGCACTATTCTATACACTGCGGTTCTGTCAATAAACCTGCCCAATAAGAAAAATCAAGGCTTACAGAACAAAGATTTCAATTAGGTCAGGAATGGAGGGAAAAATAGACTGCCCAGGATGTAAAATGTCATTATATTGCTGTAGGTTGGAAATTAACATGACATCTGCTTATCTTCCCTGAGAAAACAAAATTTAACAAACTGCAAAAAAATTCCAAGGGTCATGGGAGGCGGGGCATGGCAGGGAATAGAAAATAAGATTAAAGGTTAAGTAAATGGTACATGACCCATTTAGTGGATTAGGGGAGAAGGGTTGCTTTTTATTTTCTTCTTAAAGATTTATTGATTTATGCATACAGAACTGGGGTACAGGCCAGAGATGCAGGGGTGGTGAAAGGACTCACCAGAGACAGTGGAGAGCAGGACAGGCAGATCCACAAAGCACATGGCTAAGGAGAGCAGTGAGCAAGTCAGGAGAGGTCTGCCGCACCATGTGGGTCACCTCTGAGACCAGGAACGGAACCCAAGGATCGAACTCACACTGAAGCGGCTGCAGCTAGCTTGCAGTGCTGCACTTTAACCCGCTGGCCACCAGGGAGGGCCCTTTGGGTGGACCACAGGCTTCATTTGCGTTTAGAGAAAAACTATTCTCTGCTCTGCCACAGGAAGTCAGTCAACGGGGAAAACACTGGTATCAGGATGGAGTGTGTATTAGAAAGAGGGGAGCTACACCTGGCCTGTGGACCTGAGCTTTAAAGCTCTGGGGTGAGGAAGGGTTCCACTCCCCACTAGCTGTGTAACCCTTGAAATGTTACCTAACCTCTAGAATTCAGTTTTTTCCATTATAAATTGGGAATGTCTGCTCTAAAAAGGGCTGAAGACATAATGTATACCAAGTATTTAGCTTTGTAACACCTAGGTGGTGAATAAATGAGAATTATCCCTACTTATGAGGAACCCCAGGCAGACTGGAACCCAAACCCCACCAGTCTCTTTCCCACATGGTCAAGAAATTAAACCTTTGTCTCTGCAGGCTCATCAAGGACTCAGTACACAATTTACAGACTCGAATACAAGCTGGGTTTGACGGGGTGGAGGCTTGGAATCAAACCACTGTCATACACCTCCAGGCTGCAAAGGTGAGTTTCCAGTCAGTAGAAGCTGAAAGAGGCCTGTTTTGCTTCACAGACGGCTACCCTGCTGGGAAAATCCAAGTTCTGCCATTATTCCCCAGCTCTGTTCAACAGCTGCCCTCATTTCACTTCCAAGGCTTCGTCCAGGGTATTTTAATTAAAGGACTTAACTCCAAAGCAATCTTGCTGGTAGCTCTTAGGAAAAAATGTAATGAGGCGGTATTATTGGATTTGCTTTAGGTTGTTCAAATATTTCTTTCCAGATAGAAAAACAGGTCATGTCTCTCCCCCCCCTCAGTCCCACAGGCAATCCCTAGATGTCTGATTCAATTTCACGATGTTTTGTGTTTGTGCTTAATTCAGTCAGTCAGCAAATATTTGAGACCCCACTCAAGACCAGGCATTGAGCTGGATCCTAGGGGCTCAACAGTACCCACTGCACAACTACAGTTCAAAAACACTGTGATAGGCTAGTGCAGGTGCCACGGGACCCCAGAGCAGGCACATCTCCTCCACATTGAGGAATCAGAAAGGCTTCCCAGAAATGGCATATAGGCTAGGACTCAAAGATGGGCTGAAATTAGCTGGGTAAAGGGTAGACATTGTGGCTTGGTATGGGGCAAGGGCTGGTTGGGCAGGCGGGGCATCAGTGCTACCCAGTGACCCACCATCTCCATTCCCCAGTGACCCACCATCTCCATTACATCTGCCATGGGCCTGCACAGGGGCGCCCCCTGTTGTGCTAAATGTTCCATCAACACAGAGGAGAGTGTGCCCATACTGTGCTGTCACCAGACCACAGAAAAGAACCACAGCTGCCCACTACTCCTAAGTCCTTCAACCCTTGCCTTGCCTCCAAATGGACCAGACGCTGCTGCCAGCATTACGTCATTTCATGCACACAACCTTGGGAAGGAGTGTAGAATAATCTCCATTTTAGGGATGAGGAAACAGAACTCAGGAGCACTGAGTCCCAGCCGTAGGACAGAGCTGAGTCAAGATGCTTTGTTTTCCTTTCCCCACGGAGCTAAGTCACACATGAGGGATTCTCTGTGCGTGTGTGAGAGAGAGGAGCCCCAAGCTCTGAGGGCACCAAGGGTAAGTGATCAACCAGTCTGGAGGAAAGTCAGTCCCTGCACCTTCCTGGAAAGTGCCCTAGCTGAGTCTCAAAAGTCACATGGGCAGCAAAATCTGTATTTACAGGGTTTTATGCTTTAGCCAGCCATCTACTCCCCAGAAACCTTAAACATCCAACCAGATCCCATCTGGAATACTATAAACGTGCAGACAGGGAGTGGTAGCACCTAAAGAGCTGGGAACAGAAGCATAGGGTTAGACAAGGAGGAGGGAGCCTCCCCTAAGTGCTGGGCTTAGCCTAAGAGCTGGGTCTTCCCAGTTCTGAGGAGACCTGCCATGTGACCTCTGGCATTCCTCCCCTCTCTGGGCTTTAACTTCTCTTTTGTAAAACAGTGACCTGAAGGAGCTGGTCAGCCTATGATGAGCTCTGGTCCTATAATGCCAAGCCCTGCCCAGAAGAGGTATCAGTCTCTAGACAGCCACTAGATCAGTATCTAGCTCAGTCATGGAGACAAAAGCTGGTATTCATGACAATCCAGCCTCAATCTGGTGGCTTTAGCAGTACAGGAGAGTACAGATTCTCACTGGTTTCTGGATTCTCACAGACCTCACTGCTAGTTTACAACCGAATGACCTCTCCAAGGCTCAGCTACTCATCTGCAAAATGGAACTAATAACATAGCTACTTTGTGGGATGATTAGGAAGATTAAATGAGTTAATATATATATAAAACCTAGAGAGGTAACTAGCATATAAATGCCTCACATCCATCCCCCAATCAGTCAGGAAGCAAGATTTGAACTAAGACATGCAAAAGTAAATAAAGTTCACTGTGCTCAGGGCAAGGTGGCAAGGCTTGGCTCAACCTCTCCCTGAAGTGTAGAGGCCATTTGAGCTTTCTGGTCCTTTCTAGTCCTCGTCCTGCTTTCCAATGCATAGAAGGCCTAGCTCTCAAGCAGCTCTTATTGCTCCACTCTTCAATCCAAGGCCCTGAGAACTTAAGTGACCCTCCAGTAAGAACAGGGAAACAGGGTTAGGTGGAAAAGTGAGGGTCTCTAATTTTGCCAAACTGGGTCCAGCATGAACAACAAGAGCTGTTTGTCCTGAGAGGGACAGTAGAACACATCTGCTCCACATCCAAATATTATAAACCCAGCACGTCTGAGCACATCAGGTCCAGGTGACAGAGTTCATGCACAGGAAGGCCCCTCTACATGAAGTGACCTTTCCACCATTCTCTGTCCCCTTGGCAAACTCCTTTAAGTTCCAAAGACACTCTCAGCCTTAAAGACACCAGAAGCAGCACAGGCATGACTGGGGAGCTTGTCAGAAAGCACAGATTCTTTATCCCAGATTTTGCATTTTGATAAGATCTCCATGTAACCTGTATGCATATAAAAATTTGAGAAGACTTGTTTGTTCCACTTTCCCTTTCTCTCTGAGAGACCCCCCCCCCATAGAATTTTTAATCCTTGGTGATAAAAATAAGTGCTTTGGTCTTCCAGAGCAGAAATAGTTAGAATATTTAGTAACAGGCGGGAAGGGGCACGGAGCAGTCCTTTGTGATTGCTCTGTGCCCTCCTGCTGAGTAAGGCTTTAACTCTTTAAATGCCTGGCTGTGGGGAGAAAGGGGCTCCTAGGATAGAGCCTGTGAGGGCAATACTAAAGTATTATTTAAATCACTGACGAAGTCAGTCTGTTGCACATGGGCTAAACAGCCCTGTTTATCTCAAGGAGTTTATACTTTATCTGGGAGAAATTCTGTATACAACTTGTATCCCTACTTTCTGCTCCAAGACCCATACTATACACAAACACACACACACACCACTGTCTTGAAGATACACACAACTGTTTTCCTGAGAAAAGTGGGCTGTTCATCACCATTCCCATTCCAGGTTCCAGTATTCTGATATTCTTTCTTTCTACTTTCAAACTTACTTGAAACTACCCTAAACAAAGTGAGGAGACTAAGGGCATGTTCTGGAGTCTACTAGCCCTCCACAAATGTCCAAACACAACATCTTCAAAAAACCTGTCAGGCCCATAATGCGCAGGAGAAAAGGCGCTTGCTTGCCATCTGTAGGGAACCAGGCCACGGAAATGTGTACACATGAGTCATCCAACAGTCTGGCCAAGCTTCCAGTATGACTTCTGAAATCAGAAATCAGAGGCTAAGGCATCTTTGTATCTTCACAGGCACACTGCTACTACATCATTGTGAAGAATTTCACAGAAGCTCTGAAGAAACTAGATGAACCACCAATTCAGCAGGCACTCAAACGCCTCTGCGACCTCTATGCTTTACATGGGATCCTGACTGCCTCAGGAGATTTTCTCCATGATGGATTTCTGTCTGGTGCCCAAGTAGATATGGCAAGAACAGCCTACTTGGACCTGCTCCCCCTCATCCGGTAAGTGGCTGACCCTCAAAACAGGGTAATCTTCAGAAAATAGCTCTAGGCATTAGTTCACAGGTTACTTTAAACTCCAAAACCTTCAGCGCAAAACCTTGCTAAACAGGGTCTGGAAAAAGCAGTAAGAACGTTGAAGAGTATTATTACACACAAAGTATTATGGATTAGTGAAAGAAAAGATGGGGGAAAGTTAGAAGTAAAAATAAATTACCTACCTCAAGTGAACTAATCAACATGGCCAAGGAGACAGAACAGTATCTAAGGAAAATGAATAAAAAAAGCAAACCACAAACTAATATGTATTAGTAGCAATGTTAACGAATCTTAGAGCTAACATTAAGGTGCATTTATATATGCCAGGCACTGTGCTTTTACATACATCATTTCATTTACTCCTTACAGCCTTTTTTAAGTTTTTAATCTTAATCTCCTCCCATTTTACTTGGAAGGAAATTTAGGCTCAAGGGAGCTAAGTAACTTGCCATGGCTACCAGTTAGTCAGAGGAAGACGCATATGTCTGATCCCACATCATATGCTCTTAAGCTATGCATTAAGGTTAAATCTGGGCTATTGTTTGTTCCAAATACTTAATATATACCTTTGTCCTTGTTTAATGTAGTTAAGCAAACTCTTACTAAGTTGAACAAACTTATTTTAACACTACCTCAGCTTCAAGAAGGAGAAAAAGAACAAAAAAACGAGGGGGCAATGGTGCAAATCATGCTATACAATACATAGAAAAAAAAAACCCACTAATCCCAGTAGTTTATATAATAATTTATAAAACAATAATACCTAGTTTTTACATGCAGCATTAATGCTGTGTAAGTTAGGGTCATGATATACTAATGCTATGCTTTCCTTTTTTAATATTTTCTTTCAAATTACTTTTTTTGGCATTTTTCATATTTTTTCCTTTACATGTAATCTAAATGATCACTGCAAAAATGTATCAAAACTATGATCTTACTCTGACCATGGTGCTAAAAGAAACAGAAATCCAAACAATACAAATTAGTCACTATTTGCTCATAAGATTAAAAAATGTGTTAATTTGAGAACACAACCTTTTTTGAGAAAGTATGATATCTGTGGTACATGGTGTGTGAGTGTGTGTGTGTGTGTGCGCACTGTGCACATGTTTTTCCCCTTAGAACCTTCAACGGGGTCACATTATCAAACAGATGAAGACCAAAAGGGGGGAAAATTTGAAAATTCTTTAAATAAGATTATCATGACAGGTTTATTTCTAACAATATGCAACCTTACATGCCATTTATGACTACATATAATCATCTAACAGTATAGCTGGTGGTCAATAAATGCTTGCTCAATTAAATCATCAAAAACTGTCAATACAATTATGCCCAGGTACTAAACTCTTCCTAATACCGAAAATCCAGCAAACCATTCATAACACTGCACACTTCATGCCCAAGTGTGTCTAACATTCTGATATACTTGGTATTTGAAAGCACAAAAAGACAGTAATGTGCTAGCCTTGACTGTCCTTGGTAATGAAACACAAGATCACCTTAAAACCTCATGATTTCTCATCTGCAGCAACATTTCTAAGCTCTTGCTGGGCTCCAGAGACTTACAATTCAAGACAAGACAGGCAACACTGAGGCAAACAGACAATTTATGCATGCATCAAAACCACAAATTGATTTATTCACATTATGGCTCCTAAGTAACCTCCAGACCACTGCAGGCAATTAGGTATGTAACGGAGTCTAAGCTTCTAATGGTTCTATGTCAGATGGAGCAGATGATGAAGGAACTAGAGTCAAAAGCTTGTCCTCCAGCATGCAGTTCCCTGATTACTCAGTATCACCCTCACATTTATGAGATGGCAAGTGAAGGACGGCACACTATTTTAGGGACACTAAGAACCAGCTCTCTGTATAATGGTAATTAATTTACCCTAATGGTTTTTCAGTTGTTATAAATCTCAGTTGGGGGGCTTTCAGGCAAAGGTGGCAGATTGAATATGTGCATTTACTTTTGTTCCCACTTGAAACTATTAAAATAGCAGCAAGTAGATTTAAATTTTTTAAGACATAAAGCCACAAAGAAAAAAGAGAATGAGAGGAAATATGAAATTGGAAAGTAAATGGATAAACTATGATTTACCAATCTGAGAAAACATTAATCCTCAACCAGAAAAGGGAAAAATCTAAAAGCAAGTTAACACCCAAAAAACCCAACACCCCAACACCAGAATCTCAGGTCTCAGAGGTAAAGAGAAGAGTGACAGAGAATGACTGGAAGTCTCCTACATAAATTGAGTCCCTAGTTCCCTTTGTCATCATCTGTGAGTAGTTCTTTAAGTCTTTCCTCAATCCCATCCTGCCAGAAGGATAAACAAAGGATCTGTGGACTAGGGAACACCAGGCATAGTTTAAGACTGACCCTGCCAAAATAAGGACTTGGATAAAATTACTGGGCAAATGCTTTTCCCCCACTGGTTCCCGAAAACCGGCAACCAGGCTAGTAACCTTCAGGAAAATAACATGATTCTTTTCTGGAGACTCTCATCCGTCCAGCTAAAAACACTGTCACTAGGGTTCCCCCAATGGCCTACACCCAATTCACCCCACAGTGAACTCCATTGACTAGCACACCCACAGACTTCTAATCATCTGGTTAATGCACCATATGATCAACACTCAGGGATCACCAGGCTGCTGAGGAAAACCCTAACATAAAGTACAGATACCAAAGTTCCAGCAACTCAAGAGAATATGCAATGAGAAAAAACTTTAAAAGATTAGTAATAACCTCAAGAGTTAAGAGATACTGCCACCATAAAACAAGAGAACATCATTTCTTAAAAAAGCAATATTCACAAAGAGAAAGAAAAATCAAAAAATTATAGTGGGATAAAAGTGAAGGACTAGAGGATAAAGCTGCAGAAACCTGCTAGAAAGAGCAAAAGGAAGAAAATAGAAGATAAAAGTGGTAAAAGGTCTCCTACTAACTGCCCAGCTGTAAAACAGGTCTAAAAAAGAGCGAAGAAAAGGGAGTACATTATTAATACGATAATTCAAGATAGTTCAAATGAAGGTTGCAATTTTCAGATTAAAAAAGCCACAAATGTTTACAGTACGGAAGACACACACACACACACACACACACACACGAAGTCAAATACACAGTGTGTGAAAAATAGTGGTTAAATGCTAAGAAAAGTAGAGCAGGAAAGGGAATTAAGGATGCTGGGGATGGAGTGAGGGGGCTGTAGTTTTTAATAATAGGTCAGGGAAGCCTGTCAGGAAGGGTGACATTCAAAAAAAGATCTTAAGTGGGTGAGGGGGGGTGAGAGGAGCCATGTGGTTGACTGGAAAAGGAACATTTGAAGCACAGAACAAGTGTGGGAGGCCAGAGTACACTTGGCACTACTATCCAGGGAACAGAGAAGAGGCCACAGAAGTTGGGAGTGGTCAGAGTTAAGGATGTGTGAGGAGGGGCAAGGAAGAAGGTACAATCATTGCAAAAACCTAAGATTGGCTTTTACTTTGTGTTAAAAAGGGAGTTTCAAACACAGGGTAGCTAGAATTTAAAGGATCGGTTGCTGCCATATAAGGACTGACTGGGGAGAGGAAGAGGAGGAAAAAACTGAGAGCCCCATTAGGAGGTTTCTTAATCCAGATAAGAAATGATGGTGGATTGGACCAGGGTGTTAGCGCTGGAAGTAGTATGCAGTGGTCAAAGTTTGGGCAGATTTTTGGAGAACAGGATTTGCCAACAGATTATAGAGGTGGGATGTATGAGACAAAGAGGAGTTCAGGGTTTGGGCCAGGATAGAGGTACCATTTACTATAAATAGGGAAGACTACTAGAGGACCAGGTTTGGCAGGATGGGCAGAAGATCTAAAAGATCAGAAGTTTGATGCTGAATATGTTATGTTTAAAGAACCTGCCAGAAATCAAATAAGGTGTTAATAAGCAGGTGAGACTGGAAAGATAAATTTGGAAGTCATTGCATGTGGCTGGTATTTAAAGCCATGAGAAGGCAGATATTACAAGGAATGAGCTTCTGAGAAGAAACAGCCCAGGTACTTATGGTCAGGACACTGCAAAGAGATGAGGTGGTAACATTGGCAAGAGTCATGTCTGTGGAAGGGTGGGCGTGAAAACCTGAATGGATACAGTTAAGAACAGGAAAACTAGAAATAGCAAGCCTAAACACGCTCTCAAAGTTCCGTAATAAAAGGAAGCCAAAATATGGGGCAGATGATGAAGGAACTAGAGTCAAAAGTTTGTGCTCCAGTAGGTAAGGGAAGGCTCCTCATGGAGAAGAAACTGGTCTGATCTGAAAGCCTAGACAGAGAGAAGAGACAGCATTGTACTCATGAGTACACAGGTGGGAAGTGATGAAAATGCTCTGCTTCTATGTTATCAGTGAAATAGGATGCAAAGGTAAGAGAGATGGAAGTGGGTAGTAGAAATTTGACAATCAAAGAGAAGGTATGAAATTATCATTTAAGGGAATGAGAAATTAAATAGATTTAAATAATATAATGAGATTGCTAGGAAGTAAAATAAGGGTTTTTAGCCCTTATACTAGTCAATATTGGTTTTTCCAATCATAGATACAAAGTTGGTGGAAAATGGAGATTATGAAAGAGGATTTTGCTAAATAAGTATGATGAAGGGAGTGAATATAATGGACCATAGAATTTCAGCTGAATAAGGAGGAAAGACAGACCCCAGGGAGATGAGGGACATTAAAAAGGTGGTAGGTGCTAGCAGGTCAAAGAACTTGAAATAGCCCTACCTGAAAAATTACCTCATAATGATGATGATCATTCAGAAAGGATGAAAATAAATACCATATCCCAGTCACCTCAAATGCGTGTGGAACAAGGGTTAGTCAAGAGTGCATACAAACAATCTCATTATGTTTTATATCCTTTGCTTAAAAAGGAAGAGATCATGTGGACAATTTATTTCACTCTCTAGAGGTTAAAACACAACTTGTTGCTTGAAAAGGAAAGAAAGAATTATAGAGGGAGTAAGGTCGAAAGATAGGAGAAAATAAATGGAACGTGGCTGATAATATGGGGAACATGCAGCCCTTGTCACTCCTGGTATGTCATCTTCTCAGGGAATGACAGAGGGAAACTTCAGAACAAGGTCAACGGAGAAGATTCAAGAAATTGAATCTTCCACCTAGAAAGTGAAATCATTAAGAATTATAGCAAAAAAAAAATTATAGCAGGAGTGATAGGGAGAAACATTAAGCCTGGAGGTAAACTCCAATAAAGGAGAGATGTGGTAGGGACACCGCACAGCTGTGAACAGGATACATAAAAGTCATAAAAATATACAGGATGTATACGGTTATAATGTCCTAATAATGTAAGCACTGAATATCAGTCTGGCCAAAAATATGCTTATATTGGGAGGCAGGAAGGTCAAGGGGAAGAAGCCTGGGGAGGTGGTAGATGAGAGGTAGGGGAGAGGGTACTAAAAATATCCTTGTCTTTTATAGTGGAGAGTCAACAGATAATATCTAAAGCTGAACAATCAAGAAGTAACAATATAAACAAGATATTTAAATATTCAGGTAAATAACAAAAATATCAGCTAACAAACTGAAATAATGGCAGTAACAGGGAGGAAACAGAAGTTAGAAACAGGGAATATGCTGATTTTAAATAACAACTACTTGGCTTTTCACTTGACACATAACAACTCATCAAAAATCAAAACAAGTGAAAAAGTAAATCTGAACTGTGTGAAAGTGAATAATGATGCAACTTCTAATTGTTATTCTCCATCCCAGATTAATGAGGTTCCGTAAAATCAATTTAAAATGCACACTCTTGTTTTCTCTTACAGGAAGGATGCTATCTTGTTAACTGATGCTTTTGACTTCACTGATAAGTGTTTAAATTCAGCACTTGGCTGCTATGACGGAAATGTGTATGAACGTCTGTTCCATTGGGCTCAGAAGTCACCAACCAATACTCAGGTAGGTAGTTAGGTATTGGTTTTAAGTTATAAAAAAGGGCAGAAAAATACCATGAGTACATCTCCATTTTTCTCATTATACTGATTTCCATTAAGTTGGAAATCATTTGCCATAATCTATAAGTTTTAAGTATTTTCAGAATACATAAAAGAAAGCATGAGTGGATATATGTCATGGTAGCAACTCTGAGTCTGGACTATAATTAGCAAAATACATTTCTCAGAATTCAGTAAAGGGATTTAAGAGGAAGGTCCAAACTGAGTCATGGCTTGACATATGCAAGGGCATACAGACATAGGGGCAAAGTGATTTTTAAGTAACAAAAATAAGGTAAATCACTGCAGTGATTTAGCCATATTATTTTTCAGCCCTTTAACTCTCAATTTTGTGTTGATAAAACTGGGTGTTCCAAAGAGATAAGGAAACTTGGGCTGTCTCTCGAAGATCTGACTACTTGAAAAAGATGCCTCTTCCCTCTCTATTCTGAAGAACACAATCCAAATTACAAAGGCTACTGCACTATCCTCTAAATCCAGGAAAGTCATATAAATGACAATTATAAGAATTAGAGCAAAAAGATCCTTAGTTGTCCTGAGAAAGAAGACCAGAACTGTGTCATAAATCCTAACACTCCATGGCCAGGGTCCCAGATTCTGCTATGAGCCTCACTGGGAAAAAGCTATGCCAGTGAATACATTAACTGATGAGAAGACATAAACCCTGTACTTGGAATTAGGGAACCAGTGTTTAATACCAAATTTGATATAAATGATCAAAACAAAGAGAGTATACACAACAAATGTAGGTACACAATAGATTTTTTTTAATTCTATAATGCAAATAAATATGTTATTCAAATGGCAAAGCTGACATTTTTTTTTTACCTCTCTGGACCAATTTCAGAAAAGGTGTCTTAACAGCTCATCATATTGGCAACTCTCAGGCTTTCATTCACACTTAACTTGGTGTTAGACTTGCTCTTAACATTTTACATCCTGTCATACCTTAAAACTTAATTTAACACAATTATCTAAAGTGGTTAAACATAACCAATTACCTCCCAAGATAGCTATAGTGAAAGGTCAATCCATTTTGGCCCTTTTCCCTATCTCCAGGAAGGCATCCTTTTAACTCAACAAATATAAGCAACTTATCTAAAGAAGGTATGCTACATTTATGGTTTAGTACAATTAAGCTACTTCTAGTGTGCTCCTCTTTCCAAAATGATCTACTTTCCAACATTTAAATCCTGGTGTAAAATACAGCAGTTCTTCCATTCTAAATTAGCTCCATGGTCTTAAGATAAATGTATGCCCTTTGGTGCTTCAGAGAAAAACCTCCCCTGCAGGAAATGCTGACACATATAGCTCAAACCTGTTTTCACTAATAACACAAGGAAACATGCCACTTACCCTGATTCCTCATCTTCACTAAAGAATTGGTGGGGGCTAGGGGGCAATAAATAGTTTTTATTTTGTTTCTGATCTTTATTTTAAAAAAATTTAATCTGTATACCACGTGAAGACAGGTCTGTCTAAATGATGGGCATGGCTGACTCTCAGCACCAACAGATATAATGAAATGCTGATGCACTTCATCCCATTCACTTTCCTCTAACTCCTACCACTTGACTATGAACAGGATCTTTCTAACTCTGGGATCTATCACAGAGCAGACACTTCACGTTATGGAATAAATAAACATGATTTTATACAATGAGATGAAGGAAACTGCCGGATATACATTGCAGCAGGCTCTTGCCATCCCAGCTTATATTACCTTGCTAAAAATTTCACTCATGATCAGAAATTTAGTTATGTGAGGTGACCGATGACCTTGGAGTTTCTACTTAGTTAAAATGATACATTCTTGACTTTGACTGCCACATACTCTTACATTTCTGGCTCCTCTACAGACCACCAAAGTAGCACTTTTAAGCTGTATTTTTCTAATCTGCTATAGTAATTTTGAATGTGCTATATTTTTTCCCCTCAATTACACCAGTAGACAAAAAAAGGCACTTACAGGTATCTCAAATTAAAACAACTACACTGAAATATGCCCTGTAGACACAAAGTATGAATAAGGATATATCTCACTGTCATTTTCTACCAAAAGAAAGGTGCTATACTAAGTTAAATGTCTTAGAATCATTATACGACACTCTCTTCTATCCAGGCAGGGTAAGTGCTGAGCTTCCATTTCCAGGCAGTAGGATGTGCTCGCTCATATGGAATCTGCCTTTTGGCTTTTTTCCTCATCTGGATTTTATTTCAAGCCAGTTTCTCCAAAGTAAACTGCAAACAGCTGTTCCTATCACTCCCCCCCACCCACTGCAAACGGCTGTTTCTATCACTCCCTGTTTCTATCACTCCCCCCCCCCACACACATGTGAATGCATGTCTAGGTGATTCCCTACAGTGGAGGGACCACTGGGGATAACTTCAAAACAAGAATCCTATTTCTCCAAAATTATTCTATTGTAAAAATCTGTCCAAACAGTAGGTAGATATGGCAAACACATCTGCTGATTCTTCGATTATTCAACTGACTATCTGCTACATGCCAGAAACGACACTGAGGATACAGTGGAATGAGCAAGCCTGTCTTCAAGGAGCTCACAGTTTTAGTCAATATAGGCAGAAAAGGAAACAAGTAAATATTCTAAAAGATGAGACTAGCAATATGAAGAATCGGTATGTTAAACATTAAACAATAATGGAGGTAACTTATTCAACACTGAATATTTACCTGATTTTCCACTTTATGGTTCCTTGCTTTGTGGTAATATTTAATTTCAAAGAGCCTTAAAAAGTCAAGTCTTTTTTTTTTTTTTTTGTATTAAGTTCCAAAGGCAAATAATAAGCTGTATGTTTGTCATTTTTTTTTTAAACTGGCCACCTGCAGCCACAGTTTAAAATCTGCATGAGAAAAGGAAGGATGCCCTTTGGAAAAAATGTTTCTCCATATGCTCACAAATTTTTTTTTTAATTTTGAAAATTAAGTATCTTATGTAATGTTACACTGTGAAACTAAAAACTTATTTGAAAGTAAAAATTACTAAACCTGTTTAATAATGTACTTCTATTTTTAAACAGGGAAACCCTGCCTATGAGGAATATTTAAGACCACTATTACAAAGTCAGAGATCCAAGCTATGAAATAATCAACAGCATTCAAGAGGCACCACTATGTGACAATGGTACTATGGCATATATCATTAAATTTTAAAGTATAAATATATGTGTACATTTTAAAGAGTCATCTTTTAGATAGTGTCTGAAGTAGATAAGCTATCCCGTGGTTTACTTCAAAATAGAATATATGGGAGGAATAAAGTTGTTGTAATTGGTTAGTGGGTACATGGGTACACTACTCTACTTTTGAATAATTTGAAATTTCCTAAAATAAAGAACATTGTCCATTCATAGCATCTATTCTGCCAGGATTTTGCTTAGATATAGCAAAAACCAAACAACTAGTTATTTTTTTAGCACATATTTATACAAGGGTTTACAAAGATACACACACACACACACACACACACACACGAATGATATACACATATCCTCCTCAAGCATGCCTATTTTTGGTGTAATCTAAATAAAATATAGAGCCTAAAGTAATCCATTTTTTTAAATCAACTCTCCCATGTGAAAATGATTACTAACTTCATAAAAACAGACATAATTACCCAAATATAATCAAGCTATATTTTTTCATACCACTTACAATGGCCTTAGATAAAACTCTGAAATCAAATGTTGTCACTAGACGGATTAAATTGTGAAAAAGTCTTAGCTGGCTACTTTTCCTAATTTACTCATAAAAATAAATATTTAATTGTTAATAAGTAGCAAATCTGAGAAAGTTTATCAAAAGCAAACTTTTCCCAATAAACTAGGCAAAGGAGATCTCCTAAATTTTTAACTTTTAAAACCTTGGAGCAAGTAATATTCCCATTTTCATACCTGTTTTCAATCCAAATAATTTTATCCATAGTCACCTCAGCTAATTCAACAATACATGACCACCGTTTTATCTCACACTTGCCTTGCAAAGTTAACATAAAACATTTTGTCATGATTTCTTCTTTGGATTTTTTTTGGAAACCACTAATCAAACAATTTGATATAGGAAAAAATTTTCTAAAAAGATAATCTCACACTAGTACCTCTACTGAGACCAAGCAACCTGCCAACATTAAGAGATTTTAATTTGAAGGAGGTAAAAATGGAGGAATTACAGGTTTCTGGGTGTTGGTCATTTGTGAAATCTTAAAATACATTTTAGAAAGACAAGGGGGGAAATGAATGTAGGTAAGTGTTTTTATTCTCTTTTCAGAGAGAATCTCAGAATCTTCTCAGAGAGGAGATTCCCAGAGCAGAACCTCAGAGCACCTCCTTCCTCAGAAAACAGGGAAGACTTCCTTTGCAAAGTGTTCTAACAAATTAGGGAGTCTCACTATACTTTACATAATCCTTTCCATGAACAACTGCTAACAAATGAACTATGCAAAGTAAGATAGTGAAAGAAAGTACATACATCTCTGTTTCAAATCCTTCACTCACTACACTTTATTTCTTCTCCTCAGAAATAGCATAAATTTAATAAAATACATTTGTGAATCACCACAATATGTAAAAATAAGGTGGCTCAAGAGTCAATTTGTCCCCATGTTCCATATTTAGAACTATAACAACTAGTGACTTATTGAAGAAAAATCTGTAATCTTCAAATTAAGTTCTATTTGAAAAAAGTTGACAAATTCTATGTTCACTGTTCAATATGTATTCTTTTAGATAAAATCAGTAATTACATCTATTCCTGCTTTAATACTCTGGCAGTGTTCTATAAACTGTATCCCAAGGTTCTACTGAATCCTCATGAATCAAATACCAATGTGTAAAAGGCAGTATATACTGGAACATAAAACAAAACATGCAAGTATGACTTTCTCCCTTAAGTAACAATAATCAGTAAATACAAACCTAATTTTCATATTTCATTTTTTATTAACTTGTTTTTTTCTGGTAGACAGTACACATGGAAATTATACTGCACCAGGCATGAAACATAAAATTTCTATCACAGGGACACTTTTGTAGTCAGAATTCAATATAAATATTTCTAGTTAGACATATCCATGGCTACAGATATTTGGTTGCTTGATTTATATGCATAGAAAGAAACAGTTGTCATAACTGTAAAAAAGCAGTACTTCACAAGTACTTTTAAATGATTGAACAGTTTTCCTTTAATATTACAATACTGCTATTGGTTTGAAAACTGGGTCACCCTACCTGTTCTGATTTTTCTCAAAGGCATCATGAGTTCTCTGTTTATTCATTCATTCCTGCATGTTTAGCCTTCTAGTTGAGTTAGGGACCATTTAATCAGAAATCATTTAGCACTGTAATAAAAAAAGCTCTGTTAAGGGTAGATTATATACCATTATAATTTTCAGATTTCTTTTTATAAAAAAGGTATCTGGAGGCTCTGAACAGGCACATGCATACACAGGGTGAAGGAAACAAAACATACAAGTCTGCTAAAGCACAAAACTTCCTTCTGGTCATTAATGCCTTCAAATAAATACTTATTTTTTTTAAATCCCACACTGTGATTAAAAAGAAGAAGAACAGTCTCTTCCACCTCCTGGAGAGTCAGTTTCCAGAATCTTTCTGGGTTGGAGCTCAGTCATCTGTCTTCCGGGCCAACCTACAGAAAGTCCAGTTGTGCTCCACTGTGTTCTCATTCGCCCGCTCACTCATGTGATGCACTCGGGTGTTACGGATCGTGAAACCTTGTTTTGTGATGTATTCCATCAGGTGGACCCGGAGAGAAACTTCCTGATGATAATCACACGGTCCAAAAGTAAAGGAAACCTGGCAATCTCTAGTGTCCATCATGTGTTTATTCCACTTCGTAAAATAGTTTGAAATACCTTCGAGTAAGGAATGGACCTTCGTGGTGATGGTTAACTGGGTTATGATGACGGCTACTGGATTGGAGTACTTAGACAGTTTACGAGTACTAGATAACTCCACAACTTCTTCAAAAGTATCCATGGGATACAAAGGTTTAGGGTCATTGAGACACTGAATCAAGGGTTCAATCTGATAAAAATCTGCTTCTTTCCGAAGCAAATCAAATTCCTTAAAATCCAGGGGTAAGGTCAATTCTGAAGTTCTTAAGAAGTTGAGGACATATCGGAAAAGAGGTCCATCTCGATCAATGAAGTAATTGCCTTGAGGGTCTCGAGCTGTGGGGAAATCTCCCCCAAACATAGCCCCAAGCATGGAATCCGGGTATCGTGTCAATGTGGTGAGTGACGTTGTGTACAAGTGTCCACCTACATTTAACGTGACTGGGTCAGTCATCTGAAATTTTTTAAAATATGATCAGTTATCCAAAAAATTTTAAATTCTAACATTGACAAATTTAAAAGGCTAATAGTAGTAAGCAAAGCAAAAGATTCCTTCAAGCTATAATGTACTTAGCAATCCCATATCCAAAAAAGCTTTATTTTCAGAGATAAGCCCATCCAGATGAAGAGATCTAATATTTTCTTTCAACAGGAAAAAGTTAAATCCAATCCTTTTTTTAAAATTTTTTTTAATTCAATTTTTTAAAGACTTATATTAAGAAAGGAGGTCATGGCTTCAAAAGCCATTTAATTTCAGGCCCAGTACCATAGAGAGGTTTTCCGACCAGTGTATAATACAGAAAGAGAAAGGCCAGACTAAAATATATTTTTTAATTAAAAAAAAAGAGCATCATACCTACTTCAATGTAAAATAAAATATTTGATATATAGATATTTACTTTCAATAATTGTTTTGTTTTGCCACCTCAAAAAGGAGAGCAAATCATAAAATTTAAAAATAAAAATCTGGGTATAGATCTCATCATCATAATTTCATGAAAATAACACTGCCGATTATTAAGTTAAAATGCATAGTTTAGT
The DNA here is from genome assembly GCF_000260355.1 of Condylura cristata. Classification (NCBI taxonomy): domain Eukaryota; kingdom Metazoa; phylum Chordata; class Mammalia; order Eulipotyphla; family Talpidae; genus Condylura; species Condylura cristata. The sequence goes on from NW_004567105.1 coordinate 55,022,621, forward strand.
CAACAAATCTTATCTATTCAAAGACTAACAGCTTTCAAGTTTCATAGCCTGACAGTGTATTCACTTTTATAACATTACTGCTGCTATGTGGTTTTTAGTTTTGAAACACAGGTTTTTGGAAATAATGTACACTTTTGGTTTTAGAAGTCATATTTAAATTTAAAAAATACAGACTGATAAGACTTCAGGTACCAGTAAAAATATAGTATTTGTTACCAAAGAAAAAATGGGAAGACTCATACACATTAAAAAAAGTGCAAGTGGAAAAAATGGCACCTTCTCCATCTTTAACTTCCCTAACACAAGAAAATGTATTCTGGCATTACTACTAGGCCCTTTAATAGTCATACTAGACTCTTTAATAGTCACTACCCTATGAAGAGTAATTCAGAGAAATGTCATAGCCTCTGTAAAATCAATGATTATAAAAAGTTACTTTGGCAGTCCATATTGAGTTCGCCTATATACAAACAAAACCAAAAAATAAATCTAAGCTAATTAAAAGTGTGGATGGGGGCACAAAACATGGGTGCACCTATTTATAATTTTCATCCTTAAAAAATGTACTATGCCTAAGAATACATAAGGGGGAAGACACACAAAATTAATTTGCCAGTCTTCAAAATGCATCTACAAAAGCTCTCACCATATAGCCCCAGTCTCCATTATCCATCTGCTCCAGCGCTGAGTCTCCGGGAGCCCAGGTTCCAGGTAAACTTGGGGAAGAGAAAAAGACATGTGATAGCACCTGTAACCACAAAAACAGACAAGACTGGCTTTTCTACCCAGCAGAGCAGGCCAAGCACCAGAAAACTACTCATCTTTGCTCAGCTAAAACTTGCTAGAGGGCAGCTATCTGTGAAGAAGCATTCCCTTCCTGTCTTTTACATCTCCGAGATCTTTACCACACCTTTACCTGAGAGACTGACAACCTTTACAGAGGAACAATTATTACCCGATACTTAGAAGGAAGAAGTCCTTGCCAAGTAAAACAGTTCTTCAAATTCTACATATCTTCTCAGGAAGTCCAATTTTTGGAATTTCTACAGGAGAACTCTTATGACCTTACCCTCGTACAAACCTATGATGAACGATCTTTATTTAAAAGATCATTCGTTTTATCCACATTGCAGCTATGCAAACTAAAAAATACTAAAAACTATAAACCTCAAAGACTTGAGGACTGCTGCCTTGGACTAGCTACTGGGAACTGTGGGAGGAGCTGAGTGGCCAGGTAAAGCTATAGAACATAGAAGGCAGCTGGCTGAGGGGCCTCATGTTCTCCGGCTTGGCCTTGCACTCAGAAATTTGGGGGGACTTGGAGATGATACGAGGAGAGATATGAGAAACACTTAGAAGGGACATGTGCAGAGGCTGTCCTCAGCAGAGACGACGGGAGCCATTATCTTCATTTGTACTTTGATTTAGCTTTGTCACATACCTGTTTAGTCCTTTTGCCCCCTGCCAGTGGCTACCCACTGGACGGGCAATTAACCCTGTAATCAGCCTTCCGTCCTCAGTGCTCTGCTTCAAGCCTAAACCCACTTGGCTGGGCATTTGCCCGTGAGGAGATGGGTAATTTGGGGTGTTACTGAGAACCCATTAGCAGCATCCTCTCATCTCCTCCCTCTCTAGGCACACTAACTCTATTAAAGATCTATCACATTAAGAGTCTGCTACCTTTGTCTTCATGTGATATATAACACCCTGATTTAGAGTATGCACCCCATCTGTTTGAGGTTCCTTGGTTGCATGCTATATGTGCTTTCCTAGAGAAATACATAAGAATGGTATTTCTTTTGTAACATAAAATAGTTATACTTTTAATAATCAAAACAATAATCAAAACAAAAATTAATTCAAATGTCAAACAATGAGTAATTTGGGACAAAAAGAACCTGTGAAAGTCACTCAGCCAATACTTACGAAAAGCCAGCCTTAAGACACTGATAAACATTCAGATATTAATGATGCCAGTATGCATTTATTTTTCTCCGCAATTCAAAAGCAATTTTCTAGTTTCTGAATTGTTTTAGTCACTCCCCCTCACAAATATCATTTCCCATATCAACCTGAAAAGCACACTACAGAGCAAATTTCAAAAACTCTGAGAAGAGATAGTAAGAAACGTGGACTTATCAGTATTTATCCAGAAAAAGCACTGGCTTTTTTAATGTGGTCTTTGAACAGATTCACTTTTCCCACTTTTAGAGAAATCTGGCACACAATTCCCAGAGCAGGCCCCGGCCACAGAAGATCACAAAGGCTCTTTCTCAAAAGGTCACTCAGGCATGTAGAGAACATTTGCATAGCACAGCATGGGCTGAAATCAGAGCCTGCAGCATCTATTCCTCCACCTTGCACATTCTTCAAAGCAAACAAGCGAAATGTGCATCAGACAATGTGCAGTCAGTTTCTATTCTCCACACTCAGCACTGGAGACAAATAGGTTTCCACATGTTAGCGAGTGAGAAATGGAACAAATGTCAATTCAGGGCTCTGTAGCAGCCTATCATTTCTCTACCTTGCTTCATAAACATTATCTAAAGTGAACTGAATCAAGAAACAAACTTTACCAATTGGTATTTCAAAAATCTGAATCAGTTCTAGATACAAATGACAGATCAGTAACTGAGGATTTAAAAAGCTAGCCATCCAAAGGTTTTGGTTAGGTACTCATCTTTGGCATCTTTCCATCACCCAAAGTATTCATTCCTGTCAGTCTCAAAAATAATTCGGCCAGTATTTATTATAGGTCAACCAGGGAGTGGAGGCACTGAGGAGGAGGGATTCTAGGTACAATGGAGATACCGGTTTACAGGTTTTTTCCACCATCTGAAAGCAGAACGTACTGATTTGAAAAGATTTGGTAGGTTATTCTGGGGAATCTGGGAATACGCAAATATAAACTAATGGAAATAGCTTTTGCAGACTCTTCAAAATAACCTACCAAATCTTAACAAGCAGAAATATCCTGCTTTTGAACAGCAGGAGAAAGCTGTACACAGAAATAGGAAAGACCCAATCTTTACCCTCGTGGAGCTTTCAGACTATGAGGAAAGACAACATGCAACAACTGAAGTACAGAAAAGAATTCAAAAGTGTATATAATAAATAGACTGGCAGAGGCCTGCAGGAAGAAAAAAACAAACAAACAAAACAAAACTACAAATAGGGAAATGGAGGGCAGACTTCCAGGAAAAGCTTGCTCTGTAGAATCCTGAAGGGATATTTGGACAATCTGAGAAGGGATTCTAGAATGAAAAGACAAGTATTAAAGTGTTGGGTACAGTCAATACCCTTCCCTTCCCCCACTCCCAATCCCCTCAACATTCCTACAAGAAAGGTGTGGATTTCTTTAGCCATTTTAGAAATACAAAAGATAGGAACAGAGGCAATTAAATGACTAGCTCAAGGTCTCTAGCTGAAAAGTAGCTGAATAAAGATTATTTTTCTAACTCCTCATCTAGATCTTTCCATAAATCCCTTCCTGGGCTGGAAATCAAAAGAACAAAACTGAAACAAAAATAGAAGAGGATCCTTATTGGTGACACAGGGATTAAAGTCTCAGCACTATCAGGCTTTATCATCAGTCATTGCCCCATGAGTTTGATCATGGCCAGGGAGCTGACTCAGGTGGTCCAGCAGACCTCTTGTGTCTCATCCACTGCTCCCCCCTCAGCAGTGTATTTCAGGAGATCCACCTGTTCTGCTCCCCACTCTACCTCTTGTGCATCCTCTCACCACCACCACCCCCAACCTCCCGCACCTCTGGTCTACCCCTAGCTCTTGTATGCATAAATAAATAAAAAATAAATCTTAAACCCCAGATAGTCACCCACTATCCCTATCCACCTTGTAGAGATTTATTTACAAATAAACAGGAACTCAGTCATAATGGATTTGTAAAAGTTCCCCTTGAGGCAAAATAGTGACAATCTACTCACTACTGTGACTATCTCCTGTATTAAGTGACTGTAAAAACTTCAATCCATGAATATCTGAATGGTTAAATAAGAAATGGAGGACCAAAGATGGGGGGAAAAAAGTAAACATCATCAATATTACAGCTGTTATGCAACATCTGTCTACTATTAATTCTTTCTTTTTCTAATGGTAAATCAAAACAAAATAACTTCTTGAGTAATGATTTAAAAAAAAAAAGATGATGCCCCTGAATCTGTTAGACAGCAAAAGCCAAGATTCTATACTAGTATAAAAATGTAATAAAACCTCAAGTTTAACAATTCAAAGCAATTATGGAAATCTATATAAGGCCATGTTTCTTAAAAAGCACCCCAAAGCTTCAAAAATAAAACAAAGTTACCGTTAGTCATTTCCAGTATCAGTGACTAAACTGTCCCCAAAAATCAAACTGTCCACTAAAGAGCTCTAAAGGAAAACATCGTATTGATTAAATTTTACCTCTGACTCTCCTCTGTGGAAATGTTTAGATACAGCAAGAAACAAAAAAAAATTCAGGAAGATTGCTGGTTATCCAACAGCTGGGCAATCTGTCTCTGAATTGATGACTAATAGGGAAATCTAAGAAACAATGCAAGTGAATGAAATAAAACATAATCCAAAAGAATTTTCAGAATAGTTTCGACCTCTTCTGCTGAATTTTTTTCCGGAGTTGCTAACAATTAGAAAATGATTCATTTACTTTTCATCCTCTCTCTTTCTGGCACAGTCTCCAGTGGACAGTTTAATGAGAAGTTAAATGACCACTAGACAGTCAGCAGAAAAATTTCTCGAAATGGGCATCAAATGGGCGTGATTCACTTGAGGAAGACAAAGAAAAACCTAATATTTCAAAACTACTGTCCAAAATATAGATTATAATGGTTACAATGAAAAAAACAAAAATCCCTTAAAATAACTTTTCTGATTAAAGGTCATTTTAAACAACAGTGAACAATGAACATTCAAAGAAAGATTCCTGATCCTGTAAAATCAGTTTACCTGAAAAGATCTGATCTTCAGTGCAAATAAAATTCTTACAGAAACAGTTAGCTGACCATCCCTCAAAAATACATAAAGCAGGGCCCTCCCTGGTGGCGCAGTGGGTTAAAGCACAGCACTGAAAAGCTAAAGCCATTTCCGCATGAGTTCGATTCCCGCCTGTCCCGGAGGTGACCGCATGGCGTGGCAGACCTCTCCTGACCCGCCCGCTGCTCCCCTCAGCAGTGTGCTTTGTCCATCTGCCTGTTCTGCTCCCCACTCTGTCTCTGGTGAAGCCTCTCGGGCCGCCCCTGAGCCTCTGGCCTGTACCCCAGTTCTGTATGCATAAATAAATAAATCTTAAAAAAAAAATACATAAAGCAGTACTAAAAATTCACCCACATTTAAGCTTCAAAGGTTAATTGTTGCTAATGTACAAATTTTGACAATGCTTTATTAGCAGATAATTAAGCTAGAGAAAACACATGGTAAGGAATTTACAAAAGCCTTAAAAGAAATTGCTAAGAATTTTCTAATAGCAAATCTCTAAAATGCACTCTTCAACATATTAATGACTTAAAAAAGAACTCTAAGAACTACAGAAGTCATTGTCCTCTCTTCTACAGAATTGCAATTATAGGCTTTATGATTTTTATGAAATAATTTAACATAAATATTGTGGACTTACCATTCCTGCTACAGACTTAAGCTAAGAATTTCCCTGGGAAAAAGCCCTACTCCTATTTAACAACCTACACGCACTGCAATACACACCTCCGAACTTACAGCTCTTGCCTTCCTGGAGTTTCTACAAGCCCTTTTTACGTGCCTTTCTACTGAATCTTCATGTCTGGCATTCAAGAAAAAAAGACTCAATAAATTCTACCTAAACATACCTTCAAAATTACCTTTGTACTGAATTTCTCTGTTCTTGAAACGTGGGAGTTTAAAAGTGAAATACTTTTTATAGCAACTAGTTCAACAACATCTAAAGGAGTCTTTTGGGTTAACATTCACATACAGGCTAGCACAAGTAGCCAGGAGAAAGTGATTATAGTGTTAGGTTATTCTTAATCACACCACTGAAGAAACGGATTGTTTTTTCCTAATCTAATTCTTTCTTCTCTCCATGCAGTCTTCTTTTTGATGCCTTTCTTTCAAGGCATCTAGGTTGAAAAGTGACCTTAACACTGAAGGACTGTCACAAACAGTCACAAAGTCATAATATTCCTCTTACCCTTAGTTTCTACAAGATGAAATGGGATGATATCACCTTCTCAAAAGTAATTATACCACTTAAACACAACACAAAGGCAACGACTGTCCTATAGGGTAACAGATCAGGACAAGGGTTCTGAAGTCACAAGCAGGTCAGTACCAAGGAAAAAGAACTGTTTACTGGCAGGATTTGTACCCCAACCTGGTTCCACTACTAAATATGAGAACCTGAGCCAAAAAAAAAAAAAAAGAGAGAGGGAGAGAAAATAATCAAGATCATGAATATAAAACCATCTGTAAAATAGCTAGTATTAACATGTGAGAGAAAATACTAGTGGCAGTGTCATAAACAAAATTTCTAGGGTGAACTGAGAAACTTGAGCAAATGGACACAAATATAGAGCACTGGCATATATGGAATATATGAAAGAAAATGCTCTCAAGTGTGGTTCTAGTGTCTCCGAGTTCTACTTTCCCCAGAGCTCCAGAAGGGAAAATTAAAGACAAAGGGGTGCATCTGACTTTTACACAGACCACCAGACATCTGAGCTCTCAATCACAGAAGGGACTTCTTGAAAGCATGACTCAGGATTATCTCCAAGGTAAAGCTGAATGCAAATAAATGTGTATTCCCTTTAGTATATACCAAATATAAAAATCCAAGACACTGAGAGATTCATAGAAGGATACGCCTTAGGAACCCTTAATGTAGTAACGCTTTGGTTAAAATAATTAGGAAAACTGAAATCACACAAACCTTAGGAAAGGTATCTCTGGCTGTCCTGGCCACTTAATCATTCATATGCATGGCACTACACAAAATGAAGTATTAGTATGGACAGAGAGCTCTCGGCCAAAGGACAAGTCTCTCAACCTAACAATTTGGTAGGTAAAAAGATTTTCCTTTTCCTAGCTACACATTTGTTCATTTGAAAACATCTCAATCTTGGATTCAGGCCTAAAGCTAAATGCTGTCCCCTAGCTTCTTCCTTATCCTTGCAACCACTCATACACTGTGACATTTGTGACAGCAAGAAAACGAACACGACAAGCGGAAATGATAAGTGACACTTAAGCTACCCCAAACATTCTTAGACAAACCAGGTCACCCTGGTGCCTGACACTCAGACCTCTTCTATCAAAGTCCTATAACTGGATTTATCAACTTGTTCTGGAACTGGAATAGTTGGACAAAAACATAACTTCAGCAGAATATCCAAGCCAGATCTGTTTCCTTTCTCCCGTCCTACCCACAGACACAGCCTGCACTACCATAAACCCAGCAGGTGCCTCGGGGCTCCCCATTAGCACGGCCATTTATCACCTCTGACATCAAGCATTAAAAATGCCACGATACCCACAAAACTGAGCATAAAGAACTCAGCTGCGGTGCAAGCCTCTCCGGGGTGGAGAACCCTCCTAGGCTTCAAATGAGGGTAAACGGTGGCTAATGATGCCACCCGCACAAACAACCGTTTTCCGAACAAACCTCGAGGTGGCCCCGTCAGGGCCGAGCTCCGCCGCTGCCTCGCAGGCGAAGTTCCCCCACCCCGACTGAGTCCCGGCACGGGACAGAGATGCCCCGAGCCCCGGCTGGGGGCGCGCACCGGAGCCCGGAACCCGGGTTCGCTGAAACCGCG
>NW_004567105.1:55031084-55127210 GCF_000260355.1 Condylura cristata
TAAACCTTGAGGACACGCCCGGGAGTTGGGTCTCGCGGCCAGTTTAGGCTCAGCCCAGCCCCGTGCCCAGTCGTCTCTGGGTTCTTGGGCCTAGAGTCCCCAGTTGTTTCTGCTGTGATTTCATGAACCTGTATATGGGGCGCCGACCATGTGCCAGACCTGGGTGCTACAACTGCTTCCAAGATAGGGGGGACGACATTCAAACAGAAAAGACCGAGGAAACAGTAGACAAAATAATGACAAGTTATGATATATGTTGGGAGGCACATGAATATAGGAATTTGATGAAGAATAAGGGCAGGGCCCTCTGCTTCTTAGGCAGTGGCCAAGGAAATCCTGGACGCCAGGACTGTGGCCAGAATACCACCCTGCCGTGCCTTGCCTGGCGAGGGAGGCCACTCAGTAGTAAGGGATGTAAAGTAGTGTCCAGTCTGGTGGGGAGGTGAGGGGACGGCAGCATGTCTGAGGATCAGTGTAGGCAGCCAGGTGGGGAGATGGGCAGAGCTGATTTCAGCAGAGAAATCAACCAGCTCTTTAGCTTACTTTACTCACCCCAAGACCCTCCCCTCCCATGCACCTACCTCTCTCTGGGGACTGACTCAGTCATCTTCTTGGATTCTATTATTGTCTCTAATTCCAAAGATTCCCATATCCAATTCAGGCCTCTCTCCTGAACCGTGAAGATGCAGATGTGGCATCTGCCGTGGCCCTTATGATGTAGTAGTCACTGTGCTCAGTGTGCCTTCTGTATCAGTTATTCATTGTCATGTAATAAACTGTCCCCAAACACAGGGGCTTAACACAACAAACAATTCGTATTTCATGGTTTCAGTGAATCAAAAATTTGGAAGTCAATTACTAGGCAGCAGATCTTGCAGTCCAGATGTTGGTCATCTGAAGACTCGGCTAAGGCTGGGGAATCCACTTCCAATCTCATTCATGTAACTTTTAGCAGGATGCAGGGATTCCTTATCCCATGAAGCATTCCTGACAACAACATAGCAGCTGGTCTACCCGGAGCTAGCGATCTAAAACAGAGCAAGACAGAATACAGTGTCTTTTACAACCCAGCCTTGAAAACGACATACTCATATTTTCTTGGTCTCACAGATCTATTACAGCGTGGGAAGGCACCACACAAGGGCATGATTACCAGCAGGGAGGTGTGGTTCTTAGAGGTTATCTTGCCTTAATAATACCCTTCTAAAAGCTCTGAGGGCAAATTACCACATGGTCCCATGGCACAGATGAGATAAGGCAAGGAGAGGTGAAGTCACTGGTCAAGGCTGCACAGCTAAGTGTGGGAAGAGAGACAGAAACACAACTGTGCCTGGCTTCCCAAAGTTTTCTCTTCCTTCTCCATGCTCTGATGGTCCACCACCACCTTCTCACCTTCAACATGTGCAATTGTGAACCCTCCAGCCTCACCACTCTCGAAACCCCAAGTCCCCCAGCTCAGCACAGCAAATGTCGCCACCATCTGCCCATCTGTCCAAACCAGAAGCTTTGAGTCATGCCTACTCCTCCCGCCCCCTCACTTCCCAGTGCCAGATAACCCACTCCTGCCAAGTCTTCCTCCTCAGTGCTGCCTGGATCCATTTCCCCTTCTCTCTCTTTTTATCCCTGCTACCATCATGCAGGCCAAACCACTAACTTGTCCTATTTGGGATCTCCTGGCTCTCCACCCCACTCTACACATGCACTGTCCTGTCTCTAGAATGAATCGCCTCCAAGTGTGCAAGGCTCGTTGTATCACCCTGCCTGATTTAAAATCCTTCAGTGACTCCTATTGCCTTCAAGACTGGGTCCAAATTCCCTGTGCCTGCCTTCTCCAACCTCCTTCCTCCTCTCCCCCTCCCTCCCCTTCCCCTCTATCCCACCAGCTATTCTTTGGTTTCTGGGACCCACTGCACATTTTTCCACTTCTGTTTCACTATTCCCTTTACCTGAACATTCTTCTCGCAGCCCCTCACATGTCTGTCTACTCATCCTTCAGCATTTTGTGACCATCTCAAAGAAGCCTTCCCTAACTTCCCAGGCACTTCTACAGTGCCTGCCCTTCTCTCTCCCTACCACAGTGCTCCTCAACTGGACTGTGAACCCACTGAGAGCAGAAGCTGTGTCTGTCCAGCTCACAACAGCACCCCAGGACTTCACAATGTACCTGGAACTTAGCACATATTCAACAACTATATGAAAGTTTGGTGCTTCCTCTCTAATCTCTCTTCCCTGTTGTGTTCCATAAGCCAGCCAATGGACAGTGCTCCTTAAATGAATCCTGAAATCTCTTACCTCCAGGTAACTTTGCAACATGCTATTCCCTCTGCACAATGCCCTTCATGCCTTCAGCTAACTACTGGTTATTCATCAGGAACCAAGGTTGCCAGATTTAGCAAATGAAAATACAGTTTGTTCAGTTAAATTTGAATATTAAATAATACTTTTTTAGTATGCCCCAAATATTGCATTAAATATGAGCATATCCTATATTTTATCTGGTAGCTCTAGTAGGAACCAGCAGCACTTTCCCTTCCCCCTTCTTCTGGAAGATCTCCCTGGCCTCCAACCTTACCCATGTAGGTCTTTTCACCCCCTTTCCCTGGGTTCCCAAACTACCTCCCTGCTCAGTTGCCCCTAGTGAATATAAATGTTCCTTCTGTTTTGAATTTGTCCATTACCAATCAGTCCTCCTTGAGAGAGAGAACTGTCTCAGTCTTTATTCAAAGGGTTTCGTTTCACCTAGGACAACCCCAGCCACAGGAAATAGTAAAGTTTACCAAGTGGAGAAATGAAAGGGCGCTGAAGAGGAAAAGTGAACAAGATGGGAAAAGGAGCCAGCAGATGAAACTCAGTCCCCAAAGGAGGATGAATCTCTGGAATGATGACCAGCAGTGGTGTTATCTGGCCCACCTCCACCCCCTGCATCTGTCACTTGGAAGCCCCCTCCCACACTTCATTCCCAGTCTCAGGTAACCGTAGGATTGGTAGGTTTTGCAGCGATGCAAAGAGTCTATGTCCCTTAAGGCCCTTTCTACATCCACCTCCTGGACATTAAAATGGAAGTCCTTAGGAGGAATCTTTTCAATTAGCTACAGGTTGAAAGGATGGTAAGGATCTCCTGGGAAGAGAGGTGACATGAGGATTGGGAAGGGCATGGGGGCAGGAAAAGGGGGTGTCTGCTCTACTACTCAGAGAGGTACAAAATCCAAGCATGTCACCTCAAGATTGAATGTCCACTGATTGGCTGGTTATCTTCCACCACCCCTCCAAGCTGCGGATGTCCCTAGGAATCCCAGAAAGGGACCCTAAAACTGCTCATTGCACAAATTATCTGAACCCAAAACTCTGCTGAGCTCCTTCTAATTTCCCCTCATGGAGCATTTTGAATAGGTCAGTGGAGGAACCCTTTCCACTTTGCCTTTCTTGGAGAAGGAGCCTGTCTCTCCTGGGTGTCTTTCCCTCTGTTCCTCTCAGACCTCACAGGCCTCTGTGCCATTCATCTTGCCAGCTCAGCTGCTCATGAGATATGTAGAGGCCTTCCTTAACTATTTCCTCACTGGCTGCCCACTCTGGGAAATACATTTCCAATCAGTTCCCCTCTCAGTCCCTGGACCCCAGCACCAGTCGCTCCCAGCACTCCCGCCTCAGCCACTGGTCCACCCCCACACAGCTGACCCTTGCCATCAGTTCCCCATGCCTCCCCCACTTCCAGCCACTGAGACGCTTTGGTAAGTTTGACAAAAGCATTTTTTCTTTTTATATGGTTTCTAATTACCTATTATTTGCAATGTTCTCTTTAATCAGCTTCCAGAACCCTGCTGGGAGCTGCAGAACCAGGGGGAGGAATCTGGTTCTCACCAGGACTAAGAGCTTGGCTCTGTGGCTGTCCTTGGATGTCACCATTCTCTTCACCACTATGACTCTGTAATTACAGAGAGTACATCTTATGGCAGTCCAGGAATCAGAAACTCTGCCTTCTGACTTTAGTTCCAGTGTGTCTTGGTGTGCCACATCTGAGAAGCTCATGAGTTCTTGACTGTTCTTATATGTCAAATGGGAATAACCTGCCTGACCAGCTGTTGTGCAGGAAGCAAAGCAACTCTAGGCTCTGAATTCTCATCCACCCTGACAGCTTCTCAATTTCAGGCTTTGGTTGTCTTCATGTGCCTTTCCTAATTCAAACCACTTCCTTTGCGTGTGAACGCTTATTCACTAACAAAGCATAGCTCCTGCCTCTTTTGTCTGGTTCCTCCCAAGCTGGATCTCTCCTGGCCCTAAGATCTCTCTTTCCTAACAGTTGAGGCCTTTGCACACATCTTCCTGTCTGTCACCCAACACGTCCCCCAACCCAAGGAGGGGGCACCCATGCACCACCACCCAAGTGCACTGTTTTGTCAAGGAGTTCGTGAGACTCTGAAATATGGTTGTATTGCCTTTATAGAGTGTCTGTGTTTTACACAAGGTGCAAGGTGCAGCAGTGCCATAGTATAGGATCTGTTAATGTGCCAGGAACATCTGAAATAAAAGATGTAATTAAAAGGCAGGAGAGCTATTTTAAACCTACTAAAATGTCCCTCGAGTTTCATGATGATGGTTGGGGTTCAACACCTCAACGGCTAACAGTAGATTCATTGTCATCTCAGCAAAAAGGGAGAGCATCATGTAGAGAAGTAACTATAGTAACCGTGCGAAGAGCCATGCTTTGGGATTCAGAATTCTGTTACACATGTCATTTATTTCCCATCACTGACGTCAAGAACTAGACTAGGAGAGTACACAGGGTGGGACCCCAGCTTGCTCTCTGCTCTGTCCCTCACCAGCAGCTGGCAGCCCCTCAGTAACCCCACAGCATCAGTTTCCTCAACTGTAAAATGGAATAAAACAACTCTTTTTGCAGGGTTGTTGCAACAATGAAATGAGACAATTAAAATATGAAAAAATCTGACAAAGCAGAGTCTGGCATGAAGTCAGCACACAATAAATTGGTAGCTCTTATTATAATAACTAATTGTTATACTGCTGATTTGAAAAGATAAATATAGAATTGAAACTCTGGCAGGCAGCAGGAGAACTAGGCTGGAGGGGAGGGGGGTACTTTTTGAGACTGATTTGATTGTTCTGCCAAGACCTCTTAAAACATCCATCTATTTTGGTTGCAAGTTGAATATTGTCCACCTGGATAATTGCTATGAATAATTAAGGAACAATGGCTTTAGCACTTGTGTGATTAGCTAAATAAACCTTTTATACTTATAAAAGGTTGATATTTATAAAATAAACCTTTTATAACCCTTTCTGTTTGAAGACACACAAAACTTCAACTCCCAACATTGTGAAACTAAGTTGGCAGGGTGAAGTAGTTATAAAAACTCATAAGCAGGAAACGAATAACTTTTTATTATGTGAGAAGAAATGGTGTCCCCCAACTTGGCTGATTTTCTTTTTGGTACATTTTGCTACTGGGTAATAATGTTCATCTAGAAATGTGCACAGAGCACCAATGACGGGCTTGATGAGTTTTCACAAAGTGAACATTCCCTTGTAGCTAATACCCAGCTCAAGAAACAGCGTGACCAGGTTGCCAGCAGTCTCCTCAAGCCCCCTCCTGACTGACCATTTCTGCTCTTCTCTTCCTCCGTCTTCTACTTTGGGACATAATTTACACACCATAAAATGCATTCATTTTACATATGCAGTTTATGACTTTATGCTAAATGTAGACATCACCACCATCCAGTTTTAGAATACTTCCCAAAATGGCCTGGGTGCCTGTTCCAGGTCAATCTCCACTCCCACCTCTAGCTTCAAGCAGCCACTGATCTGCTTTCTGTCTCAAGAGTTTTGTCTTTACTCACATGTTCAGATAAGTGGAAGCACACAATAGTACTCATAAAACAGTTGTCTTTTCTGTTATGACTTTTTCTGAATCATAAAATATAGCCAAATTAGTTTTCCAATTGTGGCACATGAAACAACATAAGTGAGCACATAGACCATGATGTGCTATCTGAACTGGGTACTTTTCCTAAGATACATGAAAACAACAAGCACTGCAGAAGTCACCAACACTATTGTGTGGGTCTATAACAGTTTAATATAAGGAAACATGAACATTAACATAGTAAATAGTTAACATAATTTGTTAACAAATTAACAAAATTTGTTAGGGGTATATGCAGATGACTGATGCCAATGAAATATGATTTAGCTGAATTAAGGAAGAGAAATAACTTATGTGAGCCCTGCATTACCTGCACATGCATCAATATAGAGACTTTGAAAAATAATATTCAGAATTTTAAGGCCATTCAGGTGCTTTTGTTGACTACTTCAACACTTTTTTACTGAGTGTCTTCTATACATTAGATGCTAATGAAATGTTTGTTTAGAGATTCTAGTCAAATTGCTTTTTAAGTCTTCTTCATCAGTATTTTTTATACATCATTTCTCAATATCTTTTTTAAATAATGTTTATTTTTATATTGTTTTGTGCATTTTTCCATCTCAGTTGTAATCCCCTTGGGCTTCCCATCACCAAATCACCCATGTGCCATCACCAAAGTCCAGTGCATTTCCCCCCTCACCCTCCTCTGTTTTTCATCCCATTCCCCACCCCATCACCATAAATTGTCTCTGGTATATTATTCTTATTCTTCTTCTTCTTATTATTATTATTGTTATTTTATTATATTCTTATTCTTATTCTTCTTATTATTATTATTTTCTCGCCTGGTCCATTATACTCCTGCTATGAGTGAAACCATTTGGTATTTTTCCTTTTCTTTCTGGCTTATTTCACTAAGCATGATCTTTTCCAGATCCATCTACATTGCTGCAAAAGGCATGTGTTTATTTTTTTTTTGGTTGCTGAGTAATATTCCATTGTGTGTATGTACCACATCTTTTTAATCCAGTCATCTACTTTTGGGCATCTGAGTTGTTTCCATGTTTTTCTAATTGTAAGTAACAGCAGTAGACATGGGGGTGCAGATATCTTTTTGAATTAGTGTTTTTGTGTCTTTTGGGAAGATTCCTAGGCATGGGATTGCAGGGTCATATGGATGCTCCATATTGAGCAGTTCGAGGAACCTCCAGTTTTCCATAGTATTTGTACTAGTTTGCATTTCCACCAGCAGTACAGGAGAGTTCCTTTTTCTCCACTCCTTGCCAACACTTGTTGTTGCTAGTTGTTTTAAGATGTGCCATTCTCACTGGTGTGAGGTGGTATCTCATTGTGGTTTTAATTTGCATCTCCCTTATTACAAATGATGTTGAACATTTTTTCATATGCTTGTTGGCCATCTGCATTTCCTCTTTGGAGAAGTGTCTTTTTAGCTCTTCTGCCCATTTTTTGCTTCATCAGTAGTTTTAAGGGACTTTGTTGATATCAACTAAGTCAGAAAATGTCTATGGAACCTCAGGAGCATGCTAAGGCATGGGGCTGGTCCCCACAATGAGGGGGGTGCAAGAGGTAAGAGTTAATGATGAGGTTGATGAGAAAAGATACAAATGAGATGGGAAATAACAGTACAAGGGGAACAAACAGTCCCCCAGAAAACAGTGTCACATAGGAATATGTGTTCAGACTCTTGAACACAGCAGCTGACAAAAAGAACCAGAATTCAGGGGTGTTTGGATAATGAGGGATTTAGCTCAAGGGGGGTAGACTTTAAATAAGCTGAGAAGAGGGAAGAATGATTCTAGCAGAAGCAGAATTAAAAACAACATATTCCAGAGTCAGTGAGTCAACCCTACTGGCTAGTCTAGCATTGGGAAAAGAGTTGGTGACAGGCCTTGAGGGTTGACCCAAGTGTGGACCACTCACAACTGTGAGCTGGACACCATGAATAACAGTCAGAGAGGTAGTCAGAAGGCTTAGGCTGCCTCGATATTTAGTGGGAAGCTTACTGGAGGGAAGGAGGGATGGCTAGCTGGATGGATGGCTAAAGAAAGGATGGACAGATGAATAGAAGGTGGATGGATGGATGGGTGAATGGTTGATTGGATGATGGAAAACAAGGAAGGGAGGCTGCTCTAATGGGTGGATGGAAGGATGGATTCCACATTGATTCTTGTGGTATAAGTCGTTGCATTTATTGTACAGCTACTAAACTTTGTCAATTTAAATATCAATATATTGCTTAATTTCTTATGTCTCCATTACAAGGGTTGTAATTCCAATCTTACAGAAGAAGACAATAAGATCTCAGTCCATGTCAGTCAAAGGAGATTAAAGAAAGGCTTTGGCTAGGAAATTGCCTGAATTGTTGCTCTCCAACCCACCCACCCACTCCTTTCAATGACAGGTAGCTAGCATAAAAGCCAACATTAGCAAAAGACATATTTTCAAAAGGTCTTTTTTCCTCATCCAGGTGTACCTGGGGACTGAAGGATTTCTAGATCCTAGTAATGTGAGTATGGAAAGTAAAACAACAAAAAAACTCAACCATTTAATTTAAATATTGAAATTAAAGTTCAATATTACATGCTACTTTGATATCTATTGGAAGTCAGAAGGCCTCTGGGTAAACACAAGTCCTCCTTCTCAGTCTGTTTTTATGGATAAGGTCCCCTAAGCCAAATAGCTTTCTTATGCCTAAGAAGTGGGCTTCAGTTACTGCCAGCCCTGGGAAATGTCTCAACAAGCCAGTGCTGTCCTTCTAAAGGAATTAAGGGGTACATTGTCCTTTTGATACTACAAACACTCTTTTCCTGAGTGAACCCCCAATGTGGGTGCATCTCCACCCTGCTGTGACAGAAGTGATCGGTGAAGTGCTGTTGATTTTTCCCCTCTCCAGCGTGTCACATGCTCAGTTATCCTATAACCCTAGCCAGGTATCCCTACCTCACCAAAAGGGTGAACAGGAGATGATCAAAACCATCCTCCCATTTTCCTTTGCTAATGGAACCTGGATTTCATTCAAGGAACCATCCTCCCCCAAATGACTTGGAAATGGGCTCTTCCTCCCCAGCTCACAGATAAATCCTAATTGGTTTAATTCCAAGTGGTCCCATGAGATGCTAGGATGTGGCCAAGTAAAGCGTGAAGATTCAGCTGATAGGAGATTTCCGGGAAAGACTGTCTGGCTGCTAAGGAAGAGCCAATGGGAATAAAAGGCCCCTATTCTGCCTCTGGCTATTATGTGATGCCTTTGCCCATTGCTCCAATTAACCTGCGGTCATGGGGTGGCCTTCTCTGGAGGATGCAGGGAATGAAATGGAAAGACTAGGCCCACCACTGAGCCACTGAGAATATCCTCACACCTTTCCATTACATATTTGCTTATTATTTACCCTAGTTTGGGTCAACATTTCTCTTCCTTGCAACAGAAACACCCTTCTAAGCTATACTGGTAAACACGAATTCCTCCTGCCATCCTAAGGGGTGGCAGCCTTTACTTGAAGAGTTTTCAGAAGGACCTAAAGTTTAAAGTTCACGTAGCAGAACACACCAAGGAGCTTGGTTGAATGAACAAAGGAATGAGCTGCTGAGTGCTTCCTATGTGCTTTTACTACATCCCTGAAGTAAGTTTTATTACATTGCTCCCCTTTTATGGGCATTTTAAGGAGGCTCAGAATGGTGTGTGACCAACACAGCTCATACAAACAGCGAGTGTTTGAGCTGGGATTTAAAGGCCAGGTCTGTCTGTTTTGCCAAGCCTGCAGGGTATCCCAGCCCAAGTGAGTCTGGCGAGGAGCTCTGGCTAAGTAAAAGCTGAAGGAGTCTTGGCAGGCAATTTTTTTTTTAAAGATTTATTTATTTGTGCATACAGAACTGGGGTACAGGCCAGAGGCTCAGGGGCGGTGAGAGGCTTCGCCAGAGACAGAGCAGGGAACAGAATAGGCAGATCGACAAAGTACACTGCTGAGGGGAGCAGCGGGCGGGTCAGTAGAGGTCTGCCACACCATGTGGTCACCTCCGGGGCAGGTGGGAATCGAACTCATGCGGAAACGGCTTTAGATTCTCAGTGCTGTGCTTTAACCCGCTGCGCCACCAGGGAGGGTCCGGCAGGCAATTTTTTTTAAAGCAAAACTACAAGGGTTTTCCTTATTTTTTTTAGAGAAAACAGTGTCACCAGCAACTTTTTCTGCCACATCTGAAACAGACACTAAAGTATTTGAAAATGCAAAATTGCTTGTGAAATGTGCACTTACTGACCTTTGACAAGGGAGTAATTGCTGGGTGCTGGGTGCTGTTTTAGAGTCCCATGGACAGAGGGCCAGAGACTGCATTAAAGTTACATTTTTAAGTGGCACACCAGGTTTATTTATCTGGCATTTTTAGAAAAAGCATCTAAGATGCAGTTGATCTCTGCTTATAAGTATGGACTTGAACTCTAGTGTCAGGAAGGAAGGGGTTCACATCCTAGCTCTTGAACTATTTGCTAGGTGACCTTGGGCAAATTTTTTTTACCTCACTGGGCCTCAATTTTCTGATTTGTACATTGGAAATAATAATAGTCCTTAGCTTAAAAGGGAATTATGTTGATTGATTCAGAAAGTTCCAAGTTCTGGCCATACTCAATAGATTTTAAAGAATATTACTTTTAGTCATATTATTATTCCTTTTGAAAAACCATATGCCTATAATCTCCCACCTAGAAACACAGCTGGAAAAAAAGAGTTGGCTGCCAGCCTGGATTATGCTGGCAGGTATTAATCCACACTGTTGGTTCTTAGATTTTCCTTTCTCTCCACCTATACCCTCCCACCCCACCCCCCACCACCCCCTTCCATTTAGAAAGGGAAGTGACTCTGAGAATACCGTCTGGAGTCTCAGAAACTGTAGAGTCTCAAAAACTGATATGATCAGTTGTGAAAACAGGCTCTGAAAGATTCCTGGGGCTCAAGGAAGTCAGGAAAGCAACAGAAAATCCTGGAACCAATGGGCCCACTTGGGCAGGGTCAACAGATCCCTGCAACAATTATGTGACCTGATGACCTAGAACCCAAACCATCCCATGCCCTTGCCTTGGCCTTGTTTAAACCCCCAGGACTGTGTGACACTGGGTATGCGTTGCCAAGGGGCAGGGAGTTTGAGCCCAGGAAAGGGTTCTTACACCAGCTGAACAGGGCAGAGGTCTGTACTCAATAGAATTCTAGAAAAGGCTTTTTTCTTTTTGTCCACCTGAGTTGGAAACAGATGCATACCAGCAATGGAAATACAAATTAGGTGTTGCTTTGCTTCTAGGAGATTGGGGTGAGTATAAATGTTCAATGATGCTCTACAAAGTTACTTCAACTTAAAAAAAAAAAAAAAAAGACAAGAGTTTCCAGGAAAGAGTTGGGGGAGAAAGGAAGGTTGTAGTCTCCACCACAGGGCCGTTGCCTGGAGGAGATCACGCCAGTGCAAATGACCTGGAGTGTTTGGTCTGGGCTCAGGCACAAGTAAAGGAAGCAAATCAAGAAGGGAAGGAACAAATAAACACAGCTGGAGGAAACAGCCACTATTCACACCTTTCACACACAATTCTTATGAAATCCAGAGATTTGGGTTTACGGCTAAGGTTTTGCAATTAAAATTACAAAAAGAAAATTGCTGTTGCAACATCTTTTCTGGCTAAAGTGGTGAAGACATAAGGTGTGTGAATTTGTGGATTTGACACCACAACTTTCTGTGCAAACATCTGACTCACTCTTCCCCTGCTGGAGGGAAGAAGCCAGCAAAGTTTCACTATTAGCCCCCAACCATGCTGGGAATGTCAGTTCTTTCCCAGAAGCAAATTGTTCTACCAAGTCTCTTTAAAATCAGTGCTGACAGGCTAAACCCACATTTATGAAGCCTTGGGTCACAGAGGAGGCTGTCTGCTCTAGGGGTGTATCAAAAGGTGGACGGCACTTTTGACGCAAATGAACCAGAGACCAGATTTCACTATTTTCATCACCTTAACATTTACATTCTGAGAGCCTGGGGAAATAGATCTTTGAGACACAGAACATTAACCTTTGCTCTGTCAAAGTCTTGGCTATCTTCAAGTGCTGAACAAAAAATGGCATTCCTTATCTCCACTCAAGCCTCTAGTCTGCTAGAAAGGTCAAAACATGGGAGGAGCTCTGCCAACAGTGAATCTCAGGAAATCTTAGAGCTTACAGAGATTGTAATGGTCATCTAAATCCAGTCAGACAGTTCATGCTTGAGTAATACTAAATTTTTATATTTCTGAGAAAGGGCTTATGAAATATGTCACCTTTCATAAGCAATGAAATTGTTCTTTATTGTGTAGTAGTCTTGATAATATATGAACCTTCAAGCACAGCGTAAGTTTATGTAAAGATTATTCAAAGTTGTACACTTATGGCACTTACTGAGTTTGTTACTCAACATATTAAACCCAGAAGTGATTAATCTTAGCATCTCACCTTAGCAATGGAATGAGACAAGCACAGCTCTGACCACAATAGATAAGAATATACTAGACCAGGGCCCTCCCTGATGGTACAGGTTAGGATGCAGCACTGCAAGCTCACCGCAGAAGTTGCAGTGTGAGTTCGATCCCCAGCCCAGAGGTGATCCACATGGCAGAGCAGACCTCTCCTGTCTTGCCCACTGCTCCCCTCAGCAGTGTACTTTGTTGATACTTCGTCAATCTGCCTGTTCTGCTCCCCACTCTGTGTCTGGTAAATCTTGTCACCACCCCTGCACCGCTGGCTTGTACCCCAGTTCTATATGCATAAATAAATAAATCTAAAAAAAAATTCAGACTATCTATTAAGAAAAAATAATAGAGAATATAGTAGAACAGATGTATAGTTTGGGGTTCATATTTCATTGAAGTCCATAAACAAGTATTGCACTTGACTACAAAAATGAAGTGAAAAACTTCTCTTGAAGGATAACTATGTGGCAAAATCTGAGCCAAGCACTGTATGTAGATTTTCTCTTCATTGTCCTCCTGAGGGGAGGGTCTCTTTGTTCACACTGAATCCTCAACTGGGCCATAGTAAACCATATAGAGAATATCCAAATGGCTCTGTTGGCTGGTACTGTTATTTTTTATCATCTCAAGTGTACAGATGAGGTAATATAGGTTTGCAAGTTGTTAGTTGACCAAGGACAACAGGCCAGGCAGCATAAAACTTGGAGTGCACACTCCTAAGACAAGTGAATGTGACCACAACACTGTAGTTTAACAAGCAACGCTTGGAGGGCTGGTGGGGGTAGGTAAATTTAAATGCAATTTTTGTTGGGGCTGGGTGGACAGGCACAGAGGAGGACGGTTCTGAAATTTAGTCTCACATAGCCAATTAGATCTCTAGAGATGGTTGGAAGTAGAACTTTCCAAAATGAGTCCAAGCTTTATGGGGAGACATGGACAGAATCCAACTGGGGTTCCCAGGTCAGGGGTACACCCTCGTGGCCTGCACAATGTGCTGTAGCTTTCCACGAAAGGTTAGCTGCATGGTGAGGAAAGAATTATTCTGAAAGTCCACACAATAATATGGGATCGCCTGTGAGGCATCTTGACATTACTTCATTTCTTCATTGAACATATATTAAATTCATTTTCTCTAGAAGATAAAAATGTCTCAGAGCCTCATGTGCCTTTGGCCTAGTGCCATTGTACTAACAGTAGTCAATAACATTTTGTATAAAAAGGAAACTGTGCTTGGAAATGTAAAGTGGTACAGCACTCTGGAATAATTTGGCAGTTTCTTAGAAAAACTAAGCATACATTTATCCTACAACCTAGCAATTGCAGCCCTGGCATTTATCCCAGAGAAATGAAAACTTATGTTCACATAAAAACCTGTGTGTGACTGTTCATAGCAGCTTTATTTGTAATAGTCCTAAACTGGGGACAACCAAAATGTCCTATAATAGGTGAATGATTAAACAAACTGTGGGGCATCCATTCCACGGGATTCTATCCAACCATAAGAAGGAACAAATTACTGAGGTAGACAAAACGTTGGATGGCTGTCAAGGGCATTATGCTAAGTGGGAAAAAAAACCAATCTTATGCTCTATGATTCCATTTATAAAATATTCTCAAAATGATAAAATTAGATAGAGAACTGATCAGTGGCTGCCAGGGGCAGGGGTGGAGGGGGAAGGGTGTGTGTGTGAGTGTGGCGGGGCAGTGTGTGGGAGGTCTATGTGGTGATAGAATAGTTTTGGATCTTGATTGTGGTAATGGTTACTCAAGTCTACTCAGGGGATACAATAGCAAAGGCTCTTGTACCAACGTCCTGTGCAGGTTTTGATGTTGTACCAGTTTCCTGAGCTGTAACCTCTGGGAGAAACTAGAGGAAGAGCACAAGGACCCCTCTGTACACTTCTACAACTTCCAGTGAATACAGAATTATTTCAAATCAAAGTTATTTAAAAAAAAAAAAGTAAAGTAGTGGTTGAAAGCATCTATATAGTTACTATATAGTTTTTAAAGATTTATTCATTTATGCATACAGAACTGGAGTACAGGCCGAAGTGCAAGTGTGGTGACAGGATTCACCAGAGACAGAGTGGGGAGCAGAACAGGCTGACTGAGGAAGTACACTGCTGAGGGGAGCAGCGGGTGGGTCTGGAGAGGTCTGCCACGCCATGTGGGTCACCTCTGGGACAGGCAGGGATGGACCTCATTCGGAAGTGGCTTTAGCTTCTTAGTTCTGTGCTTTAACCTGCTGCGCCACCAGGGAGGGCCCAGTTACTATATTTTTATGAAGTTACCATGAGTCATCTTTTACATAAATTATTTCCCCCTTGCCTTTGTGATTATGTTTACAGAACAAATTCTTGAAGTGGCAAAACTGGCTTTCTCAACAACCATGCTATATTGCTATTTTTATGATGTATTCTAAGCAACATATACATTTTTTTCAAAAAGCCTCATCTCTGGAAATATTTATAGATACACAAGGCAAAAAAAATTTAGCCTACTTCAAATTATAGCACATGTCAACTATAATATCAGTGTTTGATTAGTCATTATTTATTGGTTTGACTTAAATTTCTCTGTTATATACTCACTAATACAATAAAGTTCATTTTTACAGAGATACAGAGATGATGTGATGAGCTCTTGTCTTCCTAAATATAACAATTACACATAAAAGAAGATTGGCACTAAGAGTTGAGACATATTCCATTCTGTGTTATAAATGAGTTCTAATGTATTAAAGAAAATGACTTTCCATTAGTCAAAAAGGACTCCTTAACCTCACCAAGTAATCAGCATCAAAACATAAAAATATTCAGAATCTTATGAAGAGTCTCTTGTGTACCAAATGGGGCATTTATCCGTTCTCTAAAGGCTCACATTGTAGCACGTGGGTGAAGCTTCCTGGGCAACCTTTCCCTCTTTCAGCCTTAGATGCTGCTAAGCCAAAATGTGGGCACCGAGCCTGAGTTTTGCAACCCACAAGAAATGTGGCTAAAGCCAGAGAACAGATGTATTTATACGTTCGGAGGCCCCACTTTTCATGAGTCACGTGGCGTCAGCCCTTGCACTGTGGTTTCTGCACCTTCTGTGGCTTGCCGCTGCCAATTAAGTGGAGAGGGCGCCCTCTATGGGTAAGTCTTGGGAACAAAACAGTCACCTGGGGAAGTGGGAATTCACCTGGATGGATGGCCATTCCTGAGCAGTACTGCTTCAAAAGCTTTTCAGAAACTAAATTCCACTAATGTGGTACCAGAAATAGCCTAAAGAGCCAATGTGAGATCATCTTGGATACTGAGATTTAAAGGAGACTCCCTTTCTCTTTCTCAAATTTATTCTGAAAAAATTTCAGAGAAGTTGAAAAGAATAATGCCATGAATTCCCATCTACTCACCATCTACACGCCACACTGTTAACTGTCTGCCATATTTGATGTATGTAAGTTTGTGTTAAATTTCCTGAATTGTTTGATTAGAGACCCACATTTCAGTAGTGTTGCATACCCTTTGAGTTCTTTACTGTGTGTACAGTCTATCCAAAAAAATTAACTTATTAAGAATAACCACCTCTGAAAGGAGCTGTGAGGGTAGATTAAATTAAATGAGAACATATGTGTCAAACATTGGCACAGTGCCAAGCACAGAGTACCAGCTCCATACACACTGACTATGGTCGTCTCAGATTTCCTTTCATTTTCTTTTAGGTCCCAAGGCCAATTCATTGTATTTGATTGCACCCTCAAATAAGCAGTATGGACAGAACTGGGCTTCAAAAAGCTTACTGACTCCAAGTGGGTGAGGGCCCCCATGGATGGGCCTGGTCTCTTTCTAGCACAGCCCCTCTTTCTACTTTTTTATATCTCACTCAGCTTCTCAAAGGCTTTTGCCACAGCAGGAGGGATCATCACATTGAGCAGGAGAGTGGCAGAGCCCCTACAAACAGGTCAGGGTGTAGGAAGTGGACAGCCATGACACTTACTCGTGTCATCTCGGTTGCTCCAAGAAAATTGCTCCATGACTGCCAATATCCACCTTTTCCCAGACTATTGTTAACACATTTTGCTACTGTCTAATGTCAGAAAATGCAACATAAATATAAAGTATAATTCAATATGTGGTAAGAACCAAATTGGTACTCTAGTTCCTATGAATTAATATATTCATAATGTACATGCATGTAACACAATATACATATTAACATATCCATGTTAACTTGTATGTATGTATTACATACATACAATGTAACAAATATAAAATACAATTCAGTGTGTGAAAAAAACCAAGTAGTTAGAATTCTGTGCTGACTAGGTCTCTTTCTCCACACACAAATATTTAATATACATCATACATGTGTTACACATTTTATACACTATATATGTACATTGTTACATATATGGCATATTTTAAAAATGTATTTATTTCTTAAGGCACCTAGTAAGCACCATCTTCAATTTGGTTTTTACCACATAGTGAATTACATTTGGCCAGACTAATTCTTTTCCCAATCAGGGTCCATTAAGTCCCGTATCTAATTTTTCTATCAAATCACCCCCCCTGCTGTTAGTCACAAACCGTGTTTTCCTGGTCTTCCTGCCAACCTCCCATGAACACCGAAACTCACCCCAGTCCTTGTGGAGCAAGAACAAGGAACTTACCTGAGAACCCAGGGCTTATTTTTTTCATCTGCATTAACTGTTGCTACCACACAGGGGACCAGCATGAGCAAGCCCCTTAAAGCTGCTGGTATTCTCCACTGCCAGGAGGCTGCTCCTCAGGACCTGATCTGCTCCAAGAAGACTGTTCCTAAAAAAGAAGAGGTCCCTCTTGCAGGGTCACAGTGGACCTGAGTACATCAGGCCTGGCTTTGAATTCAGTTATCATTATAGAAGAGGCCACAAAGAAAACCAGAGAAACTCCAACAAGAATAATGTGGGTATTTATGGAGCATTAACTGTGTACAACACACTGTGCTAAGTTCAGTTAAAGTATTTTATAGTATTTGTTATTTAAATGTATTTAAAGTATTTATCATCTCAACCTTTCTAGAAGGTAGACATTGGCCTCTGGCTTGAACCTTACCCTTCAAGGGAGTTTCTCTTGGAAGACCTTAATTCATTTTTAAAATTAATATTTATATGACACTTTCTATGTGGCAGACACTGTTGTAAGAAACCTTACAAACATTAACTCATTTCATCCTCATAACAGTCTATTATTCCCTTTGCAATTAATTTGATGTTTGCATTCCTCCAAAGCTCATCGGTTGAAACCTAACCCCAATGTGATATAAGTCTTTTGGGAGACTCATTAACTCACAAGGGCAGAACCCTCATAAATGGGATTAGTGCCCTTATAAGAGACCTCAGAGGCTCCCTCATCCTTTCAGGCATGTGAGGACATTGAGAAGACAGTGTCTATGATCCAGTAAGCAGATTCTCACCAAACACTGGATCTTCTGGTAACTTGATCTTGAAACTTGAAGCCTTCAGAACTCTGAGAAATAAATTTGTGATGTTTTAAAACTAGCAAGCCTATGGTACTTGTAATTGTAGCTCAAACAGACAAAACATCCATTTAAAAGATAAGAGGCCTGAAGTATAAGAGGTTCAAGGTCACATTGTAAGTAAATGGCAGAGCAAGGATGCCTATTCCAGCTGGCGGAAGTGTAAAGCAGATACCTTAAAGTAGAAATGTGCACATGAATCGGCAAGGGTATAGGAAAATAGGTACTTTTATGCTTAGCTTGTGGGAAGGTTAATTTGGAAAGCAATATGACAGTATTTAAAATGCACATACTTAATTTGATCTTATTCACAAATGCATAATTGTACAAAGACTCATCAAGGCATTCCAGTGCAAAAATGTTTGTAGTAGTAAAGATGAGCAGACTAGGACATAATGCAATAGGCATCAGTTACATAAATTTTGATACAACACACTCAGGGATACTATACAACCATGAAGATAGGCACAGCTCTCAAGATGTATTCTAATTAAAAAAAAAAAAAAAGGACGGTATATGTGCCTTAAAAACTAGTATTGGCCCTCTCTGGTGGCGCAGCGGGTTAAAGCACTGCACTAAGAAGCTGAAACCACTTTCTCATGAGTTCGATTCCCGCCTGCCCCGGAGGTGACCACATGGTGTGGCGGACCTCTCCTGGCCCGCCCGCTGCTCCCCTCAGCAGTGTGCTTCGTCGATCTGCCTGTTCTGCTCCCCACTCTGTCTCTGGTGAAGTCTTTCGCCACCCCTAAGTCTCTGGCCTGTACCCCAGTTCTGTATGCACAAATAAATAAATAAATCTTAAAAAAAAAAAAACAAAACTAGTATTGGACCCAATGACAGGGTTCTGATTCAAGGGATGGTAAACACACTTTACTCTATCACCAGACTGCAAGTATAAATCCTTTCAGAATGCATGGAGCATTTATCTGAGGACATTAAAAAGCAAATGGTAGTTGGTAAATTATGAAAACAGACCAGAGTTCAAAGGTCCATCAAATTGAGGAGTTTAAATTTTTTTCCTCTTCAGTTTTATCTGGACTAAATTCAAAAGCTCAAAACTCAGAAGAGCTCATTAGGTACAGAGCTCTAAAAGAAGCTTTGTCTTACTGGGGAAAGAGAAAGTCTAGGGGAGTGGGGGAGGTATGGGAGTGGGGAGAGTAACCTTTTCTCCCCCTCCCCTTGTATCTTCTGCCCCAGTCTGCAGGCAACACCTGCAGACTTTTGGTGAGAGAAGTTGGTAGAAGCTTGAAAATTTGAAGTAAGGGCAATTTACTTGCCTTTCATCAGACAGAGATGAACAGGGAAACTAAAGTCTTACTATATTGAACACCAAATTGTGTTCCCCCCAAAGTCATATATTTAGAAGACCTAACTCCCGTAACTTGGAATGTTACTGAATTTGGAAACAGGGCCTTTAAAGAAGAGATTATGATAAAATGAGATCATTAGGGTGGGCCATAATCTTATATGACTGATGTCCTAATAAGAGGGTATTAGGAAACAAGTTCAGGCAAGCAAAGAGGAAAGACCATGTAAAGACACAGCAAGAAGGCTTCGGAGTAAACCAGCTCTACTAGTAACTTGATTTTGAACTGCCTCTAGAACTGTGGAGAGAAAAATTTAATTGCTGTTGTTTAAGATACACAATCTGGGTATTTTGTTACGGCAACTCTAGCCAACTACTGGTTATCAGAAAAGTCATGATGCATTTTTGCTTGAAAAACATAGAAAAAATACATTATGACATTTCTAACAACCCAATACTATACCTGTTTTCTGCCTGAAATACTAGAGATACTCTAGGATATCAGGGATCATAGAAATGAAATCAAGACAGTCATCCCAGAGTGCTGTATATGAACTGCTGGGCTCATGGGTTACAGAGCTGACCCTAAACACATACCATAGTCTTTATCAAATGAGCTAAGGGCGTCCAGGTGGGACTGGCCAGTGTGTCCCATATATGGAAATGACCCAAGTAACACTGTGAATCCTTTCAAAACAGAGCTGGCTTTGGAACTACAGCCCAAAACACACAGACTGAAACTTGCAACTTGTACTTAACCTTCTGCATTACCTTCTAAAATTAAAAAGAACACTAAATTATTCCAATTCCATTTGATCAGAAGACTATATTATCTTCATTGACTTGCTTTGCATCTTTGATAAAAATCTGATGGCCAAACTTGTATAGGTGGGTTTCTGGACTCCTGTTTCATTGATCTGTCTGTTTCACTTCCCCAACACCACAGGGATCTACTTTTTAACTATTTCAATTGTCATTCTAAAATTAGGTAGTATGATTCCTATAACTTTATTCCTTTTCAAAATCATATGAGATATTCTAGGTATTTTACCTTTCCATATAAATTTTAAAATCAGTTTGTCTATAGGTCACTCCCTTTTATTGCTTATCTTGGGCAGTTTCCAGTTTGGGACCATTATGAAAAAGTTGCTGTGAAAATACACACAAAAGTCATTGTGTGGACTTATGTTTTCATTTCTTTTGGAATGAAGTTCTGGGTCTTACAGAAGTTGCATGTTTAACTTTTGAGAAATTGTCAACTCTCCAAAGTTGTGGCACCATTTTATTTGCCTGCTACCAATGTAAGCAAGTTCCAGTTATTTCAAATTTATGCCACATGACATTAATGTCAGTTTTTTTTAAATTTTACTATCTTAGTGGTTTTGTACTTATATCTCATTGTGGTTTTAATTTTTACATCCTTCCAAGAGCTTCTCTGTCAATCTCTTTTAAAAAGATGATTACATGGAAAGTCTCAGTATGCGAAATTTTCCTTGAAAGCAGTAATTCAATGAAGAAAATATAGACTCCTTAACAAATGGTCATATTTAGGGAGGAAAAAGACTATGAACCTAAATCTCACATCTTACACAAAAGTAAACTCAAAATGGATTATAGATCTAAATGGAAATATAAAACTATAACACTTTTACAAAATAGGGTAAAACCTTTGTATCCTGGTATAAGATACAAATTTCTGGATGTGATAATACAAGTATAATCCACAAAGGAAAAAAAATCAAGAAATTGGACTTCAAAACTAAAAACTTTTGTTCTGCAGAAAATCTTTTCAGGAGGATGAAAAGACAAATCACAAACTTGGAGAAAACATTTGCAAACACATGTTTGACAAAGATTTCCACATAGTATCCATAAACAACACCCTGAACACAATAGCAAGAAAACAAACACTCAATATAGATAAATCAATGAAATACCCTGCATTAACAGAATGAAGAGGGGAAATCACAGGCTCAACTCAATAGATATAGAAAAAGCATATAGCAAATTCAACAACTTCTCTCTGTAGAAACATTTGACAAACTAGGAATAAGAGGAAACTGTATCAGTAAAATAAAGGTCATATGTGAAAAACCCACAACTAACTCAATAGTGAAAGATTAAAAGCTTTTCTGATAAGATCAAGAAAAAGGCAAGGATGCCTACTTTTGCCACCCTATTCAACATAAAAGTGCTAGCTGGAGCAAGGAGGCAATAAAAAGAAATAAAAGATATCCAAATTGGAAAGGAAGAAGTAAAATTACTTCTTCCAAAGATTAAATGTTCTCATGTAGAAATTCCTAAACACATATACACACACTCCTGTTAACCTGTTAGAACAAACAAACAACAAGTTCAGCAGAATTTTTAGAATACAAGGCCAAATTTGGGTTACCAAATTAGGGTTGTAAAAGGGTCAATAATATGATAAGAATAGAATAAGACTTCTGATGGTAAAGTTAATGTACTATATATAGATGTTGATTTATAATGATACAGAGCTGAAATTTATATAATTTCATAACACAAGTTTACTGCAACAAAAAGCTATTTAACAACAAAAGACTAGCGTAGCCATTTCTCTGAGGAAGATGTGTGGATTACCAAAAAAAAAAAAAATGGTCAAATCATTAGTACTTGGGAAACTAAGTAAAAACTATGATGAAATACCACTTCACACATGCTAGGATGGCCATTATCAATAAATAGAAAATAACAAGTGTGGGTGAGGATTAGAGAAATTGAAGTCCTGTGCATTATAGTTGGGTATATAAAATGGTGTGGTTACTGTGGAATACATAATGGTCATTCTTGAACAATTTAATCATAGAATTAACATATGATTCAGCAATGCCACTTCTAGATATCTACTCATGAGAATTGGAAGCAGGAACTCAAACAGATATTTGTATACTAATGTTCATAGCAGCATT
This sequence comes from Condylura cristata, assembly GCF_000260355.1. NCBI lineage: Eukaryota > Metazoa > Chordata > Mammalia > Eulipotyphla > Talpidae > Condylura > Condylura cristata. The sequence continues at coordinate 55,053,203 of NW_004567105.1, forward strand.
ACTCACAAATTCAAAAGGTGGAAATACTCATATGCTCATCAAGAGATGAATAATGGGTAAAACAAAATGTGGTATGTGCATGTAATGGAATACTAATATAGCTTTAGAAAGGAATGAAATTCTAATTCATGTTACGATATGGAACCTTAGAAGTCATTATGCTAAGTGAAATAAACCAGACACAAAAGGACAAATGTATAATTCCACTTATATGAGATAAAATAGTCCAACTTGCAAAGAAAGAAAATGGAATGATAGTTGCCAGGGATCAGGAGAAAGCAGAAAGAGGAGCAATCATTGAATGAAATAGATATAAAAAAGTTCTGGAGATCATCTAGTGGTGGCAGTTGACAAAAGACTTTGACACTTTACCAGAGATAGACAGAAAATTAGACCATGAAAAGATGTTCAATATCACTAACCAGTATAGAGAAATTCAAATTTGAAGTCATGAGGGATACCACTACACATGGCTAAAATTAAAAGTATTGATACTACCAGGTGTTGACAGGATCTAGAATAATTATATGTATCATACATTGTGGAAGTAACATAAAATGGTATAGCCACCCTAGAAAAAGTTTGGTAATTTCTTACAAGATAAACACCATACAGTCTTACTGCTGAGTATGTACCTGAAGAAATGAGAATCTGTGTTCCCACAAATACCTGCAAACCAATGTTTACAGCAATTTCATTGGTAACAGGCAAAACTGGATAAAACCCAAATGTCCTTGCATGGATGAATGGATAAACTGACATAGCCACACAAAATGATGATACATGCAACAACGTAAGTAGATTCCAAGGGCACTAGTCTGAGTAATAATAACCAGTCTGAAATAGTTACATATTGTATGGGCCCATGTATAAAACATTCTTGAAATAACAGTGGTGACTGATAGTGGGCATCACTGTCTTATTCTTCATCTTAGTGGAAATGCTTTCGGCTTTTCACCATTGAGTACAAGATTGGCTATGGGTTTGTCATATACGGAATTTATAATATTTAGGTGGGTTCCATTTATCCCTTTTTTGGAGGGTTTTTATCATAACTGGGTGTTGGATCTTGTTGAAATATTCTAGAAGTAACACATTATAGAGACTGAGAGCAGGTCAGTGATTGCCAGGAGCTAGAGAGGAAGGGGGTGTGACTGGGAGGTAACAGGAGGGCGTTTCTTTGTAGTGACAGAACTATTCTACATTCTGATGATGTTGATGGCTAGAAGAATTGTACATGTGATAAAATCCTATAGTACTACATACACAAAGGGCATATAAAAACTGTGAAAGCTGAGGAAAGTCCCTGAGTTAGAAGTTTCTATTATAGCAGTGCAATTTCTGGCTTTTGACAATGTGTGAGGTATTAATGGGCAAAGCTGGCTAAAGGAAGCATGGAAACTTTTCCAACTATTTTTACAACTTCTTTTAATGTCTTTTCAAAAAGCAAAAAAAAAGTAAGAAGCAGCAAGCTATTGATACTTAACAATATGGATGAATCTCAAAAGCATTTTGCTAAAGCCAGACACAAAAGAGAACACATGGTGTAACTACGTTTATTTCAAGTTCTAAAATAGGCAAACTATAATAAGATGCTGAAAATCAGATCTGTACTTGCTTTAAGGTAATGTGAGGGGAATGACTGAGGTAACTTTCTGGAGTGGTGGAAATGTGTTTTATTGTGCTTACATTAATGTCTTGATAAAACTTTGCTTACCCTAGGGGGGGCAAAAGTCAGTCAAGCCTTTCAAAGGTTGAAATCTTTGAATAAAGGATTTTCTGATGACTCACAAAGAGTCCAAGTGCTCTGAAGACAAATGTTCCTATAACTTCAGAAAGATTTAATTCTGAGAAGGAAAAGGTCAAGTTGACCAACTTACACTTTGCAATTCCTTTCTATAAAATCTACTGAGCAAATGAATATAGACTGGTTATTAAAAAGGCATGGATTTGAAATTTAGCACATTTATCATTTATGCCTTTATTCCCAAACGGCATATCATGCCTACTTTTTCCAAATTGGTCAATTGCAGAGTTAAAAGGAAATCATATGTACCAGAGGATACACGTGCCTGAAATGTCCACAGTCATTATTTGAAAAGAAAATTCTAGACTGAAGTATGATGAGCTCTGTGGTGCCACACTGTCTTTCTAAGTTGGCTATGAACTAGCTGCAATGATTCAGTGTTAGAAGCTGTTTCTGACTCTCCCTGTAAATGTGGCCCAAAAATATTCTCTGTCAAAACACAGTTCAGATTCTGACATCTCTTTGGGTCATTGTTTCTTCCCCTGAAGTTTCTATTTTGCTTTGTAATTTTATTTTTTAAAAGATTTATTTATTTATGCACACAAAAACTGGGGTACAGGCCAGAGGTGTGGGGGTAGGGATGAGAGGATTAACCAGAGGCAGAGTGGGCAGCAAAACAGGCAAACTGACTGAAATACACTGCTGAGGACTGCAGGGGTGAGACAGAGAGGTCTGCTGCACCATGTGGGTCATCTCCCTGGCTGGGATCAAATTCCTGCTGCAGTGACTATGCAGACAGCTTCGGAACACTGCACTTTAATCCTTTGTGCTACCATGAAGGGCCCTGCTTTGTTATTTTAGTAATGGGATCTTTTAGTGTTGGATGGTGTGAGAGGTGACTCACATTTCAGAGGTCCAGAGGTTAAAGCCCACCTCAATGAATTTGTCTCCAATTTTCCACCATAATATTAGCTAGCCTCTAGCTCCAGTTTCCTATATCCAACTTGTGTATTTACTAGTCATTTAAACTCAGTCTGTTCAGAATGGATTCTTGCTTCCCACCCACTCCCAAGTTCCTCTTACCCCATCCATCCAACAACAAAAACCTATGAGAGCCTCTACCTCTAACTGGAGGGTGCTCCTAGTCCAGCCTCTGTACAAAGCCTAGCCACAGGCTCTCTGCTTCTGCCTGCCTTCATTTCCTTACCTCTCATTCTCACTCATCAGCCACAACGATTCCTGCAATCCAGTCACTCTCCAGTTATAATGGCTTCTTAGCATCCTTAGATTAAACTCAGGCTGAGTTTGCTGTAGGGCAACCTGAGCCCACAGAACTATTCTTTGGGATTTCTTGGGGACAAGTGGGAACTGAGGAAGTTCCCAGTAGCTCCACGTACTTTCCAAGGATTAAGCTAAAAGCAACAAAAAAGCAGCTTTCAGAGACTGCCTCTATAGTACAGAATTTGACCACACATGACTCTAGATGCAGATCCCAATATCTGCAATAGGAAACAGTGGGAAAGGACTACCCTCTAGAGTTAGACCAGCCAACATTCATACTGACTTATCTGCCTCAATGAACCAATCTCTGCATCAGTTTATCCATCTGGAAAACCCGCATAATATCAACACTAGTTACCTTGTTACGGCAATTTCCCAGAGAAATCAGACTGCACTCAAAACGGTTGTGGAGAGAGCTCTGCTTGACACCTGAGGGCTCAGTGGGATCTGTCTCAAAAGGCTGAGTCCTAAATTACAGGAATGGTAAGGTTTTATGCAAGTTGTAGGAGGGAACTTGTCATCCCATCAATCATTGCATAATGATTGCATAATGGGAAGGGGGTCGAGGTAGCCATGTCTACTACAGTGGACAAGCAACTTTCTACCCCAGCAAGCATCAGAATCCAAGCAGCAGGCCTAGGAAAATAGCAGAAGCTAAGCAGCAGAACTTGGGAAACTTCCTGCTTCAACCTGAGAGGGTTTCTCTGAGAATAAAATGACCTATGAAAGTACTTACCACAATGCCTAGTACACAGTAGGCACTTAATGCGACAATGAAAGCTCCAGTTCGCATTGTAAGGAACCAACAGACTCTGCTGCGGTCCAGGGAACACTAGACTCGTTCATAAAATGCTAATTCCCATTTCACTAGAGAGGATGAAAGCCCTACTTGGAGCCCAAAGGAGCTCAGGTGACAGAAGGCAGGTTTAACTCTGCAGCTGCGAATCATACTCCTCGGAGCCTTGTGTTTTTCTGGAATCTAACTTTCGCCCTCGCTCCCTCATCCATCCCTTCTAGCAACACTAGTTAGGTACGCGAGGCCGGCGTACCTGTCAACTCCTTCAGGCGCCCCGCAAAGTTGATTGGAGTTCCCCCAGCGGAGGGGCAGGACTAGTTCGGGCGCCACCTCGCCCCGCCCCTTAGCCCCTCACACGAGGAGGGAACCAGCAGGGCACGCCGGCGCCGCGACCTTCCATTGGTCCGCGTCGGCGAGGGAGGCGGGGCCTCGTGCGTGCCCAGCCCCGCTGTGTTGTCGTTGGGCTACAGTTAGAGGACACGGTCAAGATGGCGGCGGTGTCTGCACTGGTGCGGAGACCCCTTCACCAGGTAGGAAGCTGCGCGTGGGCTCAGGATTCTGCCTGCTCCCTGCCCAGCCTCCTCTGAGCACCCTTCCTCTCTCCCCGCTAGGTCTCCGGGCTGCTGAGGAGGCGCTTCCATCGGACCTCGCCTGCGGCACTGCAGGTAACTGGCCTGGACCGTCGCCGGGCCGGGAGTGAGCCCTGTGGCCGGTTCGCGCCTGCGCCGGTTGGGTGGGCGCGGTGGTGACTGGGGCGGCCGCGAGCGCGGGAGGCAGCCTAGTGTTCCGTCCGTTCTGCTTGGGCCGCACCAGCGTGTCACTCCAGAGAGGCTTATTGGGATCAGATGAGCAAGCTAATGACGCTTCTTCCTGCACCCACCTTCTCTATATTTTTTTATTGTGGTAAAATACACATAACATAAAACTGATCATTTCAAAGTGTACATGCCGCAGCAGTAAGGTTATTAACCATATTGTGGTGTCATCACCATCCATCTACAGAACTTTGTCAACACTCCAAACAAAAACTCTGAACCCACTAAACAGTTAACTCCCCATTTCCCTGTTGGACCTGGTTACCTTTATGTATGTTCCGTGTCTGTAATTTATTCTAGGTAACCTCCCAAAAGTGAAATCATACAATATTTGTCCTTTTCCGTCTAGCTTATTTCAGTGAGCATGTTTTCAAAGTTCACGTCTCATGTAGCATGTACTAGGATTTCATTCCTTTTAAAGATGTAATAATATTCCATTGTATACCTATGCCAATTTTATCATCTGTTGATGGTCATTGGATTATTTCCACCTCTTGAATTTGAATGCTGCAATGAAGGTTTGTGTGCAAGTATTGAATTCCCCTGCTTTCAGTCTTTTAGCTGTACATTTTCAAGTGGAACGTTGGATCAGGATAATGTGTGTTCAACATTTTGATGAATCCCCCTTTGCCCATCCCTCCTTTTTTAAAAAACAAACAAACAAACAAACAAAAAAACTGGACGGTTCAACTAACTGGTAAAGTAACTCCTATGTCCTAAAGGCAAAGTGTTTGGCAATACCTGGCATCTCTTGGTACTCTGTATGTAGTGGTATTTTTTTAAGGTTTGTTTTATTTATGCATACAGAAATGGGCTACAGGCCAGAGGTGCAGGGGTGGTGATAATTCACCAGAGACGGAGCAGAACAGGCAGATTGACTGAAATACACTGCTGAGGGGAGCAGCTGGCAAGACAGGAAAGGTCCGTTGTGTCCTGTGGTTCATGCCTGGGGCGGGGATAGAGCTTGCACTGAAGTGGAAAGGGCTTGGCTTAGCTTTGCAAGTGCAGTGCTCCAACTCGCTGTGCCACCAGGAAGGGCCCTGTGGCTGTACTTAGGCTTACTTGGCTCAGTCTGTGCCAGACGTGAAAATAAAATTTCAGAGTTCTTTCCACTCAGGAAACTGGCTTCCACTTAGGAAACTGGTCTAGCTTAGGTGCATGTCAGGGAGTGTTGGGTAAACTCATTAACACATCCAGTCAACCTGGTTATGAGTGATAGAAATGTTATTTTTAAAATTCTTTGAACTTTTAGCAAGAAGCTTCGTCAAGTGATGGTTTTTATATTGTATGTACAATACTCTAGGTAATTATAAAGAAAATTTCAAAAGAATCCTAAATAATCCTGTAGCTTTTTGACCGTTTTCCCATACCCGTGACAGGTGACAGTGCGTGATGCTATAAATCAAGGAATGGATGAGGAGTTGGAAAGAGATGAGAAGGTATTTCTGCTAGGAGAAGAAGTTGCACAGTATGATGGCGCATACAAGGTAACTAAGATGGATGAAAGCTATATCAAATTGAGGTGGGTGTTTGACCCCAGATGTTCTTAAAAGTAATGAGGTTAATAATTGTAGGTTAGTCGGGGCCTGTGGAAGAAATATGGAGATAAGAGGATTATAGACACTCCTATATCTGAGGTAAGCCTTCTATCAGGAAGCAAACCTTTGAAGGGCATGTCTGTTAAAGTATACATTGTTGTAACTTTTGTGAATTTTCACTTATGTTTTGCATTTTACCTCATAGATGGGCTTTGCTGGAATTGCTGTAGGTGCAGCTATGGTAGGTAATCCTCTTCATGAAGTTCATCCAGGAAAACCTTCGTTGTGACCTTTTAGAAACATTGAATACTGGAGGAACATAGTGGTTTTTGCCACTCTTCATTGCTGCTTTTTGTGTTTCTAACATCTACGATTTTGATTGACAGGCTGGATTGCGACCCATTTGTGAATTTATGACCTTCAATTTCTCTATGCAAGCCATTGACCAGGTTATAAACTCCGCTGCCAAGACCTATTACATGTCAGGGGGCCTTCAGTCTGTCCCTATAGTCTTCAGGGGACCCAATGGTGCCTCTGCAGGCGTAGCTGCTCAACACTCACAGTGCTTTGCTGCCTGGTATGGGCACTGCCCTGGCTTAAAGGTGGTCAGCCCCTGGAATTCAGAAGATGCAAAAGGACTTATTAAATCAGCCATTCGGGATAACAACCCAGGTTAGCAGAATTACCCTTGGGTCTCTTGAATATGAAAAAACTAAAATCTTTATATGGAAAGAACCACTAAAGGCTCCTGTTTAGGCTTACACATCAAAAGTGTTAATGATTTAGAGATAATGGTATAAAGAGAGTAAAAATGTGGATTTGCGTATATAAGGGGGGCAGTTAGATAAAGGAGACATTGACTGCATACCTACAATTGTTTAACCTCTAGATAAAATTAGGATTGGTTAATACACAAAAGTCTGTACCTACCATCCTGTAGGCTAAACTAGACACATGGATTTGGGGCTTCATAATTAACATGGTAAAACTTTCCACAAAATGAATGAAATGTTATATATGAATTTTTAGTCTTGTATTACCTTTGATTAAATATTTTTATTTTTCAGTGGTGGTATTAGAGAATGAGTTGATGTATGGCGTTCCTTTTGAACTTCCCTCAGAAGCTCAGTCAAAAGATTTTTTGATTCCTATTGGGAAAGCCAAAATCGAAAGGCAAGGTAAGAGTATAGATTTAACCATTATTTGTGATCCAGCCCCGCTGTTTATGTTGGTGAAATTTAACCTAGACATTATTGACTTGGAAATTAGGATGAGCTCAAATTAACAATGTATCATGCTCTGGGTGCTCAAATACTTGCACTTTTCTAAATCTTAGTCCATTAGATCTGCATTTCATCTCTTGGAAGGCTGCCACATTCCTTATCTTACTGGGATGAAGTTGAGCTGAAGATTTTACAAATGGACAAGAGCCACAGCTGGCTGCATCATCTTCAGTTCAGACCTGACCTCTGATCTGTGACACTCTGTTTCAGGGACACATGTAACTGTGGTTGCTCATTCAAGACCTGTAGGCCACTGCTTAGAAGCTGCAACGGTGCTATCTAAAGAGGGAATTGAATGTGAGGTGAGTGGACATTCACTTGTTCATAGCAAATCAGAGAGGTTCCTTTTAAACTTCAGACCCTAGGAGCTCAAATTCTGTAACAAGCTATGTGGAAACTTGCTTTGTTAGGCTGCTTCCATGGAAAGCTGGAAAATGACTTGCTTTCAAACACTTAGCTTTATAACACCCATGTCCTGGATCTTTTAGAATTGTATCTGCTTTTGCAAGTTAAGGTCCAGCCTTGGAGCTGGGGATGGGAGAAGGGAAAACAGAAATCAGCGTCTTAATCCTTTGATTCTAGAACCTACCACTTGATAGTTACATTTGAGCAAATTATGTCCTCCAAATCCAGTTTTCTAAGCTGTAAAATGGGGATAAATCATCTCCCCATTCCCCCAATAGGACATTGAGGTAAATGTGAAAATTACATCTAGTATAGTGTCTGGTGCATGGAAAGCAGTCAAATGTTAGGTACTATTTTGATGAGAAGGAAGATAAAGCTAGGGAAGGATAAGTGGAGCTTCTCTAGTAAGTTACATATTTTTGTTTTTAATTAGTTTCCCTTTTTATATTTTCTTCAAAAATAATTTTTTTCTGTTATATAATTTAAAATAAATAAATAAATAGATTTTTTTAGGTCCAGTGATATAACAGGAAACAGAAAGGATATAGTATTGTGGAGATGAAACTGTGTTTGTGATGCAGTGGCTCTGTGAACTTTATTATATTGCTTGTTTAGGTGATCAACTTACGTACCATCAGACCAATGGACATTGAAGCAATAGAAAACAGTGTCATGAAGACAAATCATCTCGTAACCGTGGAAGGAGGCTGGCCACAGTTTGGAGTAGGAGCTGAAATTTGTGCCAGGATCATGGAAGGTATTTCAGAGAAACTGGTTCTGTATTAGTCGAGCTGTCATAAACATTTTATACCTAGATGTTGGATAAAGACATCAAAACCGAGGGGTGGCCAAATCACTTGCCAAACTTTGTCAGTTTGGCATTTTTCTCCTTTAAAAAGCAAAACCAGAACAATTCCCCACAATTAGCATCCTTTTCGTTAGGTTTTCTCTTTGGGCAGCCACACCTCTTGTGCCAGGGAGGTAGAAGTGTTCAGCTGGCTTCTCTTTCTCTCTCTCAGTTGGGCCTCCTTCTCTCCTAGGCCAAGCATTCAATTTCCTGGACGCGCCTGCAGTTCGTGTCACTGGTGCTGATGTCCCTATGCCTTATGCAAAGATTCTAGAAGACAACTCTGTGCCTCAAGTGAAAGACATCATATTCGCAATAAAGAAAACATTAAATATCTAGTTTGGGCTTGAATTTCAAGTCATTGGGATTTACTTAAAATATTTGCTGACACTTGACCTGGATTGTACTGTAATACCTTATGGCTCAAAAGCAGCAACACAGATGTTTTTGTATTGGGAAGAAGTTTAAATGTGCTTGTATATGGAAAGCTCCATTCTCCTTCCCTGGGCTCCATGCTTTTTTTTTTTGTCTGTTACAGTAACCATGTTCTTTGACTAAGACTAATGTAAACTTTCACCTTTTGATTAGAAGGACAAGATATGAATGTGGCTGAGTCCCAATGAAAGATATATCCAAAAAGATGTATGTAAAATAAAAGCATATAATCTACATTTACTGTTTTTTTTTTGATAAGGAATAAAAGAATTCCTACTGACTTTTTACATTCTTGAAATAACAAAGGTGTAGTGGAAGTTGTAAAATTCTACTAAACTGGTGCCATCAGGAACTAGTCACTAATTATCAGTCATCTAGATTGCATCACACAACAGGAATTTGTCCACACACTCTTTACAGGCCTGGTTATAATAGTTTCCTTCAAAATTCATGTCAGGTTTTTCCCATTGTCAAAAAAGATGATAAACACAAGTGATCCCTAATTTAAATAGGAAGATAGTTAGCTCTTATTAAGAGGGAGAACATGACAAAGGAAACAGATACTACAACATGGGAAGGAAACTTTAGAAATACTTTGTGGACCTATTCTTTATGTTTACAAGCAGCACTACAAAAGCTATCATTTAAAATACCAAGCCAAGCAATAAACAACGCATTTTCTTGGCTTACTTTAATAAAAAATACAATTGAACATTTATCACAGATTACATGAAACTGTACACAATGACATTCTCTCTGCATAGTAACCAACACTGATGTGTGTAATTTGAATTTTTAAATGGATTATTTATAATCCTTTAAAGTGCAATTTATTTAAGGGTTTAAGCAAATCATAGGATAAAGGGTCTTCCCTATAAATGAGTAACATTAAAAAAATGATGTATTTGGGTAAATCTTTCAAAAACCAAAACTGATTTCTGTAGATGCCAAATTTACTTGGGTTGTAATAATTATTCCCACACACCCCAAACTTGACTTAATTGCTGAGGATTAAAAAGATCTAGTTGGCAAGAACTTTTTCTGATGTTACCAGGTTTTGTCTTTTCAGCACTTTCTAACTTAAAGGAACTCTGAGTCGAGAGTAGTTGCCTTAGCAGCCCTGGGTGCTATTACCATAATGGCATTCCTGTTAGAACTTAGAGAATGTTACAAGCTTCCCCGTCTGTTTGCCAGGAAAATGAGCTCAGCTGCGTCTCTGACTCAATGACATAACTATGCTTCAGGCTATAGTGTTAATGTCTACGATGAAATTAAGGTAGCAAAAATGGTAATTATATCTAAGAAGTAACTGGAAAATGCTTTAGGATAGAGAAATGAACAATGAGAGAAACAATTTTAGGAGCTGACAGGTTAGAAGGGGCTGTAACACACAGACCGTTCGTTCACTCTGAATGTTGTCATTGTTTTTGTTATTTTGTCTGTTTCCTTCATGGATTTCATATGTTCATATGAATACCGATTTTAATATGCTGCTGCCTCAGGATGCTCATCAAAAGATGAACAAAACTCCTTTAATAAAGGAACAAAATATTTCCTAAGGTAGCAAAGCCAGCCTGTCTTTACTCTACTTGAAGAAAATTTCCTTCTTGAAAGCTTCATAAGTGAACATCTACAAAATGTGGTTGTACTGGCTCAGCAATTCATCCAGGAAGAGGGTACTTAGGGAGGGGAAGAATAGAACTTCTCCCTCCAAGTGTATACACAAAGCTTTAGCTGATCTTGGGGGCACTGTGATCACAGGTTTCGGCTTTCCTCAAAGTTCCCTTTTGGAAATTCTGGATGGAGCTGAGTAAGGCCCCTCTGCTCATGCCATTCACAGCCTGGGGCAGGAGCTGTGTGGGCGCCTCTGTGCTCGCAGGAGGCAAGGGAACTGCTGGTGGTGGAGGTGGAGGCGGAGGTGGAGGAAGTGGAGGTAACGCAGATACCCCTGTGGAGGAAAAGGGACAGTCAGTACCGTCTCCGACACAACACACGCTACGACTCAGTCTTGGCAGAATGCACTTTGCTGACATTGAGAGAGTTCTTCCTCAGGGGACCAAGGCACATGATTTTAGATTTTTTTTTTTAAAAACACTTAAAGTCAGAAGCACCAAGGGGAAATTAAATAAAGGTTGACATTTCCCCTAAATACGAGTCAAGCGAGAAAAGACTGAACAAATATCACAGGTTATAGGAAACTACACACAGTGACATTTTCTGGGGAGGCTCTAATTCCATTTTCAAATTTTAGTAGTGGTCCCAGAAGGTAAGTTCCATCAGTTGCTTTAGCCGCGTCCCAGGCAGTTCCATCCATCTATTTCTGAGCTAGAGTTAAATACAGACATCTGTGCATGCAGAGGTGGGCTACCTGCATCTCAGTTACTGACATGGAATGAGTGGTTCTCTAGCTGCTGCAACATACAGCAGGACTTGAAGGATATATGAGATTTAATGTCAAATGACAGCCAATGCAGGGCTGTCAGCGAGGAACTAGTGCCTGCCAGGTTCCACAGGGGCGTCTGTCTCAGTTATTTTCTATTCTGTACTAAAGAAATACAAAATGCTAATAGTTTTTAGCAATCAAAGCTGGGGCCAAAGGACTTTCTTTCCGGGCAGTGGTATTCCCAGGGAGGCACCTTCTTCAAGACTTCTTTTCCTTGGTGGCCCCCACCGAAACAATGGGGTTCTGCTGCTCAGCACCTATGCCGACTCAGCAGGGACTGACTGTCCAGCTCTACCCTAGCGGGCAATGCAAAGAAAACCGGACAGTAATCTTAAATTGTCCCTTAGCTTCCAGACACGTGAACATTTAGTACTTGAATTTTATTTTCTTAAGTCAATGAATGAATTGTTCTCTGGACAAATTCAAAGCAGACAAAAATGTTCTATTTTGAAGACCTTGCCTGTGCCACAGGGTTAGTTGCTCCATCTCCTGTGAACGTTACAGGTTTTGGTAGCCACCTGTTTTTATTCTTACCCTTAGTTCCCTCCTGGGGCTGTACCAGGAAACCCTCAGCAGGTGGCTGCTCCCTAAACTGCTACTGTACCACGGTGGTAGCAGTTACCACTTGAGTATATGGATGGATTCAGACTCACCAATCTTATCAACTTAGATATGTGTATCCTTTTTACTAAGGGTGGCAGGCAAGGGTTAAAGCCTCGTATTTCATAGGAAACCACTTACCTTCTTTCACATCTTTTACCCAAACCTAAGGCAGCTGAAATTAAAGAATCACACATACACTTTCATGCTTTGCAATCTTAGAAGTCTCAAATAATGATAATACAACAATACATATAAGCATTACAGACAAACAAGCAACATGTAATTTTCATTGTTTCATACAGTAACAAGTAATGAATGAAGTTCCATGCCACGGTGGAATGTGAAAAATGTTCTGGGCTTTCCATTACAGAGTTAGAAAGCTAAAAAGAACTTCAAACCTGAAATGACTGTTGGGTGAGACCGTTGAGCAGGGACAGCAAGTGTAGGATATAAGACTCTTCAGAAGGGGGTTGTGGGTTATGACCAGTGAAATACAGGGAGAAGGGGAGAGTGCTTAAATTAAAGGTTCTTGGAATTTCACTGCAGCAAGGAGCAATGGAATCTGGACTTGACACTCAGGCCTCCATGTGTACCAGAATGGAGTGCCAGTGTTCCTTCATCCCTGCTTTGTGCTTTAACTCTTGCAGAAGCCTCAGTCCAAGATAAAAAAATGGGCTATAAAAGCACTTTGCACTTTTAACATTCTGCTAAAGGCACAGAACCAACCATCTAAAGAGCAGCTACACTCAATTCCAAGATCCAAAAGCAAGAGGTGGGGCCGGGAACTGATGACTGGGCATGGCTGTCCTCTCATCGCAGAGTAAAACTGCTTGGCCCTGGCCAGGAATCAACCTTGACTTTGGCCTTATTACCAGGCACTCAAAGTTAGCAGTACAAATTTACTATCCCAGAGCTTGGGGTTTAGGGGTGGTGGTCAGGAAATGGATCTTTACTTTCCAAGTAAAGGTTGAAATTAGTACAAAATTAAATGCATTTCTTTGAATATGTAGGTAATGTAAAGAAACACCCTGCCCAAAGCACCACAGGGTGTCTGTGCCTGTAAAGCAAACAGGATGCTGGGGGCTGTGCAAAAGGCGAGGCTGTTCATCCCAGGGGTGAGGGGCAAGTCACCTGATGTCCACTCACGGAGGCCAGGCCAATCCCAAAGGATAGCAGGCCTGCACTGCTTCACCACACCTGTGGAAACCAGTGCAGATCTTGATCAGGCTGACTAGGGTGAGCAAGGCCAGAACCCGGCATACCAGCCCAGAACGCTGGAGGGGACAGAAGGTCCAGGCATCACCAGGTCAATACTGGAGAGGCAGGAACACAGACTGGGAACTAGTCTCTGACTACAGGCCCATCGGGTATTTTCTTTTTACTTTTTCTTTTTTGCATTTTCTACAGTCCATAATCTTCCTTTAAAGATTCACTGGGGCTTCTGCTACAATACGTTAGTAACAAGGGGAGAGGAGTGTGCTAGTAAGAACTATATCCAGAGATGGCTGTTTGGCCTGTGACAAACTGGGGAACAACTGTCTAGTTCTTGAACTTCCCCACTTCTTAGTGTGAAAGAGCTCCTTTGCCCCAGCAAGGGGCATGTCTAGACAAACTGGACAGATTTTGTGTTACAGTAATTGCCAGCTGAACTATCCAGCTTTGGCCTGCAACAACATTGGACGAGGGAGGCTTATTTGCAGTTATAATCAGTCCTGATCTCTCCAGTCTCACTTTCTCTTAGACAAAACCCACAAGAGCCAACTGCTACACACTCCCAGGAATCTCATCTCCAAACCATATGGGAACCTGGCAGTCCAGTGGAGGTCCTGCAACAGGGTACGGTCAGTTGCATTAAGAACATAGGTGAAATCTATGGGGAGCGCTGGGCCAGAAGCTTCTCACCAGCCAAATGCTAGGACCAAGGCTCTCCTTGGAGCTGGCTTTCGCAGTGGACAATCTCCATATCTCTGTCAACCAACAAAGGCCAGAACAATCTAGTTCCTTTGTGGCTCACAGAGGTGGGAAGGCCAGGTGGCCACTAGAGTGACGTACCTACCTGCTCCCCTCCAGGGGGAATGGAGAGCAGGGACCCCTACAAGCAGGCAGCCCCCAGCTCTTGGGAACTACCTTTATTTACCTCATGCCTCAGATGAGTGAGATGTTCTCACATCCCAACTCTAGAACTATTAAGGGTGCTTTAAAAAAATAATAATAAAACTTTTATCAGGTATAAAAGTAAGTTGTCTCCCTAGTAACAGAAACTCCACTGCCTAACACTTGCTCTTACATCAGAGTGATAAGAAACCAATATTTTCAAGAGAACTGTGAGATAATGGGTTTCAAAATTAAATGCCATGCAGTTGATTTGCAGATTTTAGAAATGTGTTTCACAACTAAAATCACACTGAGAATGAAGATTTTGAAGGTCATGATGAAAATGAAATGAATATAAATAAAGTCACTTGGGTGCCTTTTAAAGATGCTGTATTTCATTTAAATGTTTAGATAAGAAAATGCCTTGAATCTGTTTTCCCATTTGATCATGACTTCAGTGATCTAAAAGCACTGGGTCCCCTTTCACATACAGAAACAGAGCATCTTTAAAGTTAGATAAATCAGTATAGCTTACTTTACCGAAAAGTCACGTTCAAAATGGTGCATGCTCTACTGAAGACAGCAAAGGGAGAGAGAGGGGACAGAGTCATTATTCAGATTTTAGCGTCATTTAAGCCAACAGAAAGAGACAGTAACATATTAGTCTGAATCACATGCTGGATAATCTCGCCACCAAACTAGAATACACTTAAATTAACCACAAAATGTACTGGCTTGTAACCCAATTGTGACCCTCTCAGAACATGGCAACTGTACCAGGAAATGAGTGACACTTCTTATCATGTCCTCATTTTTCTCAGCCAATGGGTGCTATTTCACTTGCTTACAAGCACAAAACGCACTTCAAAAGCCCAGGGAAGGTTTACCTCCCTTGAAAAGCGCTGTGAGTGTAATCTGTGCTATTGCTGAATGCAACTTCTCAAAGTGGGAGGAAACGGTGAGCACCACTTGTCCAAGCACATCTTCTACTGATTAAGATGGGGACTTGCCTGTTTAAAGCTGGTAAGGGCAAGAGCACAGGGCAGGGGCTTTTGGACTGCTCCCTTGCTGGCCACAGCGCTCTTCAAAGAAGCGTTCAAAATTCTAAGTATTCATCTCTTTCTGTGGGTCTCATTGATTTGTTTATTAAGCTCCCTCACTCTGTGCCCAAAGGCTCTGTTTTCCCTCCTCCAGCTCTAGCTATGAAACTTTCTCCCCACTCATTCTTAGAGTGGTTTTCTACAAACTGGCTCTCTTTAAAATTACTCCTCAGTGGGCTAGAATTCTCTTATATTCATACCCTATAAGTGATGATACTTTACTGCTCCTAAAACCCTGCATATACTATGTACTTAATAAGGTCAGGAAGTCTTTTGGGAAGACAGTGGCCAAGAATGGAAATCACCTGCCCAAGGTCACAGCTGGAAATCGGAAGAGCTAGGACCCCAGCTGGGTTTTTAGACTACATTCAAGGTCTCCCCCCCACCCACCCCCCAGTAAACATAGTTGTTTAATACAGGCCTGCAGTGGACCCAGAGCACCCAAAAAAATGGGTGAGGTTTTCATTGGGTATTTGTGAACAAAGACAGACCAAGTTTGAATCCTGGCTCTAGCAGCCCCTACTGGTATGACCTTGGTCAAGGTCCTTTAACCCATAAGAACCACTCTTTATCTGCAGAATGTAGCTACAGTAGAATGCATTGTCATTGAATGGGAAAGTATTCAAAAGGATTAATCAAAACGAGTATAAATCCAAAAGTGCCTCAAAATGTTAAACATGTTTACTAAAAGCCCCAATAATTTAGGGTCTTGTTCTTACTTAACTTCCCCAACATACTCTTTTTCAAGCCTGTTTGTTGTTTGTTTTTTAACACAATAGCAAGGCAACAGGAAGAAAAGTGTATGTAAATTGGGGCCTTGTAAATCATTCAGCTCTATAAAGCCAAAGAGTAAACACAAGTTGGTGACATTTACCATGAATAAGTGAGTATAAATAATTTTAAAATTTCATGAAAGAGAAACCTTCTAGAGGCAAGAGACATAACCTTTAGCAAAAAAGAAAGTACTAGGAATGTTTTCACTGAAAGAAGAAATAAGTAGCTTTAGAGACTCCCAACCCACCTGAGGGGTCACCAGCAGGGAGGGAGGTGATACCTCCCACCTGTTTGGTCCAGATCTCAGGAAGAGGACCCTGGGGCAAGGAGGTGCAGTAAGACCAGGAGGGCCCAGCCCTACACAAGTGCTGGAACGTGGCTCATGAGAGTAAGACCATTCACTTAGAAACCTCTGTCACTTCTGTGCATCCTCAGAGTAACTGAACTGAAGGCCACACTCAGTTATTATAAATGTGCTTAAAAATGGATGCTTTGAGGAAGAAGGCAATGCTGTCAATGGGACTTGCCTAAAATTGATCTACTGCATAGCAAAATACCAAAGGGCAGGGCCACTGCAGATTTAGAGGATGCTTGGATAGAAGGGCCTGAGTCGGTGTCCTCCAGCTCCCACTTTTTAGCCTTTTACAGATAGGGGAACCAAGGCCAGACACAGAAAGTGACTCATGCGAGGTCTCCCAGTAAGTGTGTGGAGTTCCTGTGCCGGGCCCTGTCCAACCCTGTGCACATGAACTTCACTAGGGAGTCATCATAACCCCACGAGACTGGCATTCCTAGTATCCTCACTGGCAAGTGGGAAACCTGAAACAGAGGGAGGTGGCGTGCCTTTTCCAAGGTTGTAGAAGTAGCAAGTGACGGCCCTCGGGTTTAGTTCCCAAGGGCTCCCAGGCTGAGCTGAGAGGCACCTTTATCAATCTAATAAGGAATTCCTTTTCAATACCAGTCCTTGAAAGTGGAAAATTTTTCCTTCATTTCTTGAGCAAGTTGCACTTCACCATAAAGCTAAGACACTATTCCTGCCTTAGCTACTGAAATGCATGCTTTTATTTTAAAACCAGAAACCTGGAAAACTAACGGTATAATTTGGAGTAAATGCAATTCTAATAAGATGGGCAGTGTGCAGAGAGACAGGGAGATGAGCTTAAAGCTGAAAGATTAAAGATAGACCCGCCTCCTGTCCTGGAAGGAGAGGCCAGTCCAAGCAGGGGTGGGACCCCCCAGAAGTGGCTGCCCCGAGGCTGCGAGTTTGCCCTGTCACTCAGCAGAGCCTTTGAAGGTGGAGAAAACCACTGCAAATCCACCAATAAGGATTTACTGAGCTTTTCCCATGGAGCACCATGTGCACTTCCATCACTCACAGGTGCTACCTCTTTCCCCCTCCCTGATGCTTGGCATTAGGCATTCCAGATATTGCTTCTTGGGGGACAAGTTTTTCAGGTGGAGATTCTCCAGTTAAGAAGTAAACTACTGGGAGAAAGAAATGCCATGGTTGGATCCCAAGGCAAACATCTGCTTGAATTTGTCTATCATTTTGGAACTCCTGAGAGACACTAGACCATGCCAGCCGAGGCCTTGTCTGGCTGTTCACGCCTGCAACGTAGGACCAGGCACAGTGGCTGGCATACCGCAGGTCTCAACTGATGTATGTCAAGGAACTGAAAGCAACACCTCAGTGTGGGATGCCTGGTTTCGGACCTGAAAAGCTAGGTTGACGGGCAATGCTATTTGCCTTTTTTTTTTTTTTTATGAGATGCATTATGCTAAGTGTCCAGAAGAGGTCAGAGTACAGTGTTTGGGGCTACATCAATAGTTTCACCAACAAAACATTAAA
Organism: Condylura cristata; assembly: GCF_000260355.1. Classification (NCBI taxonomy): domain Eukaryota; kingdom Metazoa; phylum Chordata; class Mammalia; order Eulipotyphla; family Talpidae; genus Condylura; species Condylura cristata. Next base: position 55,071,213 of record NW_004567105.1, read on the forward strand.
GGAGCTATTGGGAAGAGGAGCCTTGCAAGATTCCTGGTTAAGCCCATCTCTGCCAGGACTCTCGCTTGAGACCCCATGTGTTCTCCGTCCCAGTCCCACAACACCCCTTCAGCATGGGTGCTTGCAAATTCACAGCAGTGCTCCCTACTGCTCCCACTCTCTTCAGGCGAAGATTTTCCAATACTGACTAATTCCTAAAGACTCTTCTTTTTTCTTCTCCCATTCCAAAAGTTATCTCTTCTCATGCAAATCTGCTACCATATAAAATAACTCCCATTCAAAACACAAGAAAATGAGAAGATTCACCAAGAAATCCAAGTAGACTGAGAATTCCCCAAGGCTTTGAAAATGAGAACTGGTGGTTAACTTCTCAGCACTATATCTAATGCACACAGATGCTGCACACGACTCAGCCTCATTTCTTAAAGCAAGTTTATGAATTCTTACTATTAATTCTCTCCAGTTTCCTTGACATACCTAATGGGTATGAAATTAACATCCTATCTTCTATAAAGTGCCTCACCAGGAGCTAGGAAGTAGATTGCCAGAAATTTCAGACCAGCCTACACAAATCCCCTGTATGAAAGAGAAGTTTATTTTCTGTCTTGATCAATATTTGGAAACTTTCTTAAAAAAATATTCTGACAAAGTCACACAGGAAAAAAATATATTAAATATCATCCCTTGATATAAGGGTTCAGATAGGCCCCAGCTGCAGAACACTCTCAGCAAGCCACCAGTGAGCACCCGCAGCGAGAGACACCCTGCAGCCAGAAGTAATTCATTCAAACTAGTCCTACATTGCTGGTCATTTTTTTGAGAAGGGTCAGTAGAAGCATTTGAGCATGCTCTTGGCAGCTCCTGGGGGCATCTTAAGTATAAATGACTATGGCATCATCAATTCATAAATCAACCCCAGCTAGAGACTCCTTTTACACAGCTGCAGCAACTCTTGCCAGCATAGCCCATAAGCTCTGAGGGGCAGAACCCGCTCCTGGACACCTAGAATATCTGGTTCATTTAAGAAGTGAAAGGAGAGATACTGGTGGCCCCAATGTGTTCCTGTGGGGCTTGCAATGTGATTAGGATAGAGAAACTGGTTCAAAAGGAAAAGAGAGCATTATGAAACCACAGAACTAGAGATTTCTGTACATATTCCTTGTGATTTTCCTTTTACATTTTTCAAGCAAAATGCAGTATTTAGTTGACAAAGGCTAGCCACAGAAAAAATACTCAAAGGACTAAATGTGTTACAGAGCAGCGTAGAATGTAAATAGTGATCAGGAACTGGGTGGTTATTTCACCTTCTATACCACTCCACCATTATGGTGGGGCTCCTTGGGGGAGAGCTCAGGTGGGAAGGGTCCCCAGGCAGCCAGCTTTGTTGTTTGTTGTGAGTGCTTAGCAAGATAAGCTCAGATCTGAGGAGCCCTGTGTGAAGCTTTGTAGCTGGAGGCAGAGGACAGCTGATTACCCTACTCCCTGTGAAATCCAAGTTTAGAAGTCTCCGCACTAAGCTCTCCCAAATGATACCACTAACTTGCATCCCACTAGCTTCTCTGAGGAAGGCTGGTGCTGTAGAACCCCTGAAACACTTGGGTCAAGGTGGGGTTGGGGGGGGGGAAGTCCACGTCCTCCTCCTGTGGGGTAAAGAGGAAGGTGGCAGGCTGCTTTGACTCCATCACTAACCTGCTGTAGAAGGTGGAGTTGGCGAGGAAGGGGATGTGAGAGGTGAGCTGGCCCCAGATCCTGCTGAGAGAAAACATAAAGAAACCATCAAGCTGAGACCCACCATTGTCTGAGAATCTACACTTAGCCTAGTGTGTAAGTCTTGTGGTAGAAGATGAAGAGGGACAGAGAATGTTGGGACTGGAGACAACGACCCTGGCTACCACCAAGTGCTCAGTATGTTTCCTTCCCCAGCTATGAAATGCTCAAGGCCTCCCAATGCTCCCCATCTCTGCCTGGTTTGAAACCAATTTTACGTAATTGACAACTTAGGCAATTGGTTGACCCAATGCCTATCCCTGGGTAATGAATGACAAAATGACAGTGACCACAGCAGTCCAGGTGACAGAGAGGTGCACACCAGTGTGGCAGAGGCCTTTCCAAAGCAGGTGAGAATTCCTCACAAGATCTACCCAACAATGCCCTCTGTAGAAGTTCTACTTTATCAGCAGTACATTCAATTACATAGGTTCAACCTATGCACCTACGTGAATTTACCAGCCTTTTCAGTCACAGGGGCCACGCTGGTGGTGCAAGGGGTTAAAGCACAGTACTAGGAAGCTATCAGTAGCCACTGCAGCACAAATTAAATTCCTGGCCAGGGAGGTGACCCACATGGCACAGCAGACCTCTCCTGTCTTGTCTGCTGCTCCCCTCAGCAGTGTATTTCAGTCTGCCTGTTCTGCTCCTCACTCCGTCTCTGATGAATCCTCTCACCCTCCATATCTGGTCTGCACCCCAATTCTTGTATGCATGAATAAACCTTTTTTAAAAATTCAGTAACACCCCTTATTTATATTAAAACAATGTGCATATTCCTATATGTTGCACTCTTTTCCTGGACCTAGGTCACCTTGTTATGTTTCAAATATCACAAAGTTCTCAGCACCATCCCACTGCTCAGAAATCTCCGTAAAATCTCTTTCTGGGCTGACATGGAAGTAGCCCAAGAGGCATATGGAGGTTCCCACATAAGCTTCCTCCTCCACAAAGAGGCCCTCTCTCAGGGCCAGGCTCCAGGGAGGGCTGTGAGCATCCCCTCAAGACACCACTAGCTGTTCTGGGGACTCCAACCACCACTCATCCACCACTCATAGCTCTGGGCAGGAAGTGGACAGCAGGCATGAGGATTACTCTTCTAACGAACCATACTCTTTTCCACTATTTGCAGCATTCTACTATCTTTTTATAAAACATGAGAGTTTTACTGAAAAAAGTGGTAAAACTCAACCAATGCTATTTTCTTTTTTTTTAAGATTTATTTATTTCTTCATACAGAACTGAGGTACAGGCCAGAGGTGCAGGGGTGGTGAGAGGATTCACCAGAGACAGAGTGGGGAGCAGGACAGACCGAATGACGAAGTACAATGCTGAAGGGAGCAGCGGGCAGGTCAGGAGAGGTCTGCTGTGGGCAGGCGGGAATTGAACTCATGTGGAAGTGGCTTTAGCTTTAACCCGCTGTACCACCAGGGAGGGCCCAACTAATGCTATTTTCATACTGGTTTGTAGTGCTCACACAGATTTCAATGGGGAGATTAAACTTGCAATTCCGATGGGCTCTGGAGATGATCTGTTCATTTCCATCAAGTGCTACTTCACTCTCCTATACTCCTTGAGATAAGGCAGTGTATTGGAGTCCTCAGAATCTTATCTGGATGCATCCGGCACAGAGCCTGGCAGGAAGGCAGGGCCTCTAGCAGGCAAAAAACACAGCCTTCCTCTGATTTTATAAAGTATTAGCTGCCGAACAGAATGTCTGCCAGACATATAGACTGGAGACACAGGTCTTGGCCTAATGATGATAATTTGGCCCATGTCCATCCCATCAAACATGAGGAAAGCAGACCTCCAACTCTGAAAGTACCCACCAGCCATTACAGTGTCTTGCCCCTCTCCTTCCTCTCCTCCATACCAAGGGGTTTGCCCTGGTCCTCACTAGGGTTCACAGAGTCCTTACAGGGGTTTCACAGGGTTGGGGCCTTCCCTCCTTCTCTTCTCTTCTTGGTCCCCCTGGGCCCTTTCTGGTCTAGATTCTGCAAGCAGTGGTGTCAGCGTGACACTCACCCTCCTAGAGCCTGATTTTTGTCCCCCCCAACTCTTATCATCCCTCGCCCACACCACCTGCATTCTCCAGCTGTGGCTAGTTCATCCTTCACACCTGTGTACCCCTCACTGCTTCTCCTTGTGCCACTGCAGACATGCTCCTCGCTTCCTCACCTAGGAGACTGAGAGGGTATGAGCTGTGAGCTCTCAGTTTCCTCCCTTTCTTCCACTTTTGAACACCTCTGCCTCTTTATTCACCACTCTTGGCTTCTGCCCCAAGGAAAGATAGAGGGCTGGAAGTGCTTCCTCTAGGGCTGACACTGCCAGCTGGGCTCTTGATGCTGAGCCCTTGGCCTTCTGTCCGCCTCCATCCTGTTCCTATCACTCCATCACTCTCTTTTGTATCATCAGCTTCTCCCTCTCTGCTGGTGCTTCTTCTGCCAGAACATGTATACAGCACACCTCCACCTCAAAACCTCCCCTTCCTTTAGCGCTCCCAAGGTTAAGCCAAAGTTGTCTGGGTTGGGACTGTCTCCCCTTCTTTTTGTGGAACTCTATTTCACAAATTCACAAGGTAGAAGAAGTGGAATACCCTAAGGGATCACTCAAGCTGGCCTTAATTTCCAAAGGTGGAGCAAAGGTGTAGCCATCTCAGGTCTTCTTGAATTAAATTTTTAGCAGACCACACACTTCCCTTAATCTACTCAGGAGGGTACCATGTGCGGACTGGAGTGATGGAAGGATTTTAGGCAGTTTTTGCTTGTGTATGACCTACTGAAAACACTGGCCTTGCATTGTACGTTGGGTTGATTTTTTCACCATAGTTAATGATCACCTTTGGTTAATCAAGTATTGCCACCAGAGAAGATGCTGGATCTGAGGCCCCTGCCAGCACTTGAGTCCTGTGAGTCTATGGACACTATCACAATACTTCATTAGGGACAGAGTCCTTTTGTTTTCTACATTCACTACTGCACTGCCCAGTCTCTGCCACCAGAACCCATGAATTCTTGACTTTTATTCTTGGCCTTATGATTCTGGATGCTCCATAATCTCTAACAAGTTACCTGAATTATTAGAGTTGCTGTATTTTGCTGAATGCTCTTCACTATTTTCAACAGCAGATCGTTTTGACTTCTTCAAAAAGGAGAGAAAGAGAATAGCAAAGAATAAACACACTGAAGCTGGGAGTTAAAATAAAATGTTTTCCAGACATACAGTTTACTGTTAGTAACATACAAAGTCATTATTTGGCCTCATAACTTAAGACAGTGAGGAAGCCACAAACCAAAACCAAAGAGGAAAAAAAACACCCAAGAATTCTGACTTCACTGACTCAAGACAATTGTTTCCTCCAATTCTATCAGGCCAGCATAAGCCCCACAGGCCAGGAAATTGTGTGGTTCCCTTTGCTGCCACTACTCTAGACCTCCCTTCCATAAATTACAAACCAGTCACTTGAAATAGTTTTAACTTTCTAGGAGATAACAGCACAAAAGCTGTCATTATGGTACAAAAATGTGTACCATTACCCCAGAACTCCTCACATTGCCAACAATTCATAGAAATGATTCAGAATCACCAGGCTTACCTTTCGAGCTAGGATTTTTCTCTTTTTCCTTTCTTCTTCAGATCCATGATGAGACTGAGCTCTAGTTAGTCTTCGATGCTGGTGAATCTTTAAGAGACCACAGTTCACCACGAATGTAAATGTATCTCGTGCTAATAAAATCCCTAACAGGCTTTGCCAAAACAAATTATTTGGATGGAAAAAAATCTCTCCTTACTCAGCCTGTCTGCCTCCAAACTTAGGTCTGGATGTCTTGGGGAAAATAGGCCAGTGGATGAATCTTCCTACTTTCCAGTTCCTTCTTGCCTTTCTCTCTTTTAAAGATGAGTATGTTCCCCTGTACCTTCAGGACATGAGCCATACCGTCCCTTCCATCACCCAGCTTGCCCTGGTCACAGAGGATAACCTTCTTTGGGGGACATGCTTGTATCTCCTACAGGCTGAGCTGATAGAGGGCAGGACTGTAAAGTTTCAGCTGTCTCTCAGGATCAAGCCTGGAGCTTGATTTAGAGCAAATATGCAAGAAATGCTTATGGAATGAACAATTAGCCAAAAGTAAATCACTGTGAATACCACAACAGAGGATGGGATACTAAAAGATCAAAAGGTAATGAGGAATTTTTAACAATGTACCTGTTTCTGTTCTTCAACTAGTCTTTTTTCTATACATTCTTTGGCAGTTCTCAATGCCTCTTTTAACTTTGTGGGGATCTGAAAGAAGAGAAAATACATTTTATATTATATTCTTTATCATAATTAAAATTTTAAATATAAACTTACAAGAATGTGTACATATGTATATTTTGTGACTTCAGAGAAGTTTTCACTGTGAAAGATTTATTTTTCTCTCATTCATAAGATTAAGACTTATTCTGCTGGAAGATATTCTTAACAATAGCCTGGTATTCTTCTTAGCCTGTCATTTATGAATTTAAGTTTTTCAAATTATGAGGAGTCCAGACCTAAAAAACAGATATCCAGATCACAACTTTTTCTCTTTATATTTTAAAAATCTAAATTAAAAACAATTTTGAGTAGGCAATAGAGTTACAGAGTTCAAAATTCAAGTTATTAATAATATATACATAGTAAAAAAAATCTTGGGGGGTGGGGAGGGAAGTGCACAGGATTATGGTGATAGCACACGGGTGACTTAGTGATGGGAAACCCACGGGGATTACAATTGAAATGGGGGGAAAATGTACAAAATGATATAAAAATAAACTGTTATAAACAAACAAACAAAAGTAAGAATCTGGGGGCAGAGGAGGGACGAACACAGAGAATGTAGTGATGGTTCACGGGTGATATGATGACGAGAGAAATATAGGGATGACAGTGATGTAGGAAACTTGTTTTAATTATTAATAAAAAAGAAAATGTAAAAAAATCTCCCACCTAGTTACCTCTATGGAGGTCATGACTTTCTTATGTCTTTCCAGAAACAAAATACATATACATGAAATGGGTGTTTTTAAACATTTTTTTTTTAAAAAATAATATTGTCTTTGCTGTATAGACTCTCTGGTCTAGGAGAATATGGTCTGACAATAATCCCAAGGCCGGACTGGTGGGTTGAGAGAGAGTATATTTATTTATAAGGCTGAAGACACTTCTTGGGGAATTTCAGTGAAGAAGAGAAGAATTTAAATGTCTTTCTTTCCTACTTTGGTTCCAAAGAAACCACTATTGTCAGAACTGCTCTAAAAGGTAAACTGCAACAGAGGAAAGCATCTCTCTCTTTCAGCTATACAATCTTCTAACTCCACCTCTGGTTTTGGTTTTGTTTTTTTCCTAAATTTAATTTTATCATAATAGTATTACATGCTTTTCTGGAGTACAAAGAAGAGAGAGAGAGAGAGAGTTGTCCTTCATTTAACTACCTACAATTACAACAACAGTGAGCACTGATGAGAGCCAGACCCAAAGAGGCAATTACAAACGTTATCTCAGTTGTCCAATGACAAAAGACAGGTATTTCTCAATGATTCCAAACACTGAGTAAACAAAGACTCAAGGATTAGGTACTTGCCCAAAGATCCATGACTCTAAATGTGGGTGATTTTACACTCCTTAGCACCTAGGGGACATTTGGCAACATGTGGAGACATTTTTGATGGTCAAAGTCAGTGGATAGAGGGGGAATATGACTGAAAATGGACTACCAAATGATCCAGTGATTCCACTCCTGGGAATCTAACCAAAGAACACAAAAACACGAATTCAAAGAGAAATCTGCACTGCTATGTTTATTGCAACACTATTTACAATAGTTAAGAAATGGAAACAACCTAAATGCACAAAACACAGATGACTAGATCAAGATGTGGTATATATACACAATGGAATATTACTCTGCAATCAAAAAAGATAAACTCTTACCATTTGTGGCAACATGAATGGAGCTGGAAGGGATTGTGCTCAGTGAAATAAGTCAGAAGGAAAATGAAAAATATCAAATGGTCTCACGTAGAGGAAGAGTATAGGGAAACCGAACAAAAAATCAAGAAAAAGACAAAATTTGCAAGCTGACTATAGATTTGAGGCATACAACATGGGAGGGGAAGGAAGAGGAGTCAAAACAGCAGCAGGAAGAACACAAAAGGCCATGGTGATGGTCACGGGTGCCTCAGTGGTGTGAGAATTATAGTGACTAGACATGTGGGGAAAAATTAAATATTATACAAAATGATCAACTACAATAAGAAAACTAAAAAAAGAAATTTAAAAAAGAGACACACACACACATAAAAACACATGATGGAATATTATTAGCCATAAAAAGAACTAGCCATGTGACCAACATGATATGGATGGACCTCAAGGGCACTATGTTAAGTGAAATAAGTCAGATGGAGAAAGACAAATACCATATGATCTCATTTATATGTGCAATCTATAAGAAAAAATAAACAAAAACAAAACTGAGCTTATAGATACAGTGAACAGATTGGTGGTTGCCCAGGGAGGGGAATAGGAAGTGGGAGGCAGGAGGTGAGTGAAGACAGTCAAAGGTACAAGCTTCCAGTTCTAAAAGTCTAGGTAACGTAATATTCAGCATGGTAGCTAGAGTTAGTAATATTGCATTTATATTGAAATTTGCTGAGAATAAATCTTAAAAGTTCTCATCAAAATCTATAATTTTGTGGTGATGGATATTAACTAGATTTATTATGGTAAATATTTCATAACATATTCAAAATCTAATGTTTATGATGTACAGCTGAAATTAACATTATATGTCAATTACATCTCATTAAAAAAGAAAAAAAGATCCTAACTTTCAAAATCAACTTATTTATGTCACAAACCAGGAAATTATATCGTTTGCTTTACCTTAAATTGTGGCTTTTCAGAAGTGGTTAGTAAAACATCACTGAACAGTCTGTAAAAAAAAAATCTTTCTTAAACCAGGTATTCTCTCAGAACAGGATCAAAGCATGAGACATCTGTAGGCCATAGTTCCCACCACATCTCCCAGCCCTCGACCAATCCATTACTTCAGTTTATCAACAGACTCATGGGTGTTTTCAGGCCACTAATGTGATCTGGGGAAAATCTCGCCCCTCCCACTATCGTAGAGGGGAAACAGGGGGATCAGGTTAGTGCTGTGCTGGTTATTTCCCTACCATGGGGCAACATTCTTCTTATGCAATATTGTAAATTAATGAACACTTTGAGAACATTTATTTTGCAAATCATATTATTAGTATTATTTCTATTCTACTCATTATATTCTAAAATAATATGCAGCAGATATTTCCAAACAGAATAGTTGATTTTTTTTTGCCTAGTAGAAAGATAAAATTCATTCAAAATTCAATAATAAAAATGTACAATATGAAAGGAATTGTCCTGATTGGAATCTAATGGGAAAAAAAATTTTTTAAAGAAAAGTGTTTCTTGTACTCTCATAAAAAAACACAAAACAGCAGCTTTTAAAGTATATCAATTCTTTCTTCAAAAATATCTTATTAAAAGCATGTAGAATTCTGAGCTACTTTGGCTAAAACTGGTCAGAGAATTTAGATGGCTGTTTTGCACAGCCCATATGGCCACAGGTGGGTCTTTGCTTAAAGAGCCCCCTCTTTAAAGCATAGGAACTGCATCACAAGTAGAAATAACAGCACTAATTTCTCCCTGCAGTGCTCCTTGAGCAGCTCCTTGAGAGAGAAAAACCCCCTTCAAGGTCAGGGGTCCCTTAACTTCCAGACAAGATACTACAACTGAACATAGTCATACCTCTCCAAGCACTCTTCAACCTTTTCAAGGCCGGAGGTCCAAGGGTAAAAACATTTAAGTAAATAAAAATTATTTGGACTCATTTGAGAACTGGAAGGCTGGGAGAGGATGCAAAAGGCCTGCAGGGACTGGAGGGTAGAAATGCAAACCCAAGTGACTCATGTGATTGTTCCTTATCCACCAATATATTTTCTTCTCAACATTTTTTGAAAATGCGTTTGTTCCCTGACTGGGCCTATTCTCCCATTTCATATGGTCATGTGCAGTAACTGGTTGCAGAGGGACATGCTAATGTCATCTGAACAGTAGAATGTCACATCCACAGGCCCAAGGCTAGGGCTACTCTCTTTGTTTATCTTGGATCCTCAAGGTCTAGTACAGCGCCGGGTCTACAGCAGACCCTCTCTACACACAAGACACTCGAAACGCTACCTCCCTTGTCTCCCCATAGTGCTCTCAAGGGAGTCTGGCAACTCCCTTGTTTCCCCATAGTGCTCTTTTCTGACACCTCCTGTTATACAACAAACTGGTATACTGCCTGGTGCATGATGCTCACAGAATAGAAGCGGAATCAATATTAATCATAACTAATAGTTAATAAGCAATCATTTAATGTCTGGTACTGTATTAGGATCATCTCATTGAATCCTCCCTTTGGAGAAGGGGTGATATAATTTCCTCAATTTACAGTTGCAGAAACTCAGCTTCAACAGGTAGGAAACGTATCCGTGGTCACCCAGCCAGGTAAAAATGGCGATGTTGGAGCCATCTCAGATATGTCTAACCTCAGATGCATTCTTCTTAACCACTCCATTGCTTTTCAATAAAAGAATAGAAAATATATTTAAAAGAAGGTTCCTAAGCACTATGCCATGGCCTCCATAATCTATTCCTAACCCTGTTTAAAAGAGAAAATCTCTAGCTCTAAGCCCCCCAGCACAGAGCCTGGTAATGTTATGTAGTTAATGCATGTTGCCTGATGAGTAAATGAACAAACAAGTGCAAGGGAGACCAGCACACAGCACCCTCCTCTGGGAGGGCAGACCTTGTGACTGCGCCACAGCTGGGAGCCAACTGGTGCAATGAAACGGGGTCCTAAGGGCTGCCCCACGAACACACACTCAAGCTAATGTCGCCAGGGAAAGGCATGTGAAGATGACGCTGATGTTAAAGGACAGCAGCCAGACTAAGGTGGCACAGCGATCAGAGGGACAGGCTAGGAGATCATGCAGCAACGGGCTGTCAACACGCAGATACTTTGGCTCTGCAAGGACCACAGTGAGTCTTCATTACAGCACCAGGCACTTGGGTCCAGCGCTCAAAACAATTAGGAAATGACAACCAGGACATGGGCTTGACTTACGGCATCTGTAAGAGGCGGGAGACGGTAGGCATGCCATTTTTACAGGCTTCACAAGACAGCGTAGACTCCAACACGGCCACTTGAAATGAACAGATACACATTTTAGTTCCACAGAACACGCTGGCAAATCCATTTGGTGACGAAAAGTTTGACACTGCTTTGCCACCACTGTCTGCGGGCTGATAGGGACAGTGTCAAAACTGTTCACACACAGACAGATGGTGTACGTGTGATGGGTGAATGCTGGCAACACTGACGTTACCGACGACTCAGAATAAGTGGTTCTGAAACCGCATGCCCACAGAAAGCTAAATATATTTCAAAAATAATTGGAGGGAGGATTTAAGATATCATTCATAAAAGTGCCTGCTTTCTTAAAAAAGAAGTAAACACTACACACAAAATTCTGAACATGAAAGACATTTTGCTGCTCGCCTGCTTTTAAGCAAAACCAACACATTGAAAGGCAACTGCTGATATCTCACCATCCAACACCTTGGATGATAATAACAAAAGCAGTCATGTCTTCTACTCATGGGCCACTGTTCCGTTTCAGCTGTTTCAACGCAATACAAACTAATCTTCGAACCTATTCTCTTAAAGCACCCCATGGTCACACACAACTAACAGTTGACAGAGTGTTAACCTGCATACCTCAAAGGCCCATGGTCCAAGGGCTACCCTGGTCTCTCTGTCCTAGCAATGAGTTTTGAGCTGGCTATGGAAGCAATGAAATGGTCCCTGGGTGAGTCTGCATCTGTTTCTACATCCCTCTCCTGGAGGTCCTTCCCTCCTGTTCCTTGGCTCCTCACAGTCCCTTTAATATGCTGGAAGAGTTCCTGGATCTCACTTGCCAGGCACCTGCATTTCTGTTCTGCCTTTCCTGTCCTGGGCTTGCCAGGCTCCTTCCTTGCAGATCTCACCCCAGTCTCGGTCTGGCTTCCAACCCTAGCCTGGGTCCACATGAGGGGCTTCAAGTTGCCTGGTCCTGATTTCTTCTTCTATACCAGACTCAGTTTAACCATCCTTGCTTTTCAGAATTTTAATATACGTTTGAAAAACTCCCTTGAGGTTTCTGATAGATTGACAAACAGACAAGCCATGTGAATTTCCAGTGAAGTGCACTTAAGTAAATTACTCAGGTCTGGTTTACTTGTTTACATTAGGTAAAAATTCTGGCTGTGGACTGTGGAGCATGGCAACATTCTCTGTGTTGTTTTTTTTTTTCTGGACTCTGGAAAGGGGGTGAGTAGTTCTGCAGGCTTTTCAGGGCCCAGAAGACCCCTCCAAACCCCATACTGACCCACAGCCATAGATGGCGAAGGAGGGAAGGAATCTACAGGCACAGAGTCCGGTGGTCGTCCATAAGTCATTTCATACAGTAAGTGGCCAAAGCAGTGGACATCCACACTTTCCAATGTCTGTGGACGAAAAGAGAGCAACGGCATGTTCACCTTCCACAAAGTTTGGTTTTGTGAATCCCAGTGGCCTTGCTCCAGGCTTCCACTGAGGAACCCACTCTTAATCAGTGAAAGTACTAAAGATCTTAGTACTTCTCTCCATGGTTTTCCAATCAGTGATCCCTCATCCCTCCTTGTTCAATCTACCATTTCAACGTGGACTCTTGGAGATACAGAAATGTGCTATGGGAAAAGTAAGGGCAAGGACAGCTGGCCTACCCCAACCCCACTGGCCCTTTGCTGCTTAGTGCAGATCGCCTGCCTTGCCATGGGGATCAATTATACCTAAAAATGAATCTGCTGTGCATTACTTTCAGAAACTTACATTGATTTTCCTGAACTGTGAGAAATAAGATCGGTAGAAGGAAGGCAGGCCCAATAAGGAATTCTCCAGGTCCAGCAGCCGGCAGGTGTCCCCATCGAGCATCACATTGGAGGCATGAAGATGCCCATAAGGAAACCCCTTGTCATGTAGAAACTTCAGTGCCTATTACAAAAATATGTATAGGTATCATTTTCCCCTCAACTCATTCAGATATAAAACAGGTTAGATTTGCTTTTTAGATCAACATATTTTGAAACGCAAACAGGTCACTTGGGAAAGTCCTAAAGAAAAATGCCACCCCCATTTCTTTATAAAAGGAGGTGATGCTGGATGATTTCCCTTTATTTCCTTTGGAGAAGGAGCCTGTATCTACTTGTGGTTAACAGCTTTGAAACTAGAAGTTTCTACGGTAAACACTTTCTGATCCTAAAAGCCTATTTCTCTTCAAAGCAAAGTTTTGCACCTTCTGCAAAGATGAGTTTATCATGTCAGAGTTTCAGCCAGTTACTCAGGAAAAGGGATTGAGTTGAAACATCTCTAGCCAATCTCTCCTCAGAATATATTTGGCTGTTGGTTAACAGAAACACATGGCAGAAGCAAACTTTTTGGTGGCCATTTAACTAACAGTGACTCACCAGGCAGGAAAGATGCCTGGACACAGAATGAGGGCAGCGTTAGCCTAAAAAGGTGCCAGCACAACCCACCGAGAACTGCAAGAAAATGTTATAGCATTGCTATTTGTTTTGTCTGTAATATCACACTCTCTTAACTTAGGGTGTACAAAATGTATTATTAGTGGTACATGTATACAATAGTTTCACATATGTGACATTAGGGGAGGATCTTTGGGAATTGTTTTCATTGGTAGGGCTGTCCAATCCAAGAAGCTTGGAGGATACTGCTCTAGAAAATGACATGTAGGCTTTTCATCCTAGTTACTCTTCTGCAAGGCAGCCAGATGGTAAAATATATAATAAAGTCAAGAATCTTGCACAAAGATAAAGATTAACCAATGATAACACAAAAATTTGTGATCACACAGTAATGTTCTTAAAAATCAGACACTAAGCGCCAGTAGCTAGGCTTTCGGAATTTTGCAGATCTAAACTACTGCCTTGATTCTCAACAATGAAAGCCTGAAACCTATATAATGTGATAAATGCATTGTAAGTTAATTTAAAAAATTAAATCAATAAAAGGTTAAAATATTACAGCTGCTACACTCTCAAGTATCTGCTTAAAAACTGGCTTAAGTGATCTGATTACTGAACTTAAAACTATTTTGGATACTGCCTGAAAACTTTACCAAAAGAATAATGTAATGCAGGGTGAAATTTCAACACAATGTAAACAAAAATGAATGCCTCTTACCTCTAATATTTGTCGCCCATAGGTTTTTATTTGCTGGAGTTCAAGGCCTTGAATCTTCTTGGGGTTGCAGTACTTCTTTAGGAATGGGTCTTTTGGTTTTGACTTAGGGGAAGGAGAAAGAGCACATAAGAAGTAGAAGAGGGGTCAGCACTCACACTTAGCTTCTGTTGGGGGCGCCTGGCAAGTTCGGCCCAAAGGACTTGGGCTTTCAGACTATATCAGTCTAGAGAGCGGCTATGAAGGGGCTGACCTAGGTTCTGTCCTCTTTTCTAGTTCAGTGAAGATATCTCTATTCTTGGCCTTAGAAGACTCCCAATGTCTTACATCTCCTTAGACATTTGGGAGGAGAAAAATTTCCCCCAAATTTTATTGAGATAGTTCAATACTATTTTGTTATGTAAAAGACAAACTTCAAAACCAAGGTAAGCGAGCAGCTGACAATGGAGGCAAACATGATAACCACTACACTACAGAAACGCCTAGAGCAGCTGACAATGTAATGGACATAATCATTAAATATTCAACCTTCTCTATGTGGGGCAAGGAATACTATTTAAACAAACTGGGCAGATTTTAGTGCTAAAATAAGTAAATAAATTTCAAATAAAGTATACTGAACCAAAAATCCCTGAACCTTAGGGTTTAAGGACCAATAACAGTAGCAAAGGGACTTGTAAACTTCTGCTATGATCTTGAACTTGCACTAGTAGTACCTTGTAGATCAGGTCCTTCAGAGTTCCTTTTTCATTAAACATCCTAATTAGCAATGCTGAGGATTCATTAGCTGTGGCAAAGGTAACCCGATAAATGTAAGGATGCTGCCAAAACAAAAAAGAAATTCACATTTACTTTCATCAGATGCAGAGTCAAGTACCACCTCTCTGGTCTAGTTGAATACAAATGTGGGGATACCCCTGATCACAAGGCCAGCTAGTACCTCATTCCTTTGAAAGAATACCAACTATATTAACAAAAGGAAGTGGAGATAATGGACACAGTAAATTCTACGTGTGTGAAGATATCTGCTTTAATAAACCCAGTCTCCTAATTCCGGCTAACCTATAGTGGGAGAGAAGGAAAGCATGAATTTTGAGAAGATCAGTTTTAGCATTCTGCCTCTGTAAATTGGCAAAGGATACCGTCAAATCTTAGACTAGACAAGTGGGGACTAGGATAAAAGTGTCCTCACTTACAACTTTGCCTAACATTTCACACATTCTTTATTGGCAGGCCAGGGATACACATGGCGGGTAGAAAACAAGCAAAAGTGGCATCTTTTGGGATCTTGGTCCTTGAAACCCAGCAGTTAACATGAATCTCTCTGTCCATTTATAGGGGTGTACAATTGGATGATTCAAAATGGCTGATGCAAATATTTTTTAAATATAATCACAAAAGTTTTACTGAAATATAATTCACATGATTGTAATTCATCTATTTAAAGATTAGAGATCTATTTAAAGATCAATGATTTTCAGTATATTCCTAAAGTTATGCAATGGCCACACAAAACATTCTAAATACTTTTGCCACCCCAAAAAGAACCCCAATGAATAAAATTAAAATCCTTGAGTTCAGACTGACTAAACAAAGAAGAAAGAGTAGAAAGTTCTTTCTTATAGTAGAGTATCAATTAACAAATACAGAAGGAATGATGGTGCTAGAAACTGCATGAATGTTAAAACTAATAAGTTTGGTAAAGAACAGGATATCTGTATAGTCTCAAAACATCTCCCTATCATTAGTTAATTCATTCTAGTAGTTTATCTTAAGAAAATAATTAAGATGGGTATAAATGTTTAGCTAAAATTATCCATTATGATTTTTTATATAATAAGAGCAAAGACACTAGATGTGATCTGAAAGACTAATAGGCTAGTTGATTAAACTGAAGTAGTGAGGGGAAGGGGAAAAGGAGGTAGAATGGGATGCTTGGATGATGAAGAGTAAGTAGGCTGTCAGCAAAGTCCAAATCAGTGTTTTGGGATAAGTGATGGGAAGGCGGGAAACATTTTATTTTTAAAGTGAGAACAGAATTCAGACAACCTATTCTTATCAATTTAATAAAATGATCAAAATATCTATTAAAAAATCAACTAGAATAAATTAAGTACATCTCAGTGCCCAAATTCTAGCTACAGATGCAACAAATTAGAATCTTTTGTCTACTCTCATATAAGGAAATCTTTCTGCAAACAAAAGTATCAAATTCTAATCCTCTCTAGTTACAGAGCTCTGGACAACTGCCCCTTACAAGGAGTAGGAGCAGTGTGCCTGCAACACATGTAAAACGCAGACTTTCCCTCCTGTTACATATTCAGTAATGTGACCACTTAGGATGATTTGAGAGATCACTGTAATTCCTCTCATGCTAAAACTTTACCAAGAGTTGCTCACCAGTTCAGAAAATGATGTAGTGGTAGGTAGTAACATATATTGCATCAGAAAGTCAATGTAATAACAATAATAATAAACTGAGGCATAGCCAATTATTTTATGTAGCCAGTATAATGATGTTATACTATATTTATCAAAAGCAAAAGGTGCTCCTGGTGTAGCATTAATGAAAACATCAGGGTTCTTTTTTTTTTTTAAAGGTTTATTTATTTATGTATACAAGAACTGGGGTACAGGCCAGAGGTGCCAGGGGTGAGAGGATTCACCAGAGAGAGTGGGAAGCAGAACCAGCAGACTGACTGAAACCACTTCAGCAGGGAACAGAGGACCAGAAAGGAGAGGCCGGCTGTGCTATGAGGGTCAGCTCCCAGGACTGGGCTCAAACTCCTGCTGCAGTGTCTAGGGATAGCTTCATAGTTTTATCCCCTTCATGAGTTTTATCCCCTTGCACTACCAGGGAGGGACTAAAATATCAGTTTTTAAAACAATTTTTTAAAAATAATCATATAAAATTTTAGAAAAGCAACTAAACATTTTGGTTTATACTTCTGATTGACTGAGATTAAGCATGATTTTTTTTCTTATTTTTTGCTTATCTATGTTTTCTGGCTTTGATGTAATTAATATGCACTACTTTCTGTTCCACTTTTTAGAAAGCACATCCATTAAAAGAAATTTAGAAAGACCACAGCATTTTTTCTTTCACCTTCTATCACACCTCATTGAAAGCTTGGTTTTGCTAGCTTGACAAAACACTATCTGAAAAAAAAACTTGCCAACCCAACTAGTTGAATGACTCATTCTGGGGTCCTACACCATTCTTCAGACCACATATAAATGAACATCAACACTAACTCAATTTTCTGGCCAGATTAGTCTTCTGGAGAAATTCTACATATATTTTGAAATATACTGATGTCATTCTTTCCACGAAAGACATCTGGTTAGGACTGTGCATTTGCACAAATAATGTCAGGTATTCTTCAAGGCTCACTCCAGCTAGTTAGCCTGGGAGAGTTATGTAATTCAAACAGCAAAAGGACTATTTTGCCTTTTCCTCATCTAGCTTATCTAAATCCATACTATTTCTGTTTTCTCAGGCTAGAAACAGATCTTTCAACTCCACTCTCACCAAGAACTAGAGGCTCAGAGAATAGACTGCTTTCCCACTGATTTGCTTCAAACACAAAGGCTACATTTAAATGACTCCAATTCATGGGGTGTGGAAATGTCTCGAATGCCATTGAAATGGCTTCTAATTTATGGGAAGCTGACCTGCATAATTTCAGTCTAAACCGAAATCCTAGGTACTGCTCCATTCTCTTAAGCCTGTAGAGTATTTCCAATTCTTCTGTCCACAGTCACCCATAAGAAAACAGTGTAAACTGATCTGCACCAAGAATAACAGAAGAACTTGTACTCACCAAACAGGAAGGCAGAAGTTTGATTAGACACTGAAAATCTCTATCTGATAGATACTTGTCAGGGCCGAGGTCAGCCTGAAAACATGTGAGGAAATATTAGAGTGTTTGTTGTCTTGGTCATTAAAAGATTTCTTTATAAGGCTTTCCTTTTTTCAAAGATTTGTCCAAAAATATGACTGTCAACCAATGATGAAAACCACACTAAGTTTTCTGCTGCCAAGCTTTTCTAGAAAGGTGTATATAAACATCAGGACTGTAATAGCAAGACTATACCACCACCTAATTCCATTAACCAAATGTATTATTGAACCTCCCAAAGTGAGAGACAAAATAAAGCAAAACCCAACTAGTTTCATTAAAACAAACTGCAATACTGCCAGCCCTAAAGAGGTTTCAGTAGATTATTTCAAGCTGTTCCTATTTCTTTCCAAATGTTTACCAGTTGAGTAAATATAATCACATAGCTATGACTAAATGTATAAGCAACGTGACTTAAAATGACTCTCCTTTAAAGAGGAGGCCTTTACAACATCAGTCAAGAATAAATACAGTTTCATAATTCTCTTGTCAATATCTACTTTTAAAAACCCATCTAAAGTTCCTGAAATGAGACGGAAGCAAAAAGAACAGCAGCAAAAATAAAACTAGCTTACCCAGCTTAACACTAGCCGTTCCTTTGGCTGATTTTTAATCTTCATCAAGAAATATTTCTTTCTTATCCTCCAACCTACCATAAAAGCACAGATGTGTTTATGGCTACATAATTTTTACACCAATCGATATAAGTTTCATTAACTAAGTAGTTAATGGAAATTAAGTTTGGCAACATTACCCATAGTTACATAGGCACCAGTAAAACAACCATTTGGTAATGTTGACATGATTAAAGCTGGACTAAAAAAAAAAATCTAGGACTGCATCCTCAAGAAGTAGGGAGGCAAAAGGAAAAAATCACCTGCATTTAAGAGCTTTCTTGGGATAACTATAAGAAAGCATGACAAAGAATCCAGTTCTGTGATCCATCTTTTTTAACAGAATGGGTATGCCAATGGCTCACCTATGTCTTTCAATGGTTCTACCACCTCCCACTTTGGCTCTGACCGGAAGAACATGGAAACCTGTTGCAAGGCAATCTCTGCAAAGACATTTTAGAAACTCATTAGTCAAACGTATCAGGAAAGCACCACGCTTAAGACTATAAAGGATGACCTTCTTAAAAAAGGTAAGTGTCAAAATAAATAAGAACACAGACTAAATATAATGTGGGATTCTACACTGTATCCTGGCATAAGAAAAAGGGCATTAGAGGAAAAGCTAGTAAAGCCTAAATAAACTCTCTAATTAATAGTAATGTGCCAATGTTAGTTTCTTAGTTTTGATAACTGTGCCAGAGTTATATAAGATGTTAACAGGAGAAACTGGGTGCCGGGTATATGGAAACTGTATTATCATCACCTTTTTACTATACACTTTCCTAAAATTATTTCAAATTGATGTATTCTATTTATTAAAGAAAAATAATAATTATTAATGATGTGTACATATATGTGTCTATATGTACAACATATGCTCATACATTTTTTAATGGTAGAACTAATATATGTAAAACTAGCTGGTATAAGCCAAGAATTCAATATATGCACCAAAACACAACCCAAACACAAAACTCAAATCATGTTCGAAGGTCAGCTGGAACAGCATTTAATGCTGCTCTCAGCGATATTTATCCCATCCTCATTCCTCATGAAATTATAGCTTTCACAAACAAAGAAGTGATTAGCCTTAAATATATTTGGAAATAAAAGCAAGTGTTTTAGACAAGCATCTAAAGCATCTATGTACAGCTACAACACAGTTCTATTGTGTGAAGTCAGTAAGAAGAGGAAGTTCTTTCAAGTTCACAGTATTAAGAAATTATCAGAATAACTGTGCTTTTACATTTCCTGCAAAATGCAACATCTGTAACTTGCTATTTCCCCTCAATTCAGTGAGCAAACGCGGCACTTCAGAGCCCTGACTGCAAACAGCAGTCCTGCAAATTCAGTGGAATTTCACCTCGGTCTGGCATTAATTACATTCCAAGCACAACAGAAAGGCATAAAATTTGGCAGAAATGCCCTCCATATGTCAGGATGACCTAGGCTGGAATGATCATGCTAAACAATTGGCAAACAATGTCATTTTGATATATTTTACAGTTAATTATGAAATAAGATTCAGAGAAGAAAATAATCTACTAGCTCTTTGTTTCACTGAATGTCAATCCACACAGAAGAAAATCTGAGATGATCAAATACAAAACTGGCCCTTTTATATTTGTTCTCACTCCCCTAAAGTGACAAACTGTTGGGAGGGGCTGGGTGTGGCAAAAACACATCAATTTTCATTGTCAACACTGGGAACTCTGTACTTCTTCTGCAACTGACATAACAGGCTTTTAGTTTTCCCAAATAACTTGAGCACAAACAATCCTAAATTAACATAAACATAAAAAAGCTTGAAAGAAATTATTGTAAGTGAAAATCATTCAAATCAATTATGAGGGGAATCGTGAAAAATAATTTTCTAGACATGGTATGATGTCATTCTAAAAGACTATAAAAGACAGTTAGTTCAAGACTAGCAGTGACTCATAATTCCCCACAAAATCATTATTCAAGTTTATTATGTGCTATTATGTCCCACATCTTGTTTTAGCAAGGGGGGAAAACAGCAGTGAACAAATGGAACATGCTAGTTTGTTACTGATAAATTGAAGATGGGAAATAACCTTTTTATAATCCTGAGAGGTCAGAGAATTATAAGAAGGACATTATATTTTTACTGAACCATGATTTATCATCAAGTAAATTGCATGACTACCATGCCCAATGTTAATCCCTGCCTCTCAGACTCAGGCAACACACTTTAATCCTCTGTATCTACTCTTTCTTGGAGCCTGTGTCCTTAACAAATCAAGACCAAGTTTCCAAACCTAGTGTTCCACCTAGCTCTGGCTTTAGCCTAGTTTTCTAGCTTCATCTCCTCCATAAGTGGTGCTTCCTACTGTCTTCGTTCTGAAATTTGTCTTCCACCAGCCCCTGGCCCCCAGCAATCTCCTTCTCCTATCCATTTATCCTTCAAGGCTCCATCAAATGCACTGCTCCCTTGTTCAGGATTCCATCAGTTGCATTCTCCCAGTGCTCTACCTGTCCCCGCCCACACTCTCTCCCCCATTAGAGTTATTCTTTTCTACTAGACTGTAAACTCTGGCTGGAAGGATACATCTTAATCTCAGTAGATCACAGTCATATGGAAATACTTCTCTCTGTGTAGCACTGGACCCTGCCCCTCAGCCTGGCTAACTGCCACTTAGCTCAATGTGCAGGTGTCACCTCTTCTGAGGAGTCTACAATCACCTCTCCCCATCATAAGATGCTGTCCATTGTTTACCCAGCTGTCTTCACTGCTGGTCTCTCTGAAGAAGTGCCTTGAGGAGAGAGTAGGAGGGCTTCCTCTCCTGGTTGCTGTTTTCATAACACCTGGCACATAGTAGGAACTCAAGTACTTGATGAAGCAAGAACTAAAGGTCAGTGCATGTTCCATGGATATAGACGGTCTCTCCCATTAAAACATAAGTTCATGAAAAGGAAGATATCTATCCTCTATTTTCCTGGTATTGATTGACACTTAGGAGGAAACTCCAAGCTCTGCACGTGCTGATAAACAACTCCACACATGAAATGCAGAGCAAAACCGTCAGGTCCATTCAGTGCTTCCCCCAGAGCTCCAACTTTTCAGCTCATGCTATACCAACTGTCCCTACTGTGTACAGCCCAGCCCCATAACATGCCTACAGGGAACAAACACTGACCCTCCAGCCCTACAACCAGAAGCCAGATCCCCAGTCTATATAACAGGGAGTGACAAAGAAGAATGCACATACACAGAACATTCTGTTCTTGTTCTGAGTAAATGCCCCACCACCTTGGAACAGAATTGAGAACCCAGAAATAAGCCCACACAAATATGGCAGTTAACCTCTGACAAAGGAATCATGACTATACACTGGATCAAAGAAAGCCGTTCCCCAACAAATGGTGTTGGGGGACCAGCCACATGCAACAAAATGGAACTAGGTCATTATTTAAGTCCGTATACAAAACTTCATTCAACGTGAACTAAATACTGGAATATAAGACCTGAAACCATAAAATACATAAAAGGAAACGGGATACACTCCTGAAGATCAACAACAGAGACATACTTGGGGACACATCTCTAAATGCAAGAAGCAAACAATAAGAAAAACAAACAAGTGGGGCTACACCAAACTTAAAAACTTTTGTACCTCAAAATGAAAAGGCAATTTAGGGACTGGGAGGAGAGAGCTGTACATCCCATCTCTGAGAAAGGGATAATTTCCAAGACATATAAAGAATTCAAACAATGTAACGACAAGGAAAACAAGCAATCCACTAAAATAAAAAAAGAAAGAAAGAAAGGGCAGAAGACTGAAATAAATACATCTCCAAAGTAATTCAGGTGGGACATGATAAAATGCTCAACACCACTTATTATAAGGGAAATATAAATCTAAATCACATGGAAATCACCTCACCTCTATAAGAGTGACCCTATATTAAAAAGACTGGAAACAACAAATGCTGGTAAAGATGTAGAGTAAAAGGAACATTCATCCACTGTGGGTGGGAATGCAATTTGGTACAGCCCTATGGAAAATGGTATGGAGATTCCTAAAAAAAAAAGTGGAAATACCATCTGATCCAGCAATACCTCTGCTAGGTATTTACCCAAAATTCATGAAAACACTAATATGGAAAGAAAGATTTATGTACTTTGATGTTCACAGCAGCATTATTCACAATAGGCATGACATGGAACCAACCCAAATGCCCATCAAAAGATAACTGGATAAAAAAACTGTGGAAAATACAGTTAATGGACTACTACTCGGTCACTAAAAATGAAGATGAAGTAGTATTCTTCTGGTGCAAAAAGGGTGGATCGTGAGGTGAGTATGCTAAGTGAAATAAGTCAGAAAATGAAAGACAGTCACTGAGTGGTCTCACTCAGTTGTGGAGTATAAATAGCAAAGGAAGAAACCAGCCAAACAAGAATACTTCTAAGACTGAACAATATCCTGAGAGAATGGGGGTAAGAAGTGGAGCCAGGGGAGAGAAGACAGCAGGGTTGTGGCACTTGGCTTTGGTGAAAGTTAAGTGAGGTTGCGCTCACAGATGGAGGTGTGAAGTTGTACTCGCCAAATTAATAGTTATGTAAACTACTGGAAACCAATAAAACTTAAGAAAAATAAAAAACCTTTTAAAAGGTCCCTTACCCCCATCCCTTCTTTGTCCTTTCCTCCCTCCTTTTACCCTGGAGTCTACTACTATTGACCTACCCATAGGATTCCTGGGGCTTCAGCACTAAATGGTAACTTCACACTCCTGGTCTACTCTCTATTCACCCGGCTTTTGTTCAACAGGCCAGGACCCTGAAGCCCACAGAAGGAAATGCTGCTCGTAACAAAATGGCACCAGGATCCAACCTACTGATTCCTGCTCCAAATGATTCTGCAGTGATATTTAAAAGCCCCTTCCAAAAAACAAAGCCCCTTCTTCTCAGGGGGGTTGAGGTTTGAACTGGGAAGATAGCCACAGTCCCAGGAGGTTTTTCATTAATAGAAGTAACTTGTGCTGCTTTATTTATAATTGGAAAGATATGGAAACAGCCCAAATGCCCAAAAGTGGATGACTGGGTTAAAAAGATGTGGTACATAACAAAAGTAACTTGTAAACAAATGATATGTGTTTGTATCTGTATTTCCCAACACAAGCCATCACGATGGAAGGTAGCTGTTCTCCCTATACAGTTGCTGTCCTCCAATTAGACTTCTCACTCAAACAGAACTCACAACTCCCCCACAGAGGACCAAGGGCCGACATTTTCTTGCTGTGGAATTTATCATCTAGAGAACACTAGAAAGGAAGGACCAAAGTGATAGTCTGGGGGCTAGGAAGAAGAGGAGGCAGCTATTGTCTGGAGCTATTATTTTTGGTGTCCTGTCCTCTAGGGACCAGGCCGATGTCACGGTTGTCTCCCATCACAGCACCTCAACCTCAGTCACAGAATCATGCAGAACTGCCATTGTGATTGTGGCCACACATAGAACTCAAATCATGCTGGAGTGAGGCTGGGCAGTGATCACAGATCATTTTGAAAATCGTAAGAGATAAGAGACATTGCCCACATTAAAAAGGAGAACGAGGCCCTCCCTGGTGATGCAATGGGTTAGGATGCAGCACTGCAAGCTAGCCACAGACACTTCAGTGAGAGTTTGAGTTTGATCCCCAACCCCAGAACTGATCCATGTGGTATAGCAGACCTCTCCTGGCCTGCCTGCTGCTCCCCTCAGCAGTGTACTTCGTCAATCTGCCTGTTCTGCACCTCACTCTGTCTCTGGTGAATCCTCTCACCCCCTGCACCTATGGCCTGTACCCCAGTTCTATATGCATAAGTAAACCTCAAAAAAAAGGGGGGGTGTTTGTGGGGGGAAGTAGCCTTGCTTGGAGAAGTGCCAGAAGTTGGAGGTACACAAAGGGCACTTGGGAAGCATGAGCCATGCTGTAAATTTCAGGAAGTCGGACCATGTCTGTCTGGTTTTCCGGGGAATGTCTCAGCAAGCTGGTATGGAAGAGGAGACCTGGGCTTCCTCTTCCTGAGGCTGCTGGTGAGTCAGTCTAGGAGTAAGACAAATTCTGATGTTTCATTCAAAGGGGGAAATAAATTAGCATCTCTCGAAAAAGCACCCACCCCCTATTGATTCATCCTCTAGAGAGTGGCCAGCCTCTTCAACAACTGGGTTCTAGTGGGAGTCACTGCTGGCCTTCTTACCCCCTCCCTATTCTGCTTTGGACACCTGACTCTCTGCCATGCCGGGAAAGAGGGGCAAGAACAACAGCAGCACATAAGGGAGGTCATTATAGCAGAGATCAGACAGAGCCTTCTAGGGGTCAGGCACCATTTTAATTGGAAACCACTCAGATAATGACACACATGTGCAACTCTGAGGGCTGGGGCTCTCATCTTTAAAAATGAAAGTAAGTGGGCCCTCCCTGGTGGCGCAGCAGGTTAAAGCACAGCACTGAGAAGCTTAAGCCACTTCCGCATGAGTTCGATTCCCGCCTGCCCTGGAGGAGACCACATGGCGAGGCAGACCGCTCCTGGCCCGCCCGCTGCTCCCCTCAGCAGTGTACTTCGTCATTCTGCCTGTTCTGCTCCCCACTCTGTTCCTGATGAATTCTGTCATCCTCCGCATCTCTGGCCTGTACCCCAGTTCTATATGAATAAATAAATAAATATTTTTTAAAAAAAATGAAAGTAAGTGTTGATATGCCTCCTCCAAGATTCATTTAGCTCTGACCCAAAGTGACTCAACGCACCTCCAGGATAAGCTCCTTGAGACCAGGGAGTGAAATCTTCCTCACACTGCATCCCCAACACCCTCCACCCAGCACTAGTACAGGTGTGTGGGAACTAAGGTGTGTGTATAAATGGCATTCTTAGATGTGCACACCTGGATATTTGTCATCTGGACAAGTGAAATGAGGCTGATTTGGTAACAGAGAACCCTGACGACTCAAGACGTGACAATCTTGAGAACAATTAAGGTGAAACATGGTGAAATGAAAGCTATGAGAAATGCTACTCAGAACGGAAGCAAGTTGACCTGGAAGCCCCAGCCCTTCCAGGCAAGGCAAAAAGCAGGTGGAGGA
This sequence comes from Condylura cristata, assembly GCF_000260355.1. Lineage (NCBI taxonomy): Eukaryota > Metazoa > Chordata > Mammalia > Eulipotyphla > Talpidae > Condylura > Condylura cristata. Next base: position 55,096,914 of record NW_004567105.1, read on the forward strand.
AGAAGCCTCGTAACAATTCAACGTGCTGTTTCATAATTTATAGTCACATGAATGCAGGAAAGTCATTTTTTTTTTAACCCCATGGGCACACTCCCATTAGAAGACGTCAGGTACATTTTAGAGCAAAGCTTCTCAAACTGTAATATGCATGCAGATCACCTGGGGACCTTATTAAAGATACTGGCCACTGGGCTTGAGGTAGAGCCTGAATTCTGCATTTCTGCCAAGCTCCTAGTGATGCCAATGGTGCTGGTCAAAAGGCCACTCTGTAAGAAGCAAGGCCCAAGAGCTGTGGTTTTCAAACTCGGCTGCACACTGGAATCTCTTGGGGGAATCTAACACCTCTGGAGATTGATTTAACTGGTAAGGGGGCAGACTAGGCATCAGAATGTTTTTAAAGCTTCCCTGGTGATACCATTACTCAGAAAAGTTTGGTTCCTGATAAGGAGACTTCCATTTCTCTTTCTCTAAAGTAAGATAAAAGTGCTTCCTTGTAATGAATTAAAAAGCAGTGTCTTGAGGACCCAAAAGATAAGTAATCTAATCTCTTAGCAAGGAAACCAAGTTAATAATACCTAAATTTCCACTTAACAAAGATCCTAAACTGGCGTAGCTTTAACAGTAGTTGAATTCTAGTCATTGATACAGGTCTACAACGGTTTCTCTTGGTCTCGAAGCCTGAACCAGAGTACATTAAATGTTTAAACACTCAGTCTGCTGACACCAGTCTTAGGTTAGCATCCACGCTAGCTTTGTATGGGACGCCTTTCACCCGAGTCCCCTGGCTGCTGCCCTGATCCAGGGTTGGCTTGAAAGCACCTCCTCCTTAGGCTTTGGCCTGAGTGGTTTCCAGGGGAAACTGGAAACATACCGAAAGGATGCTGCCAAATCACTAACTGCATTTAAAGTAATTCCCAGAAAAAGCAAACATAACTATGTTTTGTAATACAATAACGGGCAAATACAAATCAAGCTGAAACTACGGTATAGATTACTGTGGGTTATTTACTTTCTTTTCTGTCAGAGAAAATAATAAAGACAAGCATGTAGGTATGTAGACACAACTTCTCTGTTTCTGGGGAGATACTACAAGCATGACAGAAACAATTATTGTCTTCATCTACACATATCAGTTAAGTATTAATAAATAGATAATACCCATTAGTAAATGACACAGTTCTGTCTTAGAAGTAGACAATATACGTTATCATGGGAAAACACTAGAACCTCTCTAGTCCCAAGACCATCACAGCAAGTCCCTTTGCTTACCAGTGTAGTTTGCGGAATAGTTGTTTGGATCTAAAAACTTCTTAACCAGCTCACAATTAGATAAGATATGGTTTGTCGTGATAACGTTGAGATAGTTCTGAAGACCTTTCTGCCTCTCAGCTATGAATTCACGATCCATGTTACCAATCAGCTTCTTGGGAGGAAGAGGTAGACTTAAGCCTGCAATCTTGAATTAAAAACAGAAGAAAAAAAAAGATAGTTTAATCATGCCATTTTCAAATAAGGCAAATCAGAATCCTGAATCATCAATTTCACTCAATTGAACATGGATTTTAAGATGCATCCTAATTTCAGTGATATTATAAAAATGTGACAAAACTATGCACTTAGAATTGACATATACTGTATTAAACATAACAAGTTTAAAACTTAAATTTTAACATGCTATACACAAATACAATTTTGAGAGTCAAACAGTTCATTATTATTATTGTTGTTGTTGTTATTACTATTATTTGCAATCCCATGACATGCCTCTAATTACTACCCTTGTCTAGTCCTATCAAGCCAAAGATCCATTCCCCATGCCTAGAGACAGCTACATTCAATATTTTGGGATCTAATCTATGGCAATGGTGATTATTCATATATTGTTACAACTTGATTTTTCACTTGGGGCATTATGTATAAATCTCTTAATATGGAAAATGAAGATTAAATTCTCTTTCACAACCCTGACTTCATCCCGTCTGTAATCCTTCCAATATAGTTAAATGACATTATATTAAGTAAATGATATTCATAACAAGACAAAGATCCAGGCTTAATTTTCCATTAACTGGTAGTCTATATATTTTTGGTTTTCTATTCAAACTCTTCATATAAACCTCTCAACACACTCAGGTAGATATATCACTTTGATCGTTTTCTGGAGTATCTTCCAGAACCACCAAACTTCTCCAAGCTCCACCTGCAATAAAGCTAGCATCCTGGAACCTCCCTTCACCATCACACCAGGGATGCATTTACCTTTCTCCCACTGAACCCCATTTTTATCCATATCATCCTTTTTCCTAAAAAGGAGGGGGGATATCTTTATTCTACCTCACATTTGATTGGCAACATGTATTGATATGAAAGTCTAAGTTGGAAATATTTTTTTCTTTAGAAGTTTTAAGACCTACTTTATTATGGTATAGTTTTAGCGCAGCTGTTAAAGGATCAAATAGTACATTCCTGACTGCTTTCTTCTTCCCTGGAGGTTTTTGGGATCATCTGTTTGACCTTAGCTGATGAATTTCATGTGGGTCTATTTTCATCCTCTGTGCTGAGTACTCAACCATTTCAATCTAAAACCTAATATCCATAGGTTATTTGATATTTTCTTGTATTAGGCCATTATTTCTTCTCCTCCATGCCCTTTGTTTTCTTTTTCTGGAGCTCCTATTTCCCAATGTTGGACCTTCTGAACCAGTCTTCTATTTTTATCTTTTTTCTCTTATTTTCTAAATATGTTAAATACTTTCTACTGAAAAAATTTCTCAAGTGATTCTTTTCTCTTTCAATCCTTTAGACAGTTTTCATTTCTACTGTATGGTTTTTATTTCTAAGTCTCTTTTCTTTTGTGTTTCCACAGCATCCCAAATGTAATGCAATTTCTTATCTTTCTGAAATTATAGTTTTTCAAAAGTGCATTTGTTCTGCTTCCTGAAGGCTCATTCTTCTTCTTCCTTTTTTCTGTTTGTTTTGATCTTTATCTTACATGTTAAAAGTGTTCCTTAGAATCTGGTGGTGCTAGGTTGTCTGCTCATATTTAAGAAGGAAGCACCAAAACTCGACTTCAGCTTATCTACAGTGACTGTAGAACTCCTTAACTATTTCATTTGAACAATCTGTGACTTCAATTTCTTTCACTCCTTCCTCTTAGGCCTTAGGCTGGACAGATTCACCAAAAACAAACAAACAAACAAACAAAAAACAACTGTCTCTTATCCGGAGGTCTTGGCCTGACTGCCAGTATTTTGGAAGCAGAGAGGAAAAGGGCTTAGGGAGGACAGGTGGAGTGAGGTGAGACAGAGCTCACATTCACTGTGTAAATATTTTCAGCACTTCCTGCATTCCCCAATCCAAAAAATGGCTTACCCTTTCCCTCTCCACCCTCACCCTCACTCCCCACCCCCTCCCCCACATAAATTACTCAGATTGAGGAGATATGGGAACCTGATTGCCTCTTAAAGGACTTTCAACTTCTGGTTTTATTTTGACCTTGACCCATACTTGTACTGTGCTGTCAATTGCTAAAACATTTGTAGATTCTGTGGTATAAATTAGGGCTGGTGGGATTCTCCACCATACCAGCCCATCTGAGGATTCTGCTTTTCCCTTATCTGCATAATTAGTTAGGTCTCATCCACTAGATTTTCAGCTTTTAATGTTTCCTTGTAATTTTCTCCTTCCCTACTTTATTTGTCCTTGATAGACAGTGTGTGCATGTGTTTTTATAAGACCAATTTACTGTTTTTGAGAGTGCCTTCCGGAATAAGGGAAAGCAAATACAGGTGGTCAGCCTACTATCATTTTCCAGACCATTAAAAACTTTGAGTCCATTTTTTAAAACATAAAAAAAAAACCCACAAAAGGTTAGCATCTTAATTTAAAGAGCAAAATCACATTCAGAGAGCAATGCTACTCTATACTTGTCTTTAGATAGGAATAGTCCAAGAGGCATGTGCATTGATCAAGAGGAAGTTCTAAAGGGAAGGGCATCCTGAATTCAGACAAGGATGTAATCTAAACCACCCATGTGAATAACCTAACTTAATCTGTCCCAGTCTATATTTTTTAAACAATTAACAAAGACCTTGAACTTGAACTTGATGTTAAATAAGATGAAAAGGTGAGCCGACAATTCTCAACTGCATGTTTCTCCAACATGATCATGGAAAATACGTTACAGCATACTTAGAATGAATTTTCTACTATGGTGTAATTCACTGCCAGATAAGACACTTAAATTTCAGTTGTTATCTTTATTTATACAATAAGGTTTTATAAAAGGGTAGTTCCTAGGAAAAGGGGAAGTTCCAGGTTCCCCGCCCCACCCAGAAGAAGGGTGGAGCTGAGGAGAGAAAAAGAGAAAGAAGGAAGCAGGATGGAGAGACAGAAAGAGACCTGAGGAAGCCACATGGAGCAGCAAGCATGTGAGGAAGAAACCATGCTTGTTGCCTGACCCTGGACTGGTTAAGGCAGATGTGGGTGAGATACCTATAGGGAGGTGACTATGGCAGTGTTTATATTGATTTTGATTTTACTCTATTCCTCCCAGACTTGTCTGGCCATGTCTGACCCTTTTCTAGGGGTCCCGGCCATAAGGTACTTTAGTCTTGTGGCAGGCTTTCAGGCCTTGCTTTGGACCAATCCTTTTTGGGTGGACTTTTGCCCACAAGGGGATAGGTAACTTCAGGTGTTTGATTAGAAACTATATTCTTTGTGTTCCATATTGTATGTTCACTGCATTAAAGTCCCCTTTTCATTAAAGTTTTATATGTTTTGTCTTGATGTGGCAGATGGCAAAACCTATTTGGATCAGGCAGGTTTGGGGGTTCAGGGGTGCCCCTCTCTCTCTGCCCTGTAACACTTTCTTACCCTGATTTTAAAAATACTTTAAAAAATACTGCTAAAAGTACTAAAACTATGCAGTGTATTTTATATGTGCATATAAAATACATATATATATATCTTGCTTAAAGAAAAAAATTAGCATTCGACAGCTATTTATTTTTCTTCAGCTTTTGCGTAGAATTTTTTTTTAAATGCTGACCAATCACAAAATATAAAATTTAGAATTCCCATGACCAGATAGGTGGGAAAGAGAATATCAGCATGTAATGATAGAGTCATGAGGCCAGTGATTCCCTGGACACCTCCACACGGATAGCTTTTAGCCATGGCCCCCTCATCATCCCATTTTCAGTAACTTTCCTCTTCAGTGTGCTCTAGGGATTCTCTTCTTGAGTTCCTTGTATAAGGGAAAGAGAACAAGAACTCACTCAAGCAGAGACTTCCCAAAGGTTCCATTTGCAACACCTACAGAATGACAATGCAAAGGAAGGACTGCCAAAGGGGGGTCTGGAGCCCACCACCAACCCCATGTTAATCTAGTAGAAGCCTCTACACTAATTACTTGGCATGCCATAAAGTTTCAAGAAAACTAGCTTTCATTTGAATGGAGGAAAACCTTCAAAGTCTGTATCAGTTTATCTCTAATGTCGGTAATCAGATCTTAATGATCTGCAAATTGCACATAGCCATATTCCAGGGGGTATTCACTCCAGGGAATTCAAATCTCTCCACACTAACTTTCTCCCAAATTCCCCCCAGTGTGTAGTGAAGTCTCTCCTATGTCAACAATGGGAAGTAAAGTTCAAATAACAAAACATTTGTCCTACAACAGAGCTGAAAGCCACCTGGTTCAACCCTTTGTTTCACAAAGAAACAAAGTGAGGACCAAGAGAGGAAATAACTAACTCAAGTTCTCCATGCTGATAAGAGGCTGAGGTGATTCTTTTCCAACTCTGAAGACTCTGCCCAGTTCTCATCACTTCAACACCTACTTCTTTCTTTTTTCTCATTGTATGCTGTCTCCCTAGGTTACTAAATTGATGTTGCCTTTAAAATAAAGGGGAGATTTTTCTTCTCTGTTGCCACAAATATACTCACTATAAAAAGTGGGGAAGTGCAGGTTTTTCCCCTATATTTATGTTTGTTTGTAGAGAACTCAGAAAGTACTGGACAGTTTATAGTATCAGAAACAGAACATAACCTGTACTGCCACTACCTGGGATCACCATTGCTAACATTTTGGCATACTTCCTTTCAGCCTCCCCCCACCCCCAACCATATTATGTAATTATACTATACTGTGTATAATGTTACATCCTACTTTATTTTTTCACTTAGGCATTTTTTGGTTGTTGTTAAGACAATTCTGAATGTGTGTATTATATTTCCCTTCCTTCAGCAGGAACTCATTTATCTGCTAGAAAGGTAATCAGACTCTGAAAATTATGGTCACAGTTTTATTTTGTGGTTTCAGATTTTTTTGGTCTGTTTTGTAGAGGTTGTTTTGGAATTATTTTGTTGCCAAAAAGCTGTATGTACTTTCTTCTGTTTGTTTACTTGAATCCAGAAAAACCTCCCACTGAAATGATGTCTGGCCCTACCCCACTCAACACAAGCCAATATCAATATATGCGGGTATTTGCATTTGAAATAAGATGCACATTGAAAGCACCCATTATAAAATAGTAAATTATACTGAAGCAAAAATAAAATTCTAGTACACTTAAAAGACCATATTTTAATTGTCAGAGATTCAATCATATCTCCAAAGCAAGAACAAATAGATAAAACCTTCCTTTTTAACCCCCATTCTTGGAGGCTGGCAATTTCAATTTTCCCCACAATTCTTACTCAGTCCTGGCTGAACATTTATATAAAGGCCACACCCCCTCTTTAAAAGTGTGCAAAGCCCGGCCCTCCCTGGTGGCGCAGCGGGTTAAAGCACTGCACTGAGAAGCTAAAGCCACTTCCACATGAGTTCGATTCCCGCCTGTCCCGGAGGAGACCACATGGTGCGGCAGACCTCTCCTGACCCGCCCGCTGCTCCCCTCAGCAGTGTACTTCTTTGCTCTGCCTGTTCTGCTCTCCACTCTGTCTCTGGTGAAGCCTCTCACCGCCCCTGAGCCTCTGGCCTGTACCCCAGTTCTCTATGTACAAATAAATAAATCTTTAAAAAAAAAATGTGTGCAAAGCCCACTTGTGGATAAAGGTCAAAGCATATAGTAGGCCAAATGTTAACTCCCAAATGCTCATATCACTTCTGGAAATATCACATGGAAATGTCTGGAGGCACTTATGTAGAAAATCTCCTGGAATAAATGTACAATAGTTTTATATAGTGTCAACAACGGCCGAATTTTTGTCTCAGTGGAAAGAATATAGTATTAAAATCCAAAGTGAAGCCAATTAAATACATCTATGAGGAGAGTCAATCTCTGCCAATATTCTTTCTGGAGATTTAAATTGGTCATACTATAATTAAAATTTTAAAAGACAACATATGTCAAATGCATGACAATATGGCAATTAAATAAAGGTCTGCAGAGATTTGGGCCAATTTGACCAGAAGGCATTCATGATTTCAACAGTGTTGTAAGTAGTGTTAAAGTTTGAATTCCACAAATCTATTTTCCAAAGTCTAGTCAATAAAACATGGCCCTCTGAAGGAAAGGGGGCATCATGCTCCCTGCCAGAGAGTAATCTTGCTGAGCATTACCGACAGGATCAGAGGCTGCTCAGAATAATGACTATGGTCAGTCATAAGCCAAGTGCTCTGACTCAAATTTAAGGGGCTCTACAAAATCAAATCAAAGATACGATATAAGCCCAATGGTCTTCAGTAATCCATAGCACTTGAAGACCAACTTGCCAACTGAAAACATGTGTGTTCTTGCCAGTTCTTTCTATGGTGCTAAAGCCCCTTTGGGATTTTATCAGCAATCATTATCAGCACTGGCTAGGTTCCCAGACAAAGACTTTACAAATCAGACCTCTTTCCATTATGGCCACCACATTAGAAATGTTTAAACCAAATGGATTTAGAAATAAGTATTTAAGAAAAAACATTATACTGACAAAATCCCTAGTTACTGCTGAATATTGACCTGGCATGCTAACTGCAGCCCAGTTTAGTAGAGTCCCAACTCCACCTAAGTGAACAACACTAGCAATGCACTTAATCGTTCCTAATCTGCAAAAACAAAGTAGACAGCAATCCATAATTGTGGTAAGGACACCACCTGTGCAAAGGTACTCACTTGCAAGGTACTACTAATTATATATCACATTAGTTCCCAGAAATTTCTAAAACATTTCAAGCAACGAATGTGTGCCATTGCTGTTTCAAAATATTTACCTGTAAGCTGTTGTTCAGCAAATCAAAGTCACTGTATCTCCTCACAATCTGTAAGAAATAAGACAATGTTTTGATTTAGCAAGATCATCTCTTTTCATCTCATTATTTAATATTTATTGGCATTCTAGAGTGGGGTTGCATCAAGGGTGGTAGGGCCGATAACTGATGCTTATCTTGCCTAACTTGTCAGGCCTCGAAAACAGACCTAGCAGTGTTCCAGTATTGGTTGGGCTGGGGGAACTAGTTTATGCCAACCAAGCTCACCAAATGCCAGCAGGTAAGAGACAATCATGATGTGTTTGCTTTCATGGTAAAGAGTCTTTTAAACAACTTTTTTTTTTTCAAGATTCAATTGATATAAAGCACCATATAGTTTGAACGTGTACAGCACAATGATCTGACTCACATATACTGTGAAATGATTACCACATATGTTGGTTTAAACAAATGTCTCCCTCTTTAATATTCCATAGAAAGAGGAATTAATAATTTACCAAAAAAATAAGTTTTACTGAACACAAAATCAAAGCAAAAGGCTGTGGGTATCTTCCTCCTTATCCTGGTAAAAACTTATCCCAGGTGAGATCCCACCACTCTAGAGACTGAACTATACCCACAGCCAGACTGACCACACCTCTCTGCTTCCCACCTTGGCAGGCACTGGCCTCCCTTGTCTACATTTCCCTTACCGAGTACATTGGTGTCATAGTCTAGGTGGCAGTCAAATGCTACTGGCTCTTCAGACTCTGGACAAGGAAATCATTTAGCTTTGACTTCAATCTTTAGTGATGTTTTGGAAATGTTAGTGTGCAAAAAAAAATTATCAAGAGGTTACCTAGGATCCCACTCACAAAAAATCTAATCCATTGGGTCAAGGGTTAAGGCCCAAAAGTCTATATTTTTTGTTAAGGATCCCTAGGGATTCTAAAGCATTGGATCTAGAAAACTGCAACAAAGGTGGACTTTGCAATAATATGTTATTATTGGCCATTTATCAAATATACATCAAAAAATAAAATATCAAGCTATTCCTGTTAAGTGTGAATTAGTGAAACATAGAGTTAAATGTAGAAAGGATGTGAATTCCAGCCCTGGTCTGTCACTGATTTGAATGTGATCTTGGACCAGTTACTTACTTTTTGAATATAAAGTGGGACGAACATACCACATAGGACTGTTGTTCTGTCTTTGATAAGGGGGGGGGGAATCAAAAAGAAGTTTAATAATAGCATGTGTGCCTCCAGTATATATTGGACACCCCATAATACTATTAATTAAGTTACCTATGAAGGTTCAGACACCAACTTAAATACCTCAGCTAAGACAATGGATGTTGGGGGGGAAAGGAGAAGATTAATTATGGTAGGCTACCAGGGAAGGCACAGTAAACAAAGGAATCACTGATGAACTTAGTTCTAATTTCTCTATTGAAAAGAGCTAATATCAGGCCTTCCCAAACCCTTAGGGAGGCAGAGTTTTCCTTCACTCATGTAAGTGTCTTTTACAAAGTTTCCTCCTCCTAGCTTTCCGCTGCTTCTCCTATGGAAATATATTTTGACTAAAAGGATACACTTTGAGGGTGGCATTTTTGCTCCCCTATATCTGCCCTTTGGGATTTCCCAATAAATTTCATAATTCAGAAACTGAGTTTGAATATTTCATGGAACTAGTCTTTCAGTACTGAGAATAGATCGGTCTGGCCAAACAGCTGTACACATAGAACAGTTCTAAAGGGTTAAATGAATTAGTGTGCTTGAACCAGTGCCTTACACATGTTGAAATAGATGTTAAATATTTAAGTATTTAAACAAAAAGCAGTAAGAAATTTTAGGCAAAGAAATAACCAAGGGTGGATCACTGTGGTCCAAGACAGGTAAGGGTAAGAGGTCAGGTTCAAGCTGGGCTGTGAAGAACAAGGAAAGAGTTTTAGGAGATAGGAGAAGGGGGTACTTATAATTACGAAAACAGGAAAGAAATGGCCCCTATTCACAAGTCAGCAACCCTTGCCATCCCCCAGGGTGAGAAGGACTTAGGTCTATGCAGTTTTGTCTCTCTGCGATCACCAGTGAGCCAAGGAGCGCCTGGAGCAGAAAGATGACCAGCACCTGGAGTCCATGAGGAGGCTCCGTGGAGCACTAGAAGCTGCTCATGGGAACACCTGGGAGTCCATGAATATATGCCCAGGCTGCACACTGTCCAAGACACTGTCTCACCTTTCTAGTCTAACCTCCCCATCCCAACCAGTCTCAGGGGGAAAAGTCTTAATTTGAGCAATAAAATAAGTGATTTGCCTACCTACTTTCACTAAGCTAAAAATATCCTACCTACCTTCATTAAGCTAAAGAACAGATCTGAGATATCTTCATGGTAACAGTACATACAAATTCAACCAAACAACTGGGGACACAAAAACTTTTTATAATACCTGTCTTAAAGCTAAAGATTTATATCTGAGAGAGTTCTGAGTTAGATTTATGCATGTCCTTGTTTTTCCAAAATTTTAGATGCCCCAAGTCAGAATTTTATTTAAATATTTTGAGAGTTTTTCTAATGACAAAAAAAATAATCCTTACCTGCCAGCTGTTTTCTACAGAAATTCCTCTTTGCACTCGAATAATATATTCCTAAAAATAAATAAATAAACAGCTTTAATTATGAAATCCCCAAGTGAGAGAATCAAAAATAAGTGAAAATGTCAGATCAAAGAAAATTATCAGAGACAGAGAGGGCAATTCTGAGGGCTGCTGATAAAAAATGTAATCTGCCAAGAAGATAGCAAACTGAAATGTATGTCCACCAAACGGAAGAGCTCCAAAATACGTGAAGAAACAGCCAAATCCACAGTTATAGCTGAAAACTTCAATCACAATTAAAGACTCTCAGCAATTGATAGAAACAGAAAACCAGAAAGGATATAGAACTTGACAATACCAATTAGCATTGAGAGAATGCTCTATCCAACAACAGCAGAATATTCATTATTCTGAAGAGGAAATGCAAAGAAGTTCAATGTTTCTACTCCTCACAGAAATATAAATTAAGATTATAATAAGGTATCACTACACACCTATGAGGATGGCTAAAATAAAAAATAATGTCATCAAGTCCTGGCTAGGATACAGAGAAATTAAATCACTCATATGTTCCAATGCAAATGGAAATGGTACAACACTCTAGAACAACATTCAGCAGTTTCTTAAAAAAAAAAAAAAGTGCAACTTTTTTTTTCCACCTGCTTATTAGTAATTACATTGCATTAATTTATCTCAGAGAACTGACAGTTTATATTCACATAAAAACTTACACATTAATGTTCTTTAGCAATAATCAACAATAGTTCAAAAAATATCAATAAACCAGATACCCTTCAACAAGTGAATGGTTAAATAACCTGATACCCTACGTCGCATACGTGTCATGGGTAATGGATATATACAGGATCTCTCAAATGCACAGAGCCATGTGAATCTATAATTATCTCAAATGAAATATGTAACCTCAGGAATCCAAAACTAGATGATTGTAATAGCCAAAAGACAAGGATCCATGGTTTTCAATGATCAAAGTTAATGTTTTTAATGAATAGTCAGCTTAGAAAAGGCCACAATTAAGAAAATAGGTGAAAAAGAGGAACAGATACACACTAATGACATTTTCCAAGAAACCAAATCCAGTGATCCCCAAATCTGCAATTGTTAGCCTGGTAACTGAGCTTCAAAATGGATCATGGTGTCACCAGAGAGTGAAGAATGAGCTTAGGTTGCAAGGATGGGCAAGTGAGGGTGTTAAAATCCACATTTGTAGGCTTTGCTCCAGACACTGAGTCAGAATGTCTAGGATAGAAAACCAGGAATTAGAAGTTTTAATAGCCTCTTCACGTAATTCTTACTAATAAGCAGGTGGAAAACAGCCCTAATCCAGCCTTATACCCAGCCTATATGTCTTGTATCCATGTATACAGGGAGTTATGACTAATGCATCGGTTGAATCTTACAATGTTAGCATTTTCTCCTCAAATGGTCAGAATTATTTTAATATATTTGGATGGTATGATTTAGGCAATACTCACAGTCAGTCACTACTCAACAAATTCTACTGAATGAATTCTGCTTTAAATAGGTTATTTATAAAATAAAGTCAGATAAGCATCATTAACCTGGTAATGGAGCTTTAAAATAGATCTTATTACACCATCATATCCATTCTGTTTATTTAGCAAAGGTTGATAAAGACCACATTTGCAAGAACTTCTGCCTCCTCTGAAACATGTTAAGGACAACATCCACTAAATTATAAGTGAATTAGTTATATATCTGGCACCATGCTTAGTTGGTTTCCTATGGGGTTGTAAACATTTCAAAATGAATTTGTATAGCATGGCAAATCTGTTAAGCAATATGCTAATGCAATTATTTCTGAATATATAACATTTCTAAATAGATAATGTGCTAAAAACATCTTGATAGTCTTGTATTTTGGGATCAGTCTTTAGCTTTGAAATATTCTTCTTTTCTCAGGTTTGAATTAATGGTAGAATTGAAATTAGCGTATATAATTGAATCATTGTAAACTATGTATAGACAGGCAACATTTTGGGGGGTGCCTAAAGTTGGGAGAAAATGTTAATTCTCAAAAAGTCACTTCACGCATTTGTTCTTCACTGTGATTTACTGGAAGAATACTTACTAATTTTAAAAAAATCCAATATTAGGCACTTTGGGCAGTAGGTTGGCTGATAAAGGAAACTTGCATTGTTCTGCATTGTGAGTTTAAAACTTGTACCTACATGACTGGCATCTAGTAGACAGGTGAGGTAGGTGCTAAACGCCTATAATGAAGAAGAAAGCCCCCACAACAAAGGACTCTTAGTCCCAAATGTCAGTAGTGCTGAGGCTAGGAAACGCAGGCTCAGGTGAACGGAGTATGGCAGGTCATCCCAGTCCATGGATGGGTGGGATACAGGGTGGTCGCGGAATTATTTCTGCATCATCTGCCTTAGAGGAGCTGACCCCCACGCACACTCAAACACCATCTGTATAACGTGTGCACCTAAAATGGCGGTAGAGGCCGTCATACCACTACTGTTTACTGTGTTTCCTTGTAAAGAGGCACGAAGAGAGGTTCCACTGTAAATGTGAAGTCCCATGTGCCATGTGGCTACAGATAACACAACAAGAAAGGGAAAATATGATAAGGAGGTTTTGCTGAGAAATCTTTTTATTCCACTTCAGTAGTTGGTCCCTAACCATAAACCATTTGAATTTTAAAGAATTTATTTGATATCAACATCCAGCCAGACCAAAAAGAATTTCCAGTGCTATGAACTGAAAAACATAGCACTGCTGTCTGCTGCTTGCAAGCGGGCTGTAGCTATTAAAGCAGAGAGAAGAGTACCCTGGGGACCAGTAGAAAACTGACATTTCAAGTCAGACCGCCACCTCCTGAGCTGGAGTCAGCAACTCAGAAACCTCTAGTGAATCATTCCTATCTTCACCACCCTCTCTGATGTGGAGTAGAACCTCCAGCGAGTATAAAAGAGACAATAAACCACCAAGGCCCATTAAGCATGAAGCGGACCTAAGAGCCCTGAAGCTCTGGGCCATATGCACTATGCCTGCCACCAACTGTCATCTGCTGCCACTTCCCCAAAGGACCTGCTTCCTGCTCCTCCTCCGGACACCACACCCTTTCTCTTGGTGCAGGAGGATGGCTTCTTGGCAAGTCCTTGCGTGTGGGGATTTTAGCAAGTCAGTGTGGTCTGGAGTTGAAGTTCTTCAAATTGGAAAGATCCCAGCACCACATGATTTCTGACTTAAATGAGGGAAGAGAAGAGAATTAATGTCAAATGAGCATCAATATTGTGCCAGAGCTTTGCTAAAGCCCATTCTCAATACTTGTTCATTCCTCGCCAGTTGCCTGGAGCTTAGACGATTCCAGCTCTGCTCAGCAAAATTAAATGAGCTGTCCAAGGTTGCAACGCTAGGAAGCAGCTGACTGGGAACTGCAAGCCCAGTCACGGATTCCTAAGACCCTCCAAGTCTGCCATGTGTATATATATATATATATATATATATATATATATACGTGGTAACCCTCAGTTACCCAGCATTCCCAGAATCCCAGCTCCTTCTGCAGTCCTGAAAGATAGGGGTCCTCACTAGTGTGGAACTTAGGGGGCTCACCCTAAGGTCTATTGAACTTTATCCTGAGGGTAGGAGCTGCCATCTCTACAACTACTGATTAATGCGTTAAACCCAAGGAAGCATTCTCACTGGCATTTTCTGCTTCCTGTGTCTCCAAAAAGGTATTAAAGATTTCACTATGCTGTAGCTGGTATTCAAAGATGCTGCCCATAATGAGATTTTAGGAAAACATTTTGAATCTGTCCAGACCTAAATTACTTTGGTTAGGCTACAGCGCTGACGACTTTGAGTGTTAAAAGAACGAAAGGTAAAATTTCAGACCAACGGAGATTACAACTGAGATGGAAAAATGCACAGCCACTTCACCATGAGTTCAATCCCTACCTTGGAAGGTGATCCACATGGCTTAGCAGACCTCTCCAGACCTGCCCGCTGCTCCCCTCAGCAGTGTACTTAGTCAGTCGGCCTGTTTTGCTCCCCACTCTGTCTTTGGTGAATCCTCTCGCCACCCCTGCACCTCTGGCCTGTACCCCAGTTCTTTATGCATAACTAAATAAATCTTAAAAAAAAAAAAGAAGAAGAAGAACTTAAAACCAAACAAATATATCTATGCCTTGACCCTACTTCCCAGAAATTGATTCAACTTGTCTGGACTGGGGCACAGCCACTAGTGGGGTTTAAAAATTTCCCAGGTGATTCTCCCCAGGGGTGAGAGCCCATCTTACATAGGAAGAGCATCACATAAAACTTCTTACATAGGAAGCAGCAGCCCTCTCATGAGAAGAAGGAAACAAATGAACCAAGCACCCACCAATATCCCACCCACTCCTCCCTGCCTCTCTGTAAGAGCTCAGTTCTTCTGCTTTCATGGGCGTAGTGTGTACCGGAGCCCTCTACAGATCCTCCACACTGGCTCTGGAGGGAAGCTTCCTGGCACCACTCAACTCACAGTATCAGCAAGTGGTCCTTTGAAGTGCACAAGGAAGACCACTGCCCTCATTTTACAGTGGGGTGGGGGGTGGGTGGGGGAGTGGGGAGGTGGGGGTGAGGGTGGGGGAATGAGTCCCTGGAAGGGCAAATGCCTTGACTGGAGAGCTGTGGGCTGGGAGAGGAGGCCAGGTCTAGACACCCCACTCCTCTGGGTTCAATCCCCAAACCTGATTCCTGCTGGCAGGAAGGAAGGAAGGAAGGAAGGAAGGAAGCGAGCCAAGAATGCTGGGCCTCCACCACTAAGCTACTTCCCTACTCCAGATTCTTCCAGAACTCTGTGCTCTTCTATTGTATTCCCAAAACTGTTCTACTCCTTCCTTCTACGTAAACCCTCCTCCACCCAGCCAGATTCTTTGTACCCAACAATTCCTACTTAACTCACCTCACTTTGTTGTTCTCCCTATCAAACCCTGGAAATTTCACTTGCTATTTTTGTCTGTCTATGTTTGGGGAAGAAAGCTCTCTCCAACCAGATTAAGTTCTTTAAAGCCTAGAATCACTTTTTTTTTTTTTTTTTTTTTTTGTATCCCAACCAGCATAAATTCAGGTCAATAAGAGAAGCACAGCAAATACTTGTTGATGGCACTCTGATTACTTAGGCCTCATGAGGGAGGGCATATGCTGTTATTTTTCATGGGCCCTCACACCCCACTAAGTCAAATAACACCCCAGAAACTCTTGCAATGTCCCATACCTTCAGACTTACCATCCTCTTATACCATCAATGCTCAGGTTCACAGTACCACAGAGCTCAACAGCTGTAGCCTCCGGGCAGCAGGCAGCATTGCCTTGGAGGACAGCTGGGTTTCTGAGGACTTTCTCACAGTTGCAGGACTTCTGCTCAGTTCACTGGCTGCCAGCCCAGTGGTTTACAATCCTTAATATTTCATGTAGGATTAAGGCTTATTCCTTGCTCTGCTAAATAGTCATTATTTATCATTATTCCATCCACAGATTTTCAGTGCTGGAGTATACCTGTTTTATTTTCATTGCTGTGCAATCCAACATGTGCAAAGCCAACCCCAAACAAATTAAAAATTAAGATTTTTTAAAGGCTTCTGAGGAATCATCATGTGCTTAACATAAATTGTAGCAGGTGTGGGAAGCCAAGTGTATCTCCTTTTCCACTAAGTAAAATAACTTCACTTTTAGCCTGACTGCGTTAAGTTCATGCAAAAATGCTCCAGCTTCAACTCCATGTTCACAGGAGGGACAAGACACATATCACAAACATGCTTTGATTCCCACAGTGAGCCGCAGTGGTGGGTATCACACAGGCCTCTGCCTTCTCTGGGTCTTTTGAAGTCCACACTCTGCAGGAAGCTCATGGCCCTGCCTGGGAGCTGTCTCCACAACAACTTCAAAGACAGCCATGTCCGGCTAGCAGCAGTTCAGCAAAGCAGCACTCAAAAATCCTTTTGACTTCAGACAGACTCCAGAATGGACACTGCATTTTGAAACAGCAGTTCCTGAAGCAACTTATAGTACAAAGACCCTTAGAAACAGACACAACGAATATGATTGGAGAGAACTACCTAACCACATACTCAACTGGCTAGAAAAGATGATTAAATACAGACTCTAATCTGGTTGGAAAATTTTTTTTTAAAGATTTATTTATTTGTGTATACAGAACTGGGGTACAGGCCAGAGGCTCAGGGGCGGCGAGAGGCTTCACCAGAGACAGAGTGGGGAGCAGAACAGCCAGATGGACGAAGTACACTGCTGAGGGGAGCAGCAGGCGGGTCAGGTCTACCACGCCATGTGGTCACCTCCGGGGCAGGCAGGAATCAAACTCATGCGGAAGTGGCTTTAGCTTCTCAGTGCTGCGCTTTAACCCACTGAGACACCAGGGAGGGCCTGGTTGGAAATATTTTTATGTGGCTTTGGTAGCTACAGTGGCCACCTCCACATCCCTCACACTCTAGATTCCTATGGACCTTAGTACCTGAGTTCTGCAGTGCTCTTCCCCCAGTGGCTACTTCCCCAGGGGCCCCAGCGAGAGGCCAGTGGGAGTTCCCCTGAAACCTGCAGGAGTTGCTGGTCACTGTATAATGATCGGTCACTGTGCCACCCCTCCCCCATGCCACAGCCCCAAGTTTAAAGGGCAGGGGCTTTAAGTTCACAGAAACACAGATTCCAAGCCCAGCCACGACTGACTGGTTTTATGACCTAACTTCCAAGTTTCACTTCCAAAAATCATACCTTTCCAACAGAGTTGTTGGGGAAGAGGAGGTGAGATCACAGATTTAGAGCATCCAGCTTTGTAACTGTTCATTTTCCTCTCTGCTAGGAAAAACAACAAATACAGGTAACTGCTGGTGAATCTGTCTTGACTTTCATCAAGCGAAGGAGACAGTGGCAGTACTATTATGAATTGCACCAAAGACCAATAAAAAGCAACCATTCTTTTCGAACACAAGAAGCAATTTTATCAGTCTAAGATTTTTATCAGGGAGTACCATTATGTCAATCTCTGCTGGTCCAGCTTCTGCCCACTTTCATAGGTGCCAAATTTAAAAATCTCCTCCCAAAGCAACCAAAACCTAAATATCAACAATAAAGGAATGGATAAGTTATTTGTAGTTTAGCCACACAGTGGAAGGATGCAAGCCTTTAAAATTTAAAAGAATTTTTTATGACATGGGAAAAGGCATTTGTTATAATGTTAAATATTAAAAAAAAAAAGATAAAAAACTGAGACAATGGACTATGGGTACCTTGGTGGTGAGTGTGATGTGGCAACACATCTGAAGGCATGATCCTGTATGTCTAAATCATACAGTGTTGTAAACCCATGTTACTTCAAAAAAAAAATTCTTTGATAACGAGAAGGAACTCACCAACACTAGCAGTTGCTGTCTCTCAAAGTGAAATTGTGGGTGACTTTAATTCTTGGTTTCCCCCCTCCAGTTTTTAGGCTATTCTCAATGAGTATATATTATTTTTATAATCAGGAAAACAACCGCTTTACATTTCTTGGTTTGCTACACATGTAATACATAACTACTGTTTGTCAAGCTCTATTTTAAAATTTATATAGACAAAACTCGTTCTCTAAGGGAACAATGAGTCTGACACGCACATAGAGTGAAGTAACTGCCACAGTTCACCACCCCAAATCACTCCTCAGTAGCCCCAGTAAGTAGCCTGGTGCTACCCAGCATACTCCCCTGAACCCCATCCCAGTCATGGATCACCGATCTCTACTCCACCCATGTCCTGTCCTTCCCAGAATGTTGTGTCAGTAGAATCATACAATATTCAGTTTTCTGTCCCTGACTTTCACTTAGCAGACTGCCTCTGAGATGCGAACGCACTGTTGCCTGAATCAGTAGTTCAATCCTCTGTGTAACTCTTGCTGTTTTACAAGGAGTTCTGAGTGACAAGATAAGGAGTGAGATAGGAGTTTGGATAAGAGCACAGTAGGCCCCCATCTTTTTTCCTCTGGGAAAGGAACTATGGCCATTTTATGACTCATCTGCACCTTTACCATCTGGGTGGGCCAAGAAAATAGATGAACATCAAATAAATGATAAACATTTCTACTTGTATCAAGGCTGGTAAGACCTTTGGTAGAAATTAAGTTTGGTTGAAATTAAGTTATGCTTGGAAGCCCATACTGGTTTTTACAATTTATAGTAGAACTAGTCACCATCACTAAGGCTAATGGAGGGTTGACTACACATATATTTACTCTACTTTGCCTAAAAAGGTCACTGTATTCTCTGAGACACTAGCTCCAATTCACACCAACACGTAGGTGCCTATTCATGTTAGGCTCTCATAGATCTCCTTTAGAGCTGCAGGCAATAACTGCTATGTTTATGGAGCACTAACTTTCTGTTTTCTGTCCCTCCGCTCATTCCACCACCCAGCAATTCTTGGAGGCAGGCATCACTACCTCTCCTTTATGAGAAACCCTAGGTTCAGAGACACAAGTGCCTTAAACAGGGGTGCTTTGCTAGTAAGTGATGAGAATGCACTCAGCCCCAGGTCTGCCCCGTCCAGTGGCTCAGTAGTCCCTACATTCCATGGTTTTAAGCAAAAGGCTTTTTAATCATAAACCCTCTCATACTGATGAACAGAGGTCAGATGAACAGGCAGAACCAGTTCAGCCAGTCAGGAAAGAGCTGGAAGAGTGAAGGGTAGAGCACAAGAATCCAGACCTGGGAAATGAGTTAATGTAGCTGCAGAGTTCTCAGAGTCCCGCCTGCCCACAGTCTCCTGACATCTAAATCCTTCCCCTTTCAAGGATTTCCTATTTCATGTACACAAACTGCTATCTACAAACCTGGGATGAATGTAATCTGGCCCTGCTTAGAAGTTGTGTATAAATAAGAAAACTATTTTCTCTCCAGTGGTAAACAAGCCCTACTACCATGAACAGCTAGTAGAAATGAACATGCTCATACTTATATGCATAGATCGCACACCACATTTATGGGGTCTTCAGTAATTTAAACAGAAGTTAATTCCAGTTGGACCAAAATGGAAGAGTCTCTGACTAGGTTGTGTTGTTTCCACCTCAGGTTCCTAGTAAACTTAACAGTCGCTACCCAATAAGTGGCCTTCTTGCCTGTGCCTTATTTAAGAGCCATGGAGGCTCAGGGTCTCAATGGTCACAAAGCCTGCTGTTGCAGTATAATAGGTCCTACTCTCTAGCTCAGACTTCCTCAGTAGGTCAGCAGTTGTTTGAAGAGAATAATGACCTCAGGCTGTGATGTCCAATGTGGCAACCACTATGCACATGTGGCAACTGAGCTCCTGAAATGTGGTTAAAGCACAGCACTGTGAAGCTAGCCGCACCGCTTCGGTGCAAATTCGATCCCTGGCCAGGGTAGTGACCCATATGGCACAGCAGGCTGTCTGCCCACTGCTCTCCTCAGCAGTGTACTTCGTGGATCTGCCTGTTCTGCTCCCCACTCTGTCTCTGGTGAATCCTCTCACCACCCCTGGACCCCAGGTCTGTTTACATAAATAAATACATCTTTCAAAGTAAATAAATACTTTTAATAAAGTAGTCTTTATTAAAATTTACTTTTAAATTCTCCACATATCATTAAAGACAATTTGCAGACATAGTTATAAAAATATAAACATACTAAACATAAGTGTGTTATTACTTCTTTTATACTTAATATAACACTAATCTCTTTTCCATTTTAGTAACCAGACATTTGGATATTGCTAAATGTATTATCCAATGTAATAGCCACAAGATATATGTGGCTATTGAGCCACATGTATGTGGCTAGTCCAAATTGAAATTTGTTGTAATTGTAAAATACATATCAGATTTCAAAATTGCCTGTGAAAGAATGCAAAATATATTAATAATTTTTACTTTAATTTCATGCTGACGTGATATTTTAGATATAGTAGGTTAAGTAGGATATACAATTGAAGTAATTTCACCTGTTATTTTAGTTTTTAATGTGACTACTAGAAAAAATTTTAATTAGATACCTGGTTTGCATTATAGTTCCAGTGGACAGCACTGCCCCGACACCTCAACCATAGCTAACAAATTAACTCCACTTTCTGAAGCCAGGATGGGAGAACTGAGGAACTGGTCACCCAAATCAGTGTTTGGTTCTGAGGTTCAGGAGAGGACTTCTCATGTGTCCTTGTCTAGGCCAAGGCTTAGTGGATCCATCAAACAGTCCATTGTTGAGCAGATACCAACTGGTATCTCTCTCCTTCATAGTTCATTGGTATACAAACTTTCATTCAGCTGCCACAGTCCTATGGCCTGGAGCAAGTTACTTACTCTCTCTATAGCTTATTTTCTTCCAAGTCAAAAATGCAAATAATAAACTCAATGCAGAGTTGTTTATGGGAATCTAGAAAACTTTGGCAGTTTCTTACAAAGTTGAATATACACTTAGCATATGACTCAGCAGTCCTACTCCTGGGTATTCACATCCCTGGAGAAATGAAATTATGTCTACACAATAGCAGTTCTATTCATAATATTCCCAAACTGGAAACAATGCAAATGACCACAAACTGGCAGGTGGGTAATAAACTGGTATATCCATACCATGGAAAACTGCTCAGCAATAAAAAGAAACATGCAACAAGGGAGACTCTCAAAGCTTTACACTAAGAAAAAGAAGTCAGATGCTACTATTTCCTATAAGATTCCACTTACTTTGGACACTCTAGAAAAAGTGAAATGACAGTGATAGTTACAAAGCATATGAGTACTTGCCAGGGACTAAGGAAGGGGACGTACTACAAAGTGCCAAAGAAACACTTGGAATGATGACACTTACATAGTGGTCACATGAGCAGATACTTTTGTCAAAACCTATCAAATTGGTGAATTTTATTGCATGTATTCAATAAACTGTACTTCAACAAAGTTAACCAAGAAAAAAGAGACGAATGAGACAAGTAACAGAAAGCACTTAGTACAGGGCTTGGCACAGAGTAGGTGCCACAGCAGCACTAGGGATTATCGTGGCAAGTATCCTGTCTTTTCCGTGTTCCTCAAAATGTCCAAAACCAAACTCAAGCTCATCATCTGGGAAGATTAGCTACTCTACTCCCTTACTCTGTACTGTTTCTCTAATCATTTCCACTGCCTGTTCCTTTCAAGAACTCTAACAGACCTTCCCTTTGTGGTATTACTTTCTTCTCCCCCTCCCGTCATGGCCACCTGCTGATGTGGCCTTTCTAACTTGACTGCTTCATTAGCACCCTGGGCTCTGCTCTCCTTCCTTCATCTTCCTTACTAAACTTTGGGTACCACCAGCAAATCAAGCTTCCTAAAATACCACTTTCACACGCCAAGTCCCTCGCTGCTGTTCAGATCCCTTAGGCTGGCACCCGAGGGAACTCACAACTGACCCTCATCTCCCTTTACCATCTTTTGCGCCACAGCAAAATCCTATACAATAAATCCTTTTGAAATAAATGACAAATGAAGGCAGGGATCCACACTGTCTTGCTCAGACCTACATCCCAAGTGCCTAGAGCAGGGGATATTTGCACCATAACTGCTGAATGAACTGATGAACAACTAACATCTGCAAAGGCAGCAAAAAACGGACTTTCTAGAGGACATAGCCACTCCTGCGTTTCTGAAACTGAGGTCCTTATGGTAGCTTAGTAACAGTTTAGAAGATGTTGAACAACTGGGGGATCTGGAAGGTAGCTCAGGTTTTATGTGTTAAAAGCCATAAATCTTCTCATTCTATTTCTACTTTAAAATAAATCTATCGTGGTGATGGGAAACCCACGGGAATTACAATTGAGATGAAAAAAAAGTAAAAAATGATGTAAAAATAAACTATTATATTTAAATAAATAAATAAACCTATCGATAAAATAATTATTTAAATTATTTTCTTTCTTTAATGTATACCAGGCTGAAAGACTGAGTGTGCATAAAGGAAGCCTGGGAAAGGTCGTTGGGGATCAGATGAGTATGGTCTTGATTTAGTTGCTTTATCCTGGTTTTGACAATTATACAGCATTATAATAGATTTTGTTCTTAGTCATATGGTTCATTCACCCCCATAGTAGAGCATGACTAAAGGGAGGATTAAGAAAC
Organism: Condylura cristata; assembly: GCF_000260355.1. Classification (NCBI taxonomy): domain Eukaryota; kingdom Metazoa; phylum Chordata; class Mammalia; order Eulipotyphla; family Talpidae; genus Condylura; species Condylura cristata. The sequence continues at coordinate 55,119,817 of NW_004567105.1, forward strand.
ACAAAACATGAGTTACTGAGAAATACAAAAACTGAAAATCATCATAAAAATGGTAACTCTGCAGCGGCCCAAAGATGTTCTTATCAGTGCCTTAAGTTGTATTGAAATACCTTGTAATTCTTACTGTCCAAAACCAGTATAACTCAGATCCCATGTTAATGTAATTTTTAATAATGTACTGATAATAAGTGTTCTTTTGTTTTGAAGTCCCTTTTTTCTTTTTCCTTTTTTTTCCCACAAGTTGTTGTAAACTTACAATTCAATATCACTATGAAAGGAGTTTACAACAATCTTGGGGGAGGGGGGCCCTGGCTTAGATCAAGTTCTCTGAAAGCCTTTAAGCTGTTCCTCATTCTCTAGGCGGCAGGAGGACCTGGCTGGGGCCAGTGCACCATGCCTTCGCTGCCCCATGCTGAAGGCACTTTCATTTGCTCGCTTCACCTTTGATTTATGTGTCTGCCTTCTCAACCATGCTGAATGTAAGCACCCTATTGCATTCATCTCTTTACCTTAATAGCACAGCACAGGGCCGCCAGGCACTTGGAAGACTCTTCATAAGAGTTTGTTAACATCCCAACATCTGAAAAGCTTTCCAAAAAGCTTCATGCTATGAAGCACACAGAAGCCAAAACTGTGCTTCATTGCATGAACTATATTCAAAGCCAGGATGCACCCACAGCCTGATTACTGGTGGGCACCACTTAGCGGAAAGGAAGTCAGCTGGGTTAGATAGCATGTAAGTACATTTCTCATGAAACAGCATTCTGAAGATACCAGCTGTACCCTGCCCCCCACCCCCAAGTCAATGAGCATCATCACTTGGCAGGGAAGTGGCAGGAGAATGAACAAAGCCCAGGACTTTCTATTCTATTTTTTCACCCCATTGCCAGAGGTCAAATATGTGTACACCAATGTTGAAACTCCTCAGGTGATGAGCAAAAGCTGGGACATAAAGAACTGAAAAGGGCACCTGCCAGGAGCCTCCTCCAGGAACCAATCTGCCAGTTCAGAGCCTGCCTACTAGCCTCTTGGGCCACTTTTGAATACCACCTCCGCAAAAGCCCAAGCACCCCGAGAGCAGGGCCTGTTCTCCCACAGAGCCCATCAGAGCCAAGCTTGAGAAGCACCCATGATGGATAGACACGTGAGTCTGCGCGTGAGTGTGGTGGCCTCCTCGGTCACACATCCAGGTGCCCACAGCACGGGAGTTCCTGAGCTCTGGTAGATGAGGGGGTGCTCTCGCCATAGCCAGCAGCTAGAGGTGTGGAGTGAGCTGGTTGCTTCTGCGTTACTCCCCTCCTTCTACAAAAAGGAAAGAGCCCGGGACTAAAGTGCAGTGAGTACCTGGCCAGGAATCACTTATCACTTGAGGCCAGGGTAGGCTCGAGGGAGGCCCTGGTGAGCAACTCTGCTTCTCCTTTCCACCTCTACTGCTGACTAGACTTTAGACCCAGGATTCTCCACACCAAGGATCCATTCCTTACCCCCACCCCCACAATTTCAAAAGGTTTCACTAAATTAATAAGAAAGAAGCAGTTTCTTTTTAGTGACATATCAAAGAAATATGGGCAGCCTTGTTTAGATTTCATAAACAGAGGTGCTTGGGAAGCAGGAGGAATCATGGCACTAGCTCCCTGCAACTGACACTGAGCCCTTTGCCCTTCCTGGGGCCACCCTGTTGAATAAGTCTTGGGACACACACCCAAACACACAGGGAAGTTGTGACCTAGAGCAATTTATTTTCTACACTAACAAGAAACAATTCATCTATTGTTTAAACATAGGGGCTTCTTAAGGCAGCGTATATGTGATAATACAGTGCCTTTTTTAGATACATGTATTTCACTGCTGAAATGTAGGAGACTGGGGCTGAAGTTTATTTTATATGAAAAGACAGTTACACTCGCTGTTTCCAGGGCAAAGATGAAAACAGCCACCTATGTGTACACAGCTTCCATATGGATTGTAATCTTGAGGTTGTTCAAAATAGACTGTAGCTGAAGGTCTAAATTGGTGCCTCTGGAGCAGGTGATGATTCTTTTTCAAGCTGCTAGACTCCTACATTTCCTCCTAACAACTACAGTCATGTTCTTACTTGTAGTCTTATTACAAGAAACTTTTTGAGTTGGGATAACCCTCAAAAAAAGGTGATATGTAAGGACTAAGAATCACTAACTCCTAAAGTAAAATGTAAAAAAATTTACTTCTTCAAGACTGAGAGACAGCAATCTCTAAATTAACTAATCATCAGTCTAAAAGCTTCTGACTCAGAGTTCTCTAACTATACCCATTCCAAGTTTTGAGGATAAATGGGGAAAATATCTAAACAAGCAGAAATGAGTGACTAGAAAAAAAGTTATTTTCCTATTACAATGGGTGGAAATGCTTCAAGTTAACTTTCACACTGTCTGTATCAGTCTTTGCAAACAGCTTCAAAGCAACTTTTAAACATTCTGTGTAACTTGGAATTGTAAAGAAACTCCAAATAGCATCCCAAAAGAAAGTCAACATGGATTCTGCTATTGAGCCAAATCACTTTAAATATCAGGGTGGGAAATCAATGGTGTCTAATTTGGTATCACATTTGTCTGGGCATTCTGGTCACAGATAAATAGAAGTTTAAAGACTTAAAAAAAAAATGGCCTTAGATAAGAAGCTAAAGTTCAATAAATCAGGCCACATAAAAAACTTTGAGTGACAAGTGAAGATTCTGGTTGACTTGACTGGACCTTGGAAAACAGAAATTCTCAGAATCTAACAGAACAAAAGCTCCATGAAAGCAAGTGTGGTCTAGTTTACTGCTACCTCTCTAGCACAGAGTAGGCACCCAGTATGTTTTTGTTGAGTGAATGAATCTTGTTGAATAAATAAACCATGCTGGAATGTAGTTTCTCAAAGTGAAAGGTTCAAGGGGAGATCCATTTTCAGTAAAGATTTTAACATGTAATACAATCTTTCCCACAGATTTCCTTTTAATGTTCTGTTATGCCTCAAATATCACTAAAATTATCTTTTGTTTCTCAAGAACAAAATGCACCAAATGGTGAGTAAATGGGCCTTGATTCAGATGAGCCTCACAGAAGAACATTTTTAAAGGAGAAAATTGAGATTAAAAGCTATCACACTACAGCATACCAACCAGCAAAAATTGGATATGGGTATTTGATAACCATCTCCAAAAACTGTTGGTTTCCGCTGGTTTCTTTCAGGTAGGTACACACTTTTTTCAACCTATTGACTTTAAAAGTTTTCCCTTCATGGAGTCAAGAACTTACTTCCCTTGTTATCGCTTAGTCTTCCCAAACTTTCTCACAATTTACCTGTGCTGCTTTAACTTAGAAAATCCTTCTGTGTGGGGTGGGCCCCCACACTGAAAGCTCTCCCTCCCTAAATATTCTAATTTTATGGAAGCTTTATTTCCTTGTAGCAGAGGCCTGATCTATTTTTTATTGAAGCTAAATTGACTTTACACTATAGAGTTAAAAACCTCCCCTTAAATCTTTAGAGTAAGTATCTTCCCCTATAGAAAATAAAATCATTCAAACCACAGTCAAGCACTGAATCACCTATCAGCCTGTACCCTTTCCGCCAGTTGCTCCTCCAATATGTATTTCTAGTGGCCACCTTGTGTTTCCTTCATCATTCTAGCCTCTGTAATTTCCAATCCACAGAATTTTCCTCTCAGAATCCATAAATTCTAAGTAACATGTAACTTAAAATTGTCTGCCATTATAAAAAACTAGAAACAACAAATACTGGCAAGAAAGTGGTGAAAAAAAGGAGCCCTCTTGCACTGCAGGTAGGAATGTAAACTGGTCTAGTCACTATGCAAAGTTGTGTGGAGGTTCCTCAAAACTTTAAAAGTGAAGCTACCATAGGACCTAGTTGATTCCACACCTAGAAATCTACTCAAAACACACACGCAAAAAAAAACACTAATTCAAAGGAAACCTGTCCTATTTACAATAGGACTATTTACAATAACTATGATATGGAAACACCCCAAATGCCCCAGAGCAGATGAATGGATCAAGAAGATGTGGTTGGCATACTACACAGTAGAATACTACTAAGCAATCAGAAATGATAAATTTACGCCATCTGCAGCAATGTCAATGGAGTAGGAAGGGATCATGCTAAGGAAAATGAAGTTAAAAGGGGAAAGATAAACACCAGATGGCTTCACTTATATGCTGAATATAGAAAAACTGAACAAAGGGTCAGGAAAAAGACAAAACCTACAAGATGACCATAGATATCGGGGGGCACCAAAACAGGGGAGGGAAGACAACCAGGGACTCAACAAGAGACTCACAGTTGCTATGGTGGTTGGTAGAACTACAGGAACTACACCTGAGGGAGAAATCACTGTTCAAAAATTAACATTGTAAGAAAATAAATGAATTTAATAAAATTTAAAGGTTCTGCTATAAATTCTCTTTCCCAAGGATAAACAATCTTCATAAATGAAAGGAATTATGGACAAAAAATTAGCTTACTTACAATAACAACACTTTAATGTGTTTATTAACACTTTGCCTATTTGTCATAAGGGAGTGCGTAGACACAGAGGAAATGAATGGGGCCCTCCCTGGTGGGGCAATATGTTGAAGTGCATCACTATGAAGCTATCTGAAGTCACTGCAGCACAAGTTCGATCCCTGGCCAGGGAGGTGACCCACATGTCATAGCAGACCTCTCCTGACCCGCCCATGGCTTCCCCTCAGCAATGTGTTTCAGTCAGTCTGCTTGTTCTGCTCCCCATTCCGTCTCTGGTGAATCCTCTCACCTCCTGCACTTCTGGCCTGTACCCAAATTCTTGTGTGCATAAATAAATAAATCTTTAAAAAATAAAAACAGAAGGAACGCATGTTGCAAATAATTTGCTAAGATCGTTTCATTTGCTCTTTATAACAAGTAGGCAGAAACAAGGTGAGTAGGGCAGGCATTTATTACCCCTGTTTACAGATGACAAAATTAAACATCAAAAGCCTAAGTGACTTAGTCAACTAATGTCCCCTGACTAGTATCAGTCTAAACGCTTAAGAATGTCTTGCCTCTTGCAACACAAAGGTTGCCTACTAGATACTCCTCTATATGTTTCTGCCTGTAGTCAAGGAGCAACTCCCGAGATTCAGCATTTCAAATAGTAGACAGATCTCTAGCTTTTGGGGGGATAGCGGCTCCCTTCAGCTAACAATCTGGGGAGCCACTTTCAACCTTTCCCTGTAGAAAACAGCCTTCTTCTTCCATATCCCACCCTTGACAAATACTTCTTTGCAAAAGAACTTACTCATAAAAAGTTCTAAAAAGTTTGAATCAGCATATGACTTTATGAATAAAATTCAGGGTGAATGCAACATTTCTCAATCTCAGACTTTAGAACTAAAATAATGAGAACACAGAAGAGTCAAAATTACGCAAGCCAATGCTACATGTTTTTATTCTACCACATCTGGCTCCATGAGTCTCCTGTGAGTCACTGTCTTTGGTGTTCAGTCACCATCATCAGAACTATCATTCTCTACTGTAAATTATTTTTACCTATTTCTTAAAGAAAAGCTCTACAATATTGCATCTTTCACCACCTAGCTAAAGAACTTGCTGAAGTTAAGACCTCTTAAAGCCTCCGATGTCTCATTCCAACTTTCACCACTAACACTTTATAAAAGGAAAGATGCAAAATAAGATCCCGATTCATTTATTTAATCAACAAATACATACAAAATGCTATCAGATGCCAGGGACTAGGACCCCAAAATGAGTAAAAAGTATATTCCTCTCAGTCTTTGGAGAGGAAAATGAAAGAAGCAATTGCAGAACAAACCAATCAAGATAAGGTGGTATGAACACAAGGCTTGGGGCAGTGACCATCACATAATCCTCCTAGGAAGAAGTGGCCCTGTGAGCATTTATAAGCAACTCTTTATTTTCAACAGTACAACATAAATCTAAAAGACTCACCCCCACTCTCTGAAAGGTGTAATATTTACTTGTTAATCTTCAAATTGAAAATCTAATTTAATAGCAGAATTATTTAGACTTTTATCTAAATTTCAACTCTGAATTGTGCTTTCTTAGGCACAATTACTACAGAAGGCTTAACAAATTGTCTTATACAGTGCTTCTTACAAATCTATAGAACAGGATTAAAGATAAGTACAGTGAAATAAAATGTACTTTAAAATATAGAATCCAAAAAAGAAATGTGCAAAATGATGTAAAAATAAACTTTTGTAATAATTAAAAAATAAAATAAAATAAAATATAGAATCATTTTCCCAACTGGAAATGAATACTTTGAACAACCCAAGTCCTACAAAACATAGCTGTTGGGAAAGGAAGCAGGTTTTTAAAAGTCCCACTTTAATACAACAGAATAAAAGCTTTCTTTGAAGTCACCAGAACAGCTTAAACAAAAAAAGAAACAGAAAGCTATTGTGGGGCTTCAGCTCCAGATGATGAACCCCAAACACACTGCAATGGTAAACAAACAAGTCTCAGAGCTGGAATCTGATTTGGTGACCTAACAAAACATTACAATTTAAGGAATCTCTCTCCCCATTCATTATTTCCCAAACAAAGTCCCACAGGCTGGCAACTCCTGCTTTTTTACTGGTTCCTGGGTTTATGGCTTGTAAATTATAATCCAAAGTGTGTTTGGGGGTGAAGGGGAGTGGTATATGCAAATGAAAACATCAAGAAAAGAGAGTATATGTTACAGAAATGAGCTCTACCTTTCTATGAGAATCTATTACTCCTTTATGTTACTCCACTGGATTTTAAACTCAAATGAACGCTATCACTACCCACTAGAGAGCAGAGCAGGTAGAGGAAGGAAGGGGCACAATCATACACCTGCCTTAATAGGAATCTAGAAATACCTCCCTCGCCGTTTCCCCCAACACTTCTGCCAAATCGCTGACCTGGAAATGGGGCGACAGACCCCCAACACTGTTAGTTCAGAAAGTAAGATCTATAGCCATACTTCCATTTGCCCGGCCCACCCTCATCTCCACCACTCAGATCTCCGTCTGAATGGAGGGAAACTCAGCGGCCCCAAAGAGGGGTAGGAAGAGAAGGCTGGCAGAGAACGTAAGTGGAGAGGGTCCTAAGTGATCGCTTCACTCCGCCGGCCCAAGGTGGGCCTGGAATCTAACACCCATCCACCCCCAACTCGGAGCTCCTTCCAGGACACCGCCGAACCCCTCCCAGTCTTGGTCCAGGAGACTGCTGACCCCATCTCCCGTTTCGGGGCTGCAGTTCCCACCCAGACCCCTCCGGACCTCAGTGTTCTCCTGGGCCCCAGGGGCCATGACCCAGAACCACCGCCGCCCCAGAGTCCTCCCCGCGGCGCCGTCAGCCCCGCTCGGGCCCCCGCATGGGCAACGTTG
>NW_004567105.1:55127576-55150655 GCF_000260355.1 Condylura cristata
TCCTAGCGCCGCCAGTCCGCGCCGCCCTCACTGTCAACACTGGTCGCCCTTCGGGCCGCCGCTTCCTGCGGGTCCTAGCGCGAACCGTCACCGCCCTTGAGCCTGCCCGAGTCTTCTCCCAATCGCAGACAACCCGGTACCCAAAACGCCAGGGCTGAGACGCGTGACACTCCGGTCTACGACTCCACCCAAGATCCTCACTTCCGAAGACACCAACGTCCTGCGCCTGCTGCTATTCAAGAACACTCAGCCCGGAGATTCCCAAAGCAGTTCTCTCAGTCTAGGGATTTTCACATTAGGCCCTCAGAAGCCAGGACTGCCAAACTTAGATCTTTAAAACTGCAACTTCCCCAGCCAGGCCTCCCAGGCCCTAAGCCCCTTAAGACCATAAACCTCAAGGTAGAATCCTCAGTCTGTCTGCCTCCTACAGTCCCATAAACTTTTTTTTTTCAAAGATTCATTTATTTATTCATACAGAACTGGGGTACAGGCCAGAGATGTGGAGGGTGAGAGGATTCACCAGAGAAAGAGCGGGGAGCAGAACAGGCAGATGGAGGAAGTACACTGCTGAGGGGAGCAGCGGGTGGGTCAGGAGAGGTCTGCCAGTGGTCGCCTCCGGGGCAGGCGGGAATCGAACTTATGCGGAAGTGGCTTTAGCTTCTTAATGCTGTGCTTTAACCCGCTGCGCCACCAGGGAGGGCCCAAACTTTTTAAAACTATCCCCCAGATTCCATTCACAAGTCCCTTGAACTTGATTCTTGAGACCCAAGAACCTAAGAACTGGGTGCTCAGAACTAGATTCATTCTTGATTCTTAAACCCCAGAACTCTCAGACCCAAGCTCTCTGAGCTGTGAACCCTAAACGGTCCCAGATCTTAGTTGAACACTAGGCCTTCAACCCCAAATACCCTTCACTAAGATCCCTGAGACTTGGGGTCTTAGGACTCACTGTATGGGCCCCAAAAACTTTAAAACCAGAGACAGAATTTTGTGGATCAACTCCTTGGCTCTAAACTTGCCCACAGTCTGCCAGAACCAAAGACCACAATTCTGACACCATCCATACATATTCCAGCCCCAGTTCCCCCTACACAGATATCACACCATCTTACCCATATTGGTAGGTAGCATCCCAAGGATGGTGGAGTTAGATTTGGAATTAAAGGACCATGATATCCAAGGCTCTGGCACTTATCAACTGTGTGTGACCTTGAATAAGTTATCCAAATCTCTAAGCCCCAATTCCCTGTCTGTAAAATGAGTGGGAACAAACATTACTAGTTGTTTTTTTCCCCTTAGTTCAGAGAACTAAAATTCATCACCCCTAAATGTCTACATGTCAGACAAGTTTTATGGTAACAGCACCATCAACCACCACCACCATTTGACATCACAGTGAGCACTCTAAAGGGTACCCTCTCCAGACCTTAAGTTTAATGGATTGTGGGGATCCCCAAGAGACCAAGCAGTCATGACAAACTGACTTAGGGGCCAAGATCCAGTGAAGAGAAAGGTAAAGAGGGAAACATGGAACTTCACGATTTAGTACTAAAACAATGAAAACTCTTCTGTGTCCCAAAGTGTTTAAAACAAAATCACATATCATTTAGGGAGGATTCAACTTTTTTACTTCCATTTCCTCAATGCAAAGGGGTTATTTCATTGCCAAACTCACAGAAATCAAAATTTTCCTTTACTCATTACTCCTGTCATGGTGTGTACTGACCAAGACAACACTCTTCTCACTTACCGCTAATAGGAATATAAATTGGCCCAACCACTCTACAAGGCATTTATTCACTTACCGATTATTTACTGAGTACTTCCCAAATAATAGGCTTGGCACTAGAAACTGGATTTGGCAATACTAGAAATATCAAGGGCTTTGAAAATGTCCTTACCTGGTAATTTCACCTCTAGGGGGCTATACCAAGAAAAATAGTATTAGCAGAGATCTGTGTAAATATATAACACACAAGAGATAAATATCTAACAATAAGGGCTAGACAAATCATGGCACAATCATTAGACTTTTGCAATGATTAAAAATCAATTATCAAAGAATATTTGCTAATGGGAAATGCTCTTGATATGCTAGTAAATGAAAGACAATATATGCATTTACATGGGCCTATGTTTTAAGAAAAACACCAAAAGGGAACACCAAGATATTAAAAGTGTGGTATCCAGGAAGTAGGGTGGTTCTTCACATTTTTATGATTTTCTGATTTTTAAAACTGTCTTTAATGAAAATACTTCACTTGGCATGATTAGGCAAAAAAAAAAGTCATACAACCAAGTTGCCTTGGTCAAAAAATAACACCTTTGTTTAGTGTTCCTTACAAGGGAAATGGAAAAATGAGAAATCAGATATTTGATGGAATAATTCCAGAAAATAACTTTCAATTTACTTTCCCTGTCTCTGGAAATTCTTGCCAGAAGCCACTTAGAATATAATGTGGTAAGCATTATAATTTTATTTTCATCTACCCAAATCAGTGCCTTGTCAGTGATCCTCTGAAGATACTGGTTTTAACAGGGCCCCTACACTTCTTTGGGGGGTGGAAGGGTGGCCAAACCCCAAACCTTAAGGCTGCCTACACATCCATTTGGTTTTGGAATAGCTCATGCTGAACTTGTGGAAACCAACCCAGAGCAAAGCATGTCTGAGCCAAATCAGCTTTGCTTTCTGTCTCAGGCTGGGTAAAGCTAATGAAGAATACAATGCCCTAGTTTTTGCCACATGCATGACTACTCAGTGCTAGCAGGGGGAAGATTCAGACTCTTCCATGTTGCCAAATGTTTAGAAGATCCACAGGTTGTTTATCTAACAATTTGACATTAGGCCAGCTGACTGAAAAGAATTGAGTTTGAGAGTGGGTATTTCTGGGTCTGGCAAATGCTCTACAAATCAAATCATTGAAGCATGTGAACAGTGGTTCCTAAGCACTATTATCTCCCAACTTAAAATTATTTTCTTTAAATATTCATGACCTCAATATGAAACAAAATTCAACTCACACTTACTTCCCTAACCTGTTACTATTTTCCACACCACAGGGGAATTTTGCTGGGGGTTTATAAAGAAGTCATTTGAACTAAATTATATTTAAAAGCCACCCTAAAAATTGTGGCCTACAAACTGATCTGATGCCCCCTACTAATCCTGTTCTATTTAAATATTACCAAGATTAAGTCTTGGGTTTCCAATGATTTTAAACTTAAATGTTTTCTTCTAGTGATCTTATTCCAGCCCATCATTTCTCTGAGAATTCTTATCTCTGCTGTGTTTGTAATCCAAATGAAGACAAGCTCAGAACAAGATAAAACATCCCGAATCCTGGAGATACTTGAATCCTGGAGATACTTGCGTGTAGCCCAAGAGTAATTCTACAACACTCCCTTTCTTCCCAGACAGAGCTAGTTTATACATTATGCCAACACATGTGGCATTCAGAGTGGCACAGCTGTTCAGTGACAGTCAGCTCTTAGTAGAGTATGTTTTAATATAAAAACCTAATAGATGAAATTTAATAGCAATTTTCTTTGGTAGCAAATTGGCCTCTGAATCATATTCTAGGAACATAAAAGAAAAATGACTAATAATTCAGTACAGAGTGAAAACCTGTGGTTACCTAAGAGGTACTGGTGTGCATTTAGCAATTTCTTTTTCTAGCTGAATAAACAAGTCAGGTCCACAAGACAAATGGTGTCTGTAGTGAGGCTTTCTCCACCTGCTACTCAAGGTTTGCTACTCAGAAAAAGCAATGAGTGACATTTCACCAATATGGAAATGTTTCTAATAGAATATAAAGATTTGTTAAGCAATTTTCCAGTACATTAGGTTGAAATTGCTTAAGATGGGTATGTCTTTCTATAATAAGATTTTTGCATAAACTGCAGCCTCACAGTGCCCCTACAGGAAAATGCTAGTACAATTTGCCTGTTTTAGTCAGGACTTTTGTACTGACAGGTGACCCGGTGCAATTAAATTCACCACCTCTCAATTATCTAAAAGAGGATTTTCTAATGTGAAGGTCATTTATATTTTAATTAGAAAAGAGGTATTCTAACAATTCACACAGGTGAAAATGCAAGCTAACCAGCTTTTCTTATAGCTGGCTTTTACAAAGTAGGAGTGGTGTGAAACTCTTGACTCTATATAAAAGTGACAAATCATCATTTACAGAACAGTATCCCTGCTTGCCTACTTCCTACTTCTCGATTCTAACTTCTCAATGATTTACAGAAACCAAAGAAAACTATAACATGTACGGAGCACTTAAAAAAAAAAAAGGAAATTCTGGTATAAATTTCTACCATTTAAACAGTAGAAAGCCAATGTGACATTCCCTACTTCCCCACCATATCAGACCTGTACTTCATTTTTAGAATAACCCTTTGCTAGATGTCCTCACAAATAACAGGAGGCAACAAGTATGTGTGGAAGCCACCAAACAGCATAGAAGAATTTGCTACAACTATAGTAGGGAGTAAGATCAGGCTTACTTTAATGAGAACACAGTAGACCCACAGGATGATAGAAAAAGTGCTTTGGAAGCACTGAGGCTCCCAGTTTAAATCCCACTTCTACCACACACTAGCTGCATACTCTTGGGTAGATCACATATTAATCTGTTTTCTTGCCTAAAAAATGGGATATGAAACTCACAAATGGCTCCAAGAATGTAGAAAATTGGTTTATGACAAATACTAGGGAAAATGACATCACACTATATTTGGACCTGTACTTCAAGACTGCCATGAAGTCCCAGGGAATGAATTTTGCAGGCAAAGGAAGTCTTAGCTTCAAGTCCTTATTTGTGCCTCCAACTGCCCACTCTTCTTTCAATGTTTCATCAGATTTTCAGCGTGTGCAATGTTTCACATATAAATAAGCCCTCTTCAGGTGGATCTGACTCATGAGACTAGAGCTGTCTTGCTTATCATATTGATTTTGATTTCCATCTTCACAAACTGGAGTATGGAGAACAATATTAAAGCCTTTTAATCTTCACTATATATGCATCACTGCCCTCTAGTGACTAGAAAAAAATATTACCAATACCCTTCTAGTTAAAAAAAAAAAAAAAAAAAAACCCTTGTTACTGATTATTAGCAGGAGGCAAAACCTTTTCCAGTAAATATGGGGACATCCAACCAATTACCTTTGATCTTATCTCCTTGACCAGAACATCTTGTTGTGCTCAGAGCCACCATCTACCACAGGCAGACTACCTGAATGTTCCTTCATAGATTCTTCTCTTAAAAAGGGCCGCAGATGACCAATTAGTACAAACACCGATCTCTATGATGGTTTTGTAATTTTTATTTATTTTTACAATAAGTGTGTATTATATATGCAATGGGAGATCATATTTTCAAGAGAGGGAGAAAATAATGTGCACTAAATTAGAAACTTTGCATTAATGACCAACAGAGAAAGGTTGACATCCTGAAAGATTGGCCTTTAATCTATGTATACAGTGACCCAGATAGCTTTCAAGTCAGAAAAATCTTTAGCTTCATTTAGAGGAGAGAATGAGAAGTAGTAATAGCTACTATTTACAAATCAGGTTTTGTGCTTATCTACCCATATTTAACAATGTTTGAAAGTGATGTTACCTCTGTTTTTATACACAACAGTGAGTAAGTAACTGGGTCCAAATCCACCTGCAAGTCCTTTTCAATAATAGGGAAGTCCATTTGAAAGGCAAGTGCCACTGAAGGTTGAGCAAGAAGACATCTTGTTGCAAACACAGCAAATTACAATCCACTCTAACAGAGACACCATTGAACAGGATTTAAGAATATTTGCTAGGTAGGTATTCAAAGATGATCCAGCTTCTCTTGTTGCCTTCAATTAAATGCTAGCTAGTTATCAATTCAGTGAGAAACTTTATTCTACACAGATATAGGTAGGTCTATGTTATCCAAACACAACCAGGTTTGAAATCCTAAAAGAACCGTTAGATAAATAACCTACTCATTTTTTTCCCCAATTAAAAAAAAAAAAAGACATTGAATATACTCAAGTCTATATGAAGCAGAGGGCCACCACCAGCTCCGCTCCCCCAACATGGCTTCTGGTTCTATCAGTTATTTCCTTGTGAAAAGCAGCAGTCCTTGCTCTCCTCACAAACTTAGTAACAGTAACATTGAAGGCTGAATTTGCATCCTTAGATACAGACTCAGGATTTTGGAGTTTCTGGGACCATAACTTTGACCCAGCCTTCCATAACAGTCTTTTTACTTTCTATTACAGAACATGAAACTGCAATAATAGCAATGAATCGCTTCAGTTTTTTCACTTCTGCAGATGCTAACACAACTTCTCCAACATATAAAGGTGCTGGAAAGTTAATTTCCTGGGAAAGAAATATACAGCCTGGTCCTGGCATTTTAGTACCAAGGAGAGCAGAAATAAGTCCATTAATCAACACGCCATGTACAACTGTCTTTCCAAACCTGGTGTGTTTTGCAAAATCTTCATCTAAATGCAAAGGGTTGACATCCCCCGTTAGTTCTGAGAAGGTAACCACGTCCCTCTGTGTGAAGGCCCTGCTGAGTTCAGCCCGGTCTCCAACTCTGATGTGCACGTGCTGGAAGTGCTGCTTGCTGAGACCTGGGTGCAGGCAGATAATCCTCTGAAGACCACGCCACCAAAGGTGATAACTGGAAATGACTGGGAACATCTTTAGCACCCCCAAATCCCACCAACAGGAGACGTTAGCTTGCTTCAGTCTTCAAGCATTTTGCAGGCATCAAAAAGTAGGAGACTTTTGATGTTTCCAACATTAAGGACTATTCAATCCAATACTAGCTCTCTACTATTACCAGACAATGCAAGGAGAAATGGAGAAACCTAAAAGAAAAGTTAACATTGAATATAAGGAGAAAACTACATTGAAACATAACACACCGTAGAAACATGCCCAATTTTATATGATAACCTAGATTGACTATTTTAGAGAACATCCTTAGAAGTAGCTTTAGATAAAACAACTGGTCACAGTAAGCTCAGAAAGAGTATTCCAATATGTATGGCACAAGGTATTAAGCAAAAAATTAAGAGACTTTACCATTAGAATTCTAAGTTTTCTCCCAAAACATGTCCCATATTCCATACAATCTAAAATCTAAGTGCTCTGTCTTAAGCAATGAAGTCCTAGGTTAGACCCCCACCCCACAAGTTGAATGATGTTAACTAACCTAGATTTATGCAAGCACAAAAATGGGGCACATATTAAAAAGCAGTTTTACCCACCATTCAGTCTCACTTGAAATCCATGAGGGAATACTTTTTACCTGAATTACTCTGAAAGCACACTTCTTGCCTTTATAGGATCCTAACAGGGTCAAAGAGCTCCACAATTTGACAAGACCACTGAGGAAAGATGAAGAAAGTATAAATCAAGCTATGCCCTTGCAACATCCCCCAAGTACCTTTGTGATTGTTCAGAAAGTTTTTCCAGAGACCCTAACTTTAAAAACATTAAAAATAAAAGCATAGTATGTTATGAAGAAGTTAAGTCTCAATTCAGACTGTTGCTAAAGCATCCAATTGAGTTAGCAACCATGATCAATTCAGAGAAGGTACAGCTTTAGCCAAATCACAAGTTCTCTAGAATATAAAATCCTAGTGGATGAATATTTATATTCTCCCAGCAGCTTCTAAAAGCTGCTTAGAGTTCACAATGACAAAACTCTTCTTATTCTAAGATATGAGTATTTTTGTTCTATTTCTCCAGTCACCTCTCTACTATTAATACCAGAAATGTTCCATTGTCTCATACCTGCTACATATTCTCAAGATGGCTGACAAGGTCTTCTCTTCATAGGTTAGGATGTCCAATGGTAAAGCAGCATCAACCTAAGTATGGAATCATACTATCAGAAGACTGATTATCACTGCTCTTAAGGTCCAAGTACCAATCCTGTCAAATGCTTTTGTATTTTGTTTTTTAAGTATTCTAGACCTGTTTGTTTCTCACTACTTCTGTCTGGAATTTTCTCCCTATACTGTAATTTCTCTATAATTCTCCTTCCAGTAATTTCTTCATATTGCTAAGGCTTCCTCACCCTTCAAAGCTTTCTTTCTCTGATTCTCAAAACTAGGCTCAATCCTTTGTTTCGCTCGTTCAGGTAAAGGTCTCCATTAAATCCTCAATCATAAATGTCCATCATTCTTACCACTGTATAACACGTTTCCTGCCAAAATAACCAAGACTATTACTCTATGACATACAAGCTATTTCTGTCTATTTACCGTTATAACCCCAGGTACCATGTTTTATTCCTGACAAACAGAAGATGTACAATTATTTTTTTCTTTAACATTTAAAAAATTTTTAATTACTTGAGATTGCAAACAAATGTACAGGGAGGTACCATGTACCCTTCATGCAGCCTCCTCCAATGTGAGCATTTTCATAATTACAGTATATTATCAACAAAGTCACTGAAATTGGTAAGAAATTTGTTCAGATTATACTGAATAGACACACATTCATATTTGTATACGTATTACTATATGTAATTCTATGCAATTTTATCACATAAGTTGTTTCATGTAGTTATCAGCACAATCAAGTGAAACAAACACAAGGTTCCTCTTTTACCTCTATATTGCTACCCCATCCCCTACTCTCTAAACCCCTAAGCCCAAGCAACCACTAACCTTTCTCCAGATGTTTTTTTCAATATTAATGTAATTTCACCAAGTATGTTATTTTATAGAAGTGACTTTTTCTTTTCTTTTTTATAAAGATGTATTTATTTATGCATGCAAGAACTGGGGTCTGGTGAGAGGATCGAGGGGTGATAGGTTTCACAGAGACTGTGAGGAGCAGAACAGGCCTTCTCACTGAAATATACTGCTGAAGAGAGCAGCATGCAAGACAGGAGAGATCTGCTCACCATCTGTGGATTAGCTCCCTTGCCAGGGCTCAAACTCAGGCTGTCAACAGTGATCACACTGAGACTTCACCCTCAGGCCACCCGGGAGGACCTTTTTGGCCCATTTTCTAATTAGGTTATTTGGCTCTTTATTATTAAGTTTTTAGAGCTCTTCACATAATGCAGGTATTAGTTGTTTGTCAGAGATATGGTTTGGGATTATTTTCTCCCAGTACCTTGTTTTTTTATACTCTGAACCAAGTCTCCTGTGGCATAAAAAAATTTCATTTTGATGAGTTGTTTAGCAGATTTTGATTTGACGAAATGTATGAAGCAGAAAATAATTTCCTGAAAACCCTCTTTGTTCTTTCAAATTTCTGCTTGCTTTCAAATGAATGTTAAAAACAGAAGTATTCACAGTGCTGGCCTATGAAAAAATAAGGAGCTTAATCAGAATGTAAGTCAACAATGTCACTAAGTACACTGCTCAGCTCTTGTGTTTTTTGATATACTTTCTCAGTAAGGGAAGAGGTGTGCTGTTTTACATTCTGACAAACCAGAAATTTTCACAATTGGCAAAAAGCAGTTTGCAGGTTACCAGTCTAAACCATACTTTGAGAAGTCTAGTAGAGCAAACATTTAAAGAATTTCCTTGTCAGGCCCTCCCTGGTGGTACAAAGGGCTAAAGCACAGCACTGTGTGTGATCCCTGACATGGCGCAGCAGACCTCTCCTGTCTCATCCACTGCTCCCCTCAGCAGTGTACTTCATCAATCTGCCTGTTTTCCCCACTCTGACTCTGGTGAATCCTCTTACTGCCCCTGCACCTCTGGCCTGTATCCCCAGTTCTGTGTGCACAAATAGATAAATCTTTAAAAAAAAAAAAAATTACCTTCTCAAATAAGAAAGCATCTGAGAACCTAACAAAAATTCATTTGCAAGGTCTGCCCCTGCAATTTCAAATAAAATTTTTAGCATTTTAAGATCTTAGGCATGTTTAATCTTCCAGATGATCCCATACCTCTCCAAACAGGTCTTTCAGGGCTGAAATAAGCAGCTGTTTAAACTGTGCAGCATTTAGTACAACTCCACAATCCTGAAATTCTCTGTTAAAAAAGAAAAACCAGAGAAAAAACACATTCTTAAATTTGCTGCTCCTAAGAATCATAAGAAAGCCATTTAAAACGGAACTCAGGAGACTGAACTTACAGACAGACTTTCAGGTAGTGGTGCTCAGAGGGATTTTTGTAAACTACTCTTTCATATGTGGTAGCTGGAGCTGGCATCTTTTCCAATGCTAATGACGCCTACAGTAAGTACAAGAGAGCAAAATGAAAGCAATGTCACACTTTTTAAATGAGACTTGACCAATTTGAGTTTTAAGGACCTCCTACTACAGTTATTCATCGAATCCTGGTCAAACTAAAGTTTTACACCTTATAGCCACAAAGGCGGTTTCTGTATTTTCATAAGCCAAATCACTGTACTCTTCTATTACCATATCCCAACAAAGGCCTTTCCTTACTGAATAGAGAGCTATGCGCTAGAAGCTTCACATGCCTTAGGTCATTGGCTTCAAACTGATAGGTGGTCCCTAGGAAAAGGGGAAGTTCCAGGTTCCCTGCCCCACCCAGAAGGAGGGTGGAGCTGAGAAGCCAAAAGGAGAAAATGAGAAGGAATATGGGGGAGAAGGAAGCAGGATGGAGGGCCACAAAGAAGCCTGAGGAAGTCATATGGAGCAGGGAGCTGGACTGGTTTTTTGGCCCTGGACTGGTTGAAAGAGATGTGGGTGAGAGACCTGTGGGAAGGTTGACTATGCAGTCTTTAATATTGATTTTGCCTGTGCTCTTTTCCTCCCACACTTGTCTGGCCATTTCTGACCCTTTTCTATGGGTCCCTGCCAGAAGGTACTTTAGGCTTATGGCGGGCTTTCAGGCCTTGCTTTGGACCAGTCCCTTTTGGGTTGACTTTTTGCCCAGGAGGGGATGGGTAACTTCAGGTATTTGATTTAGAAATTATATTCTTTGTTTTCCATATTATATACTCACTGTATTAAAATCCCTTTTCATTAAAGTCTTGTATGTTTTGTCTTGATGCAGCAGATGGCAGAACCCATTTAGAGCAGGTAGGTTTGGGGGTTCAGTGGTGCCCCTCTCTCCCTGCCCTGTAACACCATGAAATAAAAAATATTATTATTCTCATTTTTAAGAGAACACTGTGGTTTCAAAAGGAGGTACCCTTACTTCCACCGGCACCCCTTCCCAATCTAGTCTCCACAGCAGCACAGCAAGCTTACTAAAATCTACTCCAGCAATACTGTTTCTCTGTTCAAACTTTGTATCTTCCATTTCACTAAGACCAAAAATAAATATTATTTTTAAAGATTATTCATTTATGCATAGAGAACTGGGGTACAGGCCAGAGAGTTGTAGGGATGGTAAGAAGCTTCACCAGAGGCAGATAGGGTGCAGAACAGGCAACTTGACAAAGTATACTGTTGGGGAGCAGCCGGCAGGTCAGAAGAGGTCTGCTGCTCCATGTGGGTCAACTCCGGGGCTGGGGATGGAACCTGCACTGAAGTAGCTTCTGCTTGCTTGCAGTGCTGCGATTTAACCAGTTTCACCACCAGGGAGGGTTCCAAAATAAATATCTTAAAGTTGACAGAAAAAACCCTGTGTGTGCCGCTTCCTCCACCACTCACCTCAAGTCCTACATCGCTATCCCCTACACCACACGTGCCTAGCGGGTCTTCCTCACACACAGGTTTCCCTCCTGCCTGTAGGCCTCACCCGTTTTTTCCACATAATGAGGAAGCTCCTGGCTGAGTCCCTGAACTCCCTAAGCTATCTGCTCAAATCTCACCCCTCGATTTGGCCCAGTGTCTAACCGGTCACACACCTCCCTTCCACGTATGTCCCTGCGGCACTTTCCCTCATAGCATTTACCACCTTCTAACACATGCATGTAGCTAACTTATTCTTTACTTGTACTTCACTAGCCTGCCCCCAAAGCCCGAACACTACACGAGAAACGCGAAAACTTCTGTTCATCGCTGTTTCCCAAGACCTAAAAGCGTGCGATGCACACAGCATGCACTCAACATATAATTCGCGGGCTAAATCTCAATTAAAAAAAAACCCAAAAAACAAAAAAAAACCACAAAACTCAATTCCCTACTGTTAGATCAAGTTAAAACTGTTCCGACTAACCTCCGCCACTCACTCAGCACCAACCATTCGCTCCGCACTCCTGCGCCCGCAGTGTGCGCAGCCACGAAGTAACCGAGACCGAAATAGCGTCGTATGTGTGTACCCGGGAGGTTCGCCGCCAGGCTTCGCTTAGCTTCCGCGCCCGCCTCCCGTGGGCGTCCCGGGCCGGAGCTCGATAACACCACGCAGCACCCGCAGCCTCGCTCCCCTCTGCGCAAGCGCAAGACTGGGCGCGTGCGTCCAAGCGTCACCAGCACCGCCCACAGGACCCGCGCCTGGGAAACAGCTGCTTGTCCCTGTGCTTCCACCTACCGGCTCTCGACCGGATTAGCCTGGCGCCCCTCCTATCTGCTGTTACTTGCACGCATCCACCAACGTTTGGGAAACTCGGGGGCTGTTTATGTTTGGCTTCTGTCTAGCCTGCTCTCGTATGTGTGACGTTGCTACGGATATGACGTAACCGCGCGGCGTCCTCCTAAGGACCCAGGTGTCATTATCTGAGCTCACGCCTGGGTTGGCACGAGCTCCCAGGTGCCCACTCGGGAAACAACCGTGCATGCAAATGCCTGCATAGAGAATGGACTCCGGGTCTGTTTGTCCGGAAGCTCACTTCATAATCACTTGCAAAATTATTTATACAACTTTATGTCTGACATCCCTTTCTGCTTAGCATCTTCTAAGTCAAGCACTCCGAAAGGAGAGTTCTCAATGTTATTTTTGGTTCCCAGCACAGAGTAGGTGATCTGTCTGGATTGACGTAAAAAGTTTCAGCTGACCCTGTTCCCAAATGTAAGCCAGGTTTCATCCGTGTGTGTTTATTCAGTAAGTACTTGCTGAGCTCCCGTTTTGTTCTAGGTATGGGAACTCTGGAGAACACCATTCTTGGGCTGCATAATGGTTTTTAATAATAACAGCTCGTATTTAGCAGATGCTCACTTTGTGCAGACACAAGGCAAAAACTACATCTTAGCTCCTGGAACTTACAAGCCTAAAGTAGCTATTAATATCATCAGGAAACACCCATATAATGGAAAAAAAATGTCCTAAACCAATCTTCTGGTAAACCCATCCTACTAGGCAAGAAAAAACAAAGTAGGATCCTCCTTTATGCACAAGGGACTAAGTCTTCACACTCCAAAGCTGTGGGCTGTCACTGAAGCATGAGTTTGATTCCTTGCCAGGAAAGTGACCCAGATGATGCAGTAGACCGCTCCCTTCCCTAGTGTATTTCAGTAGAGCTCCTGTTCTCCTCCCTGCTCTGTCCCTGGGGAATCCTCTCACCACCCCCACCACCCCCATGCCTCTGGCCTGTACCCCAGTTCTTGTATACATAAATAAATAAAAATAAATCTTTTTTTAAAAAAGAAGAAGAACACTGATTGTATTTCCAGAGTATGGGGGAGAGATGTGAGTATCAGCAAAATCAATGGCCCCTTCCAGGGAGGACATGACACCAGTTCACATTATTAAAAAGACTGGAATGTGGCCCTCCTTGGTGGCACAGCGAGTTAAAGCACAGCACTAAGAAGCTAAAACCACTTCTGCATGAGTTAGATCCCCGCCTGCCCTGGAGGTGACCACATGGTGCGGCAGACCTCTCCTGACCCGCCCTGCCCACTGCTCCCCTTGTACTTGTCAGTGGGCCTGTTCTGCGCCCCACTCTGTCTCTGGTGAATCCTCTCACTGCCCCTGCATCTCTGGCCTGTACCCCAGTTCTGTATGCACAAATAAATAAATCTTTAACAACAACAACAAAAAAGACTGTCATGTGAGGAGGGCAGGCTGTTCTTTTAGGTTCCCTTAGCAGGATGGTGCTGGAATCCTGTTTTCTGCTTAGCATAAGTTGGGCAGTGAGAAATGCTCAGCTATTTGCTGGTTGAACTAGGACACCTTCCTCAGCAAGGATCAGAGATGTGGCCTCAGCAGATCTGTGCCAAAGCTGCCAGATCCAAGTAAGATCTGTGCCAATAGGACACTGAGTTCAGCTGGAAGCTTTTGGGCAAGAGAACTCCAGCTAAACAATGCTATAAAAGCATTGTTTTTGTAAGATGCCTTCAATCACAAACCAAGAAATTCTACTTGTTATCTATTTGACCTTAGACAAGATTCTTTGTGGCTCCATATCTGAGTTTCCCCTGGATGTGTAATGGGCATTGTCACACATACTGAGAGCTTGATGATACATGGAAAACACTTAAAATAGCACCTGGCACATTTTTATATACATCTATACATTTTATATACATCTAGATGTATAAGATACAGCTGGTCTGATGTATCTTATAATCTCCCAGTACTTTCTGGGAACCTCCTTTGGACAAAGCAACAAGCATGTTCTCTGGGATGAGAACCCTTGTTGCTGAATGGGGGCCTCCTACCCATTGGCACAGAAATAAAAAAACACGCCACCACTTTTTGAGAAAACAACCAATTTAATAAAAGCTCACCTGGCAGAAGACTGGAGGCAAGCCTCTCAAATTAGTCTCCTCAAGGATGGCCCCACAGGGGTAAGACCTATGGGAGCCAGTCAACTTTCTGAACAAAAAAAATACTAAAAATGCAAGTATAACTGGTTGCTTCCTGCTGAACTATGATGTACCTCAAATTTGGGTCCAGAACTAACAAAACTGAGCACCCCTCTATTGTTCATTTAACCATGAGCCATGCACCTTGATTCCATGGCTAATTTTTCTGGCTGGACAAGGAAAGTTCACCTTAAGGAGAGAGAACACTTTGCCTACTCTCTAAAACACAATTGTCAACTTAGGAAAAACAGGGGTATTTCTTACCTCATTGTTTCTCCCAAGTCTGCCCAGCTGTCCTTACAAGATAAGCAGAAACAGGAAGACACCATCACAACCACTCAACAGACCCCAGTGGAAGACCCAACAGCACCACCAAACTAATGTGCCCTTTTACCTGTCTCTCCCGGTGTTCTCTGCCCTGGACAAGAAGCCCAGGCTGGTGGCAAGCTAGGGCCCAACCACTGCTTAGCTCTCATCCTCTTTTAATACCTGCCAGGAGGATTCATCTTCAGCAGCCCTGACTCCAAGCAGTGGGATCAAAAGTCCACTTGTGATTGTGAAACTTCCATTGTTGTTTCAGAAGCTTCTGGCAATCTTTCAGACAGTGCTAAGATGAACGACCCTTTTCTTCTTTCCAAGACTGTGTTTTATGGCACACACCACAGGGCTGGGGAGAGGGGGTTGGCACACATGGCAGTTAGTTGGCAGTAACCAGAAGCTTTTTTACCATCACAAAGGTGAGCACAAGGGGGAGCTGTGCTTTTTGTCTTCATGTCTTCATAGCACTGGGGCGGGGCCAGATGTGTGCAGCCAAAGGAGAGACTTACAAATTCACTTTAAAGGAACATGGAAAAACAAAAACAAAAACTCCCAGCAAGCTAACCACAGATCTGAGGCAAAAAGCATAGGAGGGGGAGGAAAAAGGATCAATATAAGGGAAGGAAGAGCACCAGGGACTATGTGATGGATCTTGTGTGTTATAGTGGTGGGAGAACAAAGGCAGAGGGCAGAAGTCAAATACTACCCAAAAATTAACAAAGAAGTAAGGAAAGAAACAAATATAAACATATAAAATCTACTTTATAGATTTATCATGCGCTGCTCCTGAATTTCCTGGTTGCTTCCCCATCAGCTCCCAGTCATCAGTCCTTCAGGGAGAGGGACAAAAAACACCCTGCCTGAATGTTCCCACTGGGGAGGCAGCACAGAGGCCCCTTTGGAGGTTTGGAGGTGATCTTTAGCCTTTGTCAGACCCAGGGCATAATAATTCCTGCACCCGTAGGGGTTTGATCAGAGGTGCTTACCCAAGTCAGGGCTTCTTCAGGACGGTAAGGAAACTCACCTGTTAGACCCACCAAGACTAACCCACTCTCTGAGAATTTACTAAGCTCAGTGTTCTCAGTGAATATAGGAGTTAGAACTTAGCAGCATGGCTAAAATCTGTTTTCTAGTTCATTGATTTTTTTCTCTCATCTGTGTTATTTCCTCTAATTTTTTCTAGCTCGATTATCCTTGTCCAGCTTCCTTAGATGGAAACGATAAAGTTCATCACACTTTATTTTGAGAACTACTTGGCTACAGACTATAAACATTTGAAAGACATTTAAAGCTCCTGCAGATACTAGGTAAATCCGACAGAAGAGCCTCAAATGAAATAGGAGTCATTTTAACCTTTTGTTTTTGAAATACAATTTTGAATGAATTTAAACTATTACATAATTTCTTAACCTGAAGCTAATAATTCATCCAAGCAAGTTCTTCCAAGCCTGTAAAACAAGCTTTATTTTAAAGACATACATGTGCCAACATTGTACTTGATTAGATGCTTAGAAATAGAAATCATAGGCCCTCCCTGGTGGCATAAGGGGTTAGGATGCAGCACTGCAAGCTAGCCGCAGCCTCTCCAGTGTGAGTTCGATCTCCAGCTGCCCCTCCAGCAGCCACCTACCCAGGTGACCCACATGGCACAGCAGACCTCTCCTGTCTCTCCCGCTGCTCCCCTCTGCAGTGTACTTTGTCTATTTGCCTGTTCTGCTCCCCTACTGTCTCTGGTGACTCCTTTCACCATCTCGGACCTGTACCCCAGTATTCTGTATGCATAAATAAATAAATCTTAAAAAAAGAAATAGAAACCATCTGCATATTGTTGACCTAGACTTACTGAATTTATTTCACGTCATATTGTGGTCACTTTTACAGCTGTTAGACTTATTTTCAATCACATTACTGTTCACAGAATTCACAGAATTCATTAACAAGCTAGTATTTTACATCCAAGGGTTTTCAGTAGCACAGCAAATAGAAAAGAGGCCACAAGGTGCTTGAGCATGGAGCCCTGGTCTGATATTAGATAGCTTTCTAGAACATTATTGCTTTAGTGGTCTTATTGTTAAAAATAATAAATTATTCCCAGGAAACTCACCCTGCCGGGTGTTCTTTGTACTGAGACAGTTCTGGATTCACTGGACACAAACCTGACATGTAGGGGCTGATCAAACGCCCACCTGTGTTCTCTGCTGTTCTGGTAGCTCCAACGACTGGCTAGAACATAGCCCCTCCGTGCCTGTAAATACTTTCCAGTTTGCTAGCTTCCTTCCTGGAGTTACAGCTGATGGGCTGTATTCACATAAGGATCTCACGTAAAACTTAAATAAGACACAAACAGTAGGAGCTCAGCGAAAGGGGACTACTGTTCCTAAGACAGCCAGTGACCATGCTGGGGAGGACATCTAAAGCAACAGAAACAACTCGCATCTCAGTCTGTGACAGATGTCTTAAAGAAAATGTCCATGGTGGTCATGGTCCAAGGTGATAGCTTTACAATATGAACTTAAAGACATCTCGGTAGAATTCATGGCTGGGTTTTCTTACACTGTTTCATGTGAGTTTACATTTTGTGAAAAACATCTTGGAGATTTCCTCGTGGCCCCTGAAGCTCTGTGGAGACCAGGGGTAGGGGACTGATTTGCTCAGGGACGCTGGCGCTCTGGCTGCATCTGGGGCAGGATCCCTGAGAAGTTGTGGTTGCATCAGATTGGGGGGTGGGAGCGGATGCGTGTGCAGAGTGCAGGCTGCAGGCTGCAGCTGGGGCCTCAGTCCAGCTTCTTGTTGTTGTCTGTGTTGTGCACAGCAGCTAAGAAGTCAACGATGAGCTTGGCTGTCTTCCTGGGTCTCTCCATCACTACCGAGTGCCCACAGTTTTCCAGAAGTTCTACCTGGCAGTTGGCAACTGATCTGGCCAGAGTATCCGCCCCAGATACATCAAGCACCTGCAGGACAAAAAAGGAAATGACAATAGATGGAAAAGACTCAGACACCCAGGTCAAAACTCTTACCTTGAATTTTAGGACCAAGTCATTCCTGTGTTGGGATTTATGGCTCTCTGATGGAACAGCCCGCCTGCTAGGAGCTGTGCAGCTGCCAGCACTAGTGAGAGGGTCTGTTCTAGTGGGGGTACCAGACAGGTTTTGAAGTCTGTGAATAACTAGGAATGCTTTTCCAGCATGAAAGCTACCCCCTTTATAAAGCAGATACTTTTTAAATAACTCATTGGAATTCATCTGGGTGACCTTGCTATTCTATTTGATATAACCCCCCCACCCCCAACACCCTCCTCTGGCATTGGATTTACATTCAAATCCCCTCTCTTTAATCACTTTCCCTTTCAACTCATCCCAGACAAGTGTGCCCCTCCTCTCCATCCTTAACTGCAAAAACAAAACCCCAGTAAAGAGTGCTGTCTGCTTTTAAACTTTAGTCTTATCTACCCAGATCATCAAAAACAAGATTTCCCACCTAGCTGGAAATAGAGGTGAGGCTTGAGGGAAATGCAGAGCACCCAAGGGAACACTATTGGGAAGCCTAACAAAAGAGGAACACACTGATGACTGATGGGATCCCTTTGCCTCATCGCCCATGCACAGCTAAGGCTGCTGTGGTAAATAAGCAGAACTAAAATCCAGCTACTGTGGAAAAATACCCAGAGGAACTGCAGGTGGAATCAACAGATCAAAGCATGGAAACTCCCAACAGCGTATCCATCCTGTACAAAGGTCAGAAACCACATGCATGCACAAAAACACAATGCTTCTAGCTTTGACATTCTTAGGCTGACATTCTTAGGCATTCCTCAAGGCCACCCAGAGGTCCAGAAACAGCTAACGGGTTCCCTGAGATATGCATATCTGTGGGAGCCATGTCAGCTGTTTCTTGTGCAGGGCATACCCACAGGTGTATGTCTGTGAAGCAAGGCACTGGCACTGGGCATGAAATTCAAGCAGGCTCTAAGAAGCTCAGTAATTAACCTGAACACTATATGAACGCAGCATTTAAAAAGATAAACACCAAATGCAAAAGATCTGTGGCAAGCCAACTATCAAAATTATAAATAGGCCAAGGTCTGAATCTGCCTGACCTACCACCTGGCCCAGCTTCCAGCCTGCCAGGTGTTAGAGTAATAGGTGGGCAATCAGCTGCTGAAGGGTATAAGCAGGTCTGACTGGGTTGCTGCTGTAGCATCAGGGCCTACGTAGTGTCACCACACAATAGATGCTCAGTGCAGATCTGTTAGCTGGCTGACAAGTGCAGACAGTTGGTAGATTGGTCCCTTCACTACTGAGCATGTTCTCTTGCTTTCTCACTTGATCATTCACTCACAGCATGGTCTCCTGCATGCGAGGTACTGTGCTGGCAAGAAGGGACAGAAAGGGTCATAGACTTTATATATATCTCCACAAGTCCTTCCGATTCTGGTGGACTAAAGTGAGGAGATCTTTTGAACTTATGGGCACTTCTCAGGAATGGTCTCCAGTTTCAGTTTTACAGGTTGTATACTGCTCAAACCCAGGGGACAGTGTTCACACAGCAGCACAACAATGCACAAGATTCCCCCTACTGTTATGCAGTAACAGTCAAAAGGAGGTCAAGGGCCCTCCCTGGTGGCACAGCGGGTTAAAGTACAGCACTGAGAAGCTAAAGTCACTTCAGCACAAGTTTGATCTCCGCCCCCAGAAGTGATCCACATGGCATGGCAGATCTCTCCTGAACTGCCTGCTGCTCCCCTCAGCAGTGTACTTCATCAGTCAGCCTGTTCTGCTCCCCACTCTGTCTCTGGTGAATCCTCTCACCACCCCTGCACCTCTCTGGCCTATATTCCAGCTCTGTATGCATTTTTTATAATAGTTTATTTTTACATCATTTTGTATATATATTTCATCTCAATTGTAATCCCCGTGGGTTTCCCATCACTGAGTCACCCATGTGCCATCACCACAGTCCTGTGCACTTCCCTCCCCCGACTAAATAAATAAATCTTTTAAAAAAAGGAGGTCAAAGGAGGCTGAATTCAGCTTGGCATGGTTGGGGCTGTATGACCAAATAATGATGACAATGCAGGACAAAAGCCAATAGCTTAGAAAACAAAAGATCATGAAATAAGGAGCCCTGAAATTTCTTTGGCCCTTGCCCTGAGGGCAGTGTACAGGACACAGAAAGGATCTGATTGTATTTATAGTAGGCCCATGGAGTTTGTTTCCGGAACAAAATGAACCTCTTGAGGAAAGGGATCACAGGCGAAGGGCCTGGGTAAGAAATAGTTTATATTTTAACAGCTGGAGAAGATCACCTTAAGATATTCTCTCACTTGAGTCTCACAATCACTCTAAGTAGTAGCTGAGAAACTGCAACATGGAACAAATGCATGACTTGCTCAAGGTCACAGGTTGATAAAGGCAAAGGCAGGGCTGGGACACAGACTTTCAGACTCCAAGGCCATGCTCTCACTTCTGCAGTCTTTCTAAAAGGTGACATGTTCTCGCCTCTCGCCTCTTGTGTCTGAGAGACCGCAATCACTTTTGGAATTTTGAGAATGAAAAAGACATGATTGTTCTGGCTCTTGATTTCTGATTGAATAGCTTGCTGTGGCCTGGCCTGAGTCCCACTTCTCCACTCAGGCACACACAAGGCTCTTTCAGAGTCTCGGCTGCTGCAGAAGGGAACACCAGAGCCCTTCGCTTCTCTAAGTTCACGTTCCTGTGCTGTGTGGCTGGGCCACCCCTGGCTGATTTGAGATGACAATGATTCAGCACCCAGACGCAAGCACGCCTCTGTCCCCACATAACATGGCACAGGCCTGGCTTCCCCTCCCCAGTCTCTTCTCTTGGACCATCACACACAGTTGTGGGCCTCTGTGGTTCTAGTTGGACTTTCCGCCTCCACGTTCATCAACACACACTGTCGGGGGTGTGGGTTACTCAGGCAGGGCTTACAAAGGTGGCTTTCACCTCGGGGTCCTTAGAGGAACTGTCAAAACGGGGACAGCTTCTCTAATTTCCTTTCTACACAATATTCAGTAGCACCAGACTCCTGGATACCCGTTATCAAACACTGTAATTCTGTCTGCGGGCCTTCTAAAGGCTCCGTTTCATGTGACCTCCTCCTGCTTTAATCTTTAGAAGAACTTTCAGTACTGTACTATTTCTAAAGACAAATCACAAACAAAAAAGGAGTTCTGGATGCAAATAAGGATCTCTACTGAGGTCCTGTTATAGGTTGATTGTGCCCCCCATCCATACCCAAATTCACATTTTGAAGTCCTAAGCCCCTGTACTTCAAAAATGACTTTATTTGGAATAGGTCATTGCAGATATAACTAGTTCAGAGGAGGTAGAACAGTTGACTATGGTTAACACTGCTGTATTATAGAAAACTTTTTTTCTTTTTCTTTATACCTATAGAGGATAGAAATTAAGTAAACTTATTGTGGTGATCATTTTATAATATATTTATGTGAAATCACTATGCTGTACACCTGAAGACTCACATAGTACTGTATGTCAGTTTTATCTCAATAAAAAGTAGGGGGGAAAGGCATGATTATAATGGGATAGGGTGGGTCCCTAATTCAATGTGACTGGCATCCTTACCAAAAGGGGAAAATGAAACATGGATACACACAGGCATAGAGAGAGAGCCACAGAAGAGGAAGGCAGAAATCAAGGTGATGTATCT
The DNA here is from genome assembly GCF_000260355.1 of Condylura cristata. Classification (NCBI taxonomy): domain Eukaryota; kingdom Metazoa; phylum Chordata; class Mammalia; order Eulipotyphla; family Talpidae; genus Condylura; species Condylura cristata. The sequence goes on from NW_004567105.1 coordinate 55,149,216, forward strand.
ATCAGCCAAGAACACCAGATTGCCAGCAAGCTACCAGAAGTGAGAGGAAAGGCATGGAGTAGGTTCTCTCACAGCTCCTCGAAAGAACCAACATACTGGCACCTAGATCTTGCCTTCCATCCTCCAGCACTGTGAGATGATCAACTTCTATTATTAAAGTCACTCAGTGTGGCACTGTTACAACAGCCCTAGCAAACCAGCACACAGCCATCGGACAAGAGCTATTAAAACTTAAAAAGGCATATGCCCTTTGACCCAAGAATTTCATGCTAAGAATTTATCCTTCAGCCCCTCTCACACTTCACAATGATGCTCACTCGGGTGGGGTTCAGGTGCAAAGAATGGCCTTTCAGAGGTTGCAGAGACCAGAGTTATTGCTCTGAACTCATAGAATGAGGCCTCCCAGAAACACTAGCATCTGATTCTTCCTGAAGTAGGAAGCCAAGCAGGGAGACGGTTCCCTCACTTTTCCTCAGAGGCCGGTGTGACTGGCACAGGTGACCCCAGGGCCGCACAGCATACCTGGTCTTGTTTCCCCCAGATGATCTGTGTCGGGACCTTGATCTTGTCCATATTCTGATGAAGGGCATATCTTGACTTCTCACTGACGATTTCCAAAAACACTTTTTAGGAAAAGAAAACAAAATGAGTGCATGCTGGGTTGTGCCTGTGGATGCCACTTAATTAGAGTCTGGGGCTGTCATCAAGTCCAGGCCTCCACTTTCTCTCTTCAGGGACCCCGGAAGAAAAAAGCCTCAGAAATTCAGGAGATAAAATCCAGTCACCCATAAACTTCACTTTTCATAAGCACAACACTTAAATGAAAGCAGAGCTACTCACACTTGCGGTAGAAGTCGTTGTGCGGGATGCGGACGTCAACAAGACCTTGCAGGATCTAAGGAAGCAAGAGATTTATTTCTTCAGGCTTCATGTGGCACTGGTACAATGATGGAAATAAAGTCTAGACATTTGACACTGTCAAGGTTTTTAGGTCCTTTGAATTCCCATTGTGGTATGCAATGTAATAGGGAGTTAGGGTCATAAAAGTCTTTGATCTTTTAATTAGGGAAGAACTAGAGTACATAAAGCCAAAGGTCACTATAGCATGTTAAAAAAACAAACAAACAAAAAAAACCACCCAAGATGGCCTAAGAGCTACTTTGTCTTGAGAGATTCTTTGCATAGCCTAAGACACAATCAGGATGAAAATAACACCAAGTAATTGTTCAGTAATATCCAAATCTAGAACAAAGCCTATTAAAAAAATTAAACTAAGAAACATTACAAAAAGCAAACAGACAGCCCACTAATTGGGAAAACATTTTCTCACACAAAAGTAGTGATAAAGGACTGATCAAAAAAATATAGAGAGAACTGATGAAACTCAACAAAAATAAAGTAAACAACCCCATTAAAAAATGGGCAGAAGAGCTAAAAAGA
>NW_004567105.1:55151340-55229655 GCF_000260355.1 Condylura cristata
GGGGGGGAGGGGGAAGTGCACAGGACTATGGTGATGGCACATGGATGACTTGGTGATGGGAAACCCATGGGGATTACAATTGAGATGAAGAAAAAAAAAATGTACAAAATGATGTAAAAATAAACTGTGATAAAAAAAAATTTAAGCTGTTGGAGATCATGGGCCTCTTAAACAATGAAGAAATCAACCACTGGGAGAACTCTGGGATGGGTTCCACAGTCCTCTGTTTATTATTTGACACAACCTTACTGAGGGCTGGCCAAGCTGCAGCAAATGTGGACAGGCCGGAACTGGACCTGGGTCTCTGATCCGGAGAGGCACTGTGGCCAGAAGGAACACAACCCCCCACTTCCTCCTGCCTCAGGACTCTCAAAGTAACATACACAGTTCACGTCAGCTGCTGTGAGATCTCTCATCTACCTGGTAAGAGTCTCAGGACTCCCACATGCTGGCTGATCAGTTCTAACTGCTTTGAATTAAATCAACTCGCTGGAGCATGGCTAGAATCTGATTAGTAGAAGCCCACACATGACACCAGTGAGAAGCTGCCCACTACCCTGTGCCCAGCATCAGGCATTTGTTTTGTTTTGTTCTCTACTCTGCACCCCTGCATCTGTCCATTTTGCAACCCTCCATTAATCCTTTCAACCTCATCTCAGTCCACGCACTCCCTCACCTCTGGGCACTATTCCCCATGGACTTGAGTGCTTTTCTTCCTCTGCATGTACGTTCCCTTAAGGAAGTTTACCAAACCTCCCCCTGCTTCCTTGTTTTCAATCACTGTATTATCATCACGTTCCACTATAAAATGTATTATAATTTATAGTTCTTTGTTTACTTGTTTTTTGTCCACCTCCCCAACTGGTGTGTGTCAGCCCACGGAGCTTCTGTCTTTTATTAACCACTGTGGCCAGCACGGTGCCTGATCTATCATAGGCACTGTATAGATCCTTGTAGAAAGAACAACTGGATGATTAGTAAGGGAAAGCAAAAAGGAAGCTGTACTTGTGCGCTGAGCCTCTGGCAGAGGGCAGGCATACTGCTGCTGAGATCACATTACCTGCTGGGGCACCTTGAAGCGGACATAGGAGCAGAGCTGGAGCATTTCACTCATCTCTTCTGGAGTGGATGGAATCAAGGGAATCTTCTCTATGGCGGCGGAGGCCTGCAGTTCTTTGAGTCGTTGTACAAACTGATTATCTGTTGAGTACTCCAGGCCTGTGGGGTTCAAACCAGAGCAGTTTGATAATACATCTACCTTCTCCCCAAACCTCAGTCTCTATAAGGAAACTCCAATATCAGCCCAGAGCTAATATATTTCAGGTACTTTTCGCCAGATTTCTTTTTTAAATATACTCCCACTTTTGCCTAAAATAAAAACCATTCATACTCTGAGAGGCATAGAAAAAAACCTTTAAAAAATATTTTAGACACAGTGGGCCCTCCCTGATAGTACAGCAGGTTAAAGCACAGCACTGCAAGCTAGCCAAAGCCATGTCAGTGTGAGTTTGATTCCCAGCCCCGGAGGTGATCCACGTCTCAGCAGACCTCTCCTGTCTTGCCTACTGCTCCCCTCAGCAGTATACGTCATAGATCTACCTGTTCTGCTCCCCACTCTATCTCTGGTGAATCATCTCACTGTCCCTGCATCTCTGGCCTGCACCCAGTTCTGTATGCATAAATAAGTAAATCTTTTTAAAAAAAAACTATTTTAGACACTACTCAAACTTGACTCAAGGTCTAGCAGCATTGAGAGCCTATAGAAACACAGAATCTCACCCCTTCCCCAAGTATCTTAATTAGAATTTGCATCTTAACAAATTGCCAGGGGTTCAGGTATTTGATGGTGTTTAAAAAGCAGCAGTCTGGGAAACAACTTGCAAGAGACTCTTCTACACCTGTATCACTGTGAGGAGATCTGTTTTCTGCATGACGGGCAAAAAGCAGGCCTGGAGTGGCTACTACTCCTCCTGGCCTGGACTCACTTGGCAATCAGTTATTTAGGGGACAGTCAGAGGGAGCCCCATACTGCTGTCCCTCAGTTGAAGCAATAGCTGCCTCTACACAGTCCCTTTTCCAGGAGAGTGGCAGAGGATCGCTATTACTGAACAGCTTGGAGACTCACCATTATGTTCTATCACCCTGGAGCATGACACAAGAGTTACACAAACTGAAGTATGCACAAAGGCAAAACTAATTTTCTCTTTGAACACTAGCAAGTTTCTAGGTGTTCATCTTAGCTGAAGAACTAGATTTTAGAAAGAATGGCAAGGGTGTCGATACTAGGCTGCAGATATCCAGCATTTTAGCAATGTCCCATATTCAACAACTCTTTTAAATCTCACATGGGTATTGTATGTGGCTTTCACAATGCCATGCAGATTGCATGATCTATTTCCCCTAGTTTTCAAAATAATTCTAGGTTAAATGTCATGTGGTATCCTGGATTGAATCCTGTAACAGAAATAAAAACATTCATGGAGAAGCTTAAGAAATCCATGTAAAGTCAGTAATTTAGTTACCAGGAATATACCAGTGTTGATTTCTTAATTGTAACAAATTTGCTGTGGTCATATGAGCTGTTAACAATGGGAAGAATTGGGTGAAGGTACATGGGACTCTCTGTATTCTCTTTGCAACATTTCTGTGTATTTAAAATTATTTCAAAGTAAAAAAATCCAGATAGGTAATAATCCTGAACTTCTTTGTATGTTTTCATTTTCGCATACTAATTTAATTTTAATTTTCTAATTGAAACCTATGTGTAAAACTCTTCTCTGAAAATTTAACAAAATTTTAAAAGCCAGTTAGTTTAGGCATTCCTTCCATGAGTGGTTTAAAATCCAATAACCTTCCATAGGGACAATCCTTCAATTTTAAAACTTTATTATTAAAAGAGCAAATTGCTTTAGACATAGTGCTTAGGAAAAGAGAAAGAAAACTCTTTGGAGGTTTACTTTCAATGTTAATGTCCTTAACAGATCTGAATATGATTAATTTTCAGAGTGATACACTTTAAATCATAGTAGTTATGTTTCAGGAGAAAGTATATGTATTAAATTCATGGCTTGGTTCTAGTTAAATCATGTAAAGGAGACAGAAGATACAAGTTGTAAAAGGTAGGTAGTGGATCTGGCAGTACTTCTGAAATAGTCATGTCTTGGTTGTGGAGTCAGAAAGCCTAGGATCCATTCCTATCTCAGCTCTTGAACTTACAGAATTTTTTTTGTGCCTCAATGTTTCTAACCCTAGAATGAGTATGATATCTTGATCTACATAGTAATTACACATGTAAGAAGCAATTGAAATAACTTAAAATTTGGGCAATATCCTGTATGTAATCATACCCCTAAAAAGAATCAAAGAGAGGAAACAAGGAAATAAGAAAAAATTAAAAACTTTCTTTCTAGCACATTATAAGTCCAAGACAAAAATGTATTTAAATAAATTAGCTTCAGATCATAACTTCTGGGGACATGTAATTGCTCACATAGCTGTGTGTGTATACAGAGAAACTAAACTATTCATTTTTTCTCAAAAAGATCTTATAATGAATAAAGACCTCTGAGTTTTCAAAAGAAAGTGGAGGAACATAATCAAAACTATACTTTGTATGATTATGGTGAGAATTAAATTCATATAAAGAGCTTATGGAAATATAAAGCATTTCGCTAAAAAGAGCCAAATCAATGCCAAATGTCAATATTATTTTTATATTTAAGAATATTTATATATTGCAAAGTACCAAATACTTTTAAATTAACCATCTCAAAACTTTTGTGAAATGAGCTGGCTCTATATTTTAAAAGTCTGGATGGTTATACAGCTATTGTCTGGTAAATAATCACTAAAGTATTTCATACCTTGGAAGTACACATCAAAAAAGATGATTCTAAAATGTCATAGAGGACACTGGCTCTTCTAGGTTCATGCCCCACTATGTTTGATTCACTCATGGGATATTTTAGCCTTGTGACTTACCAGCAGGACACACAAGGGACAGGCTGCAGACATCCGATGGGTAGCAAGCAGCATACACCCCAGCCACATGGCCACCCATGGAGGTGCCAACCAGATGGAAAGGCTTTTTGTTTAGCTTGAGGCATTCTACAAACTAAGCAGGGAAATGAGAAGGTGGTTTGGATAAAACAAATATAAATTTTATACAGGGCCATAAAGGACCTAAAATAAACACAATTCCAATGGCAAGGGATAGGAAAGGGAAAAAAGCAAAATGAAGTTATCATACTGCCTGACTCCAAGCTATATAATAGAGCACTAGTAACCAAAACAGCATGATACTGGAACAAAAACAGAAACACAGACCAAGGGAATAACATAGAGAGCCCAGAAACAAACCCATATAAATATGCACAGTTAACCTTTGACAAAGGAGCCATGATCATACAATGGATTAAGGAAAACCTCTTTAAAAAATGGTGTTGAGAAACTTGGACAGCCACCTGGAACATAATGAAAGTAGATCACAAAATTTCATTCAAAATGGATTAAAAACTTTGATATAAGACCAGTGTCTAAAAGAAAACACAGGTGATACACTATTAGATATCAACTACATAGATATATTTTGGGACACAGTTCCAATGGCAAGAAATTAAAAAAAAAAAAAAAAAGACTACACCAAACTAAAAAAAGCATCTACAATGAGAAAGATGCCACAAAAACTAAAAGGCAACCTGTGGACCAAGAGCAAATAGTTGCCCGTCACACATCTTATTTTCGAAAATATATAAAGAATTTATAAAACGCAACCACTACAAAAAAACTAATCCAGTCAGAAAATGGACAATAAACCTAAGTAGACACTTTTTCAAAGAAGACATCCAGCTGGCCTGTGAAAAAATTCTTAACATCACTGATTATTAGGGAAATGCAAATCAAAACTACAATGAAAAATGACCTCACACCTGTGAGAGTGGCCTATATCAAAAAGACTGGAAACAAATGTTGATGAGGATGTGGAGAGAAAGGAACACTCATCCACTGTTGGTAGGAATGTAATTTGGAGCAGCCTCTGTGGAAAACAGAGATTCCTCAAAAAAAAAAAAAAAAAAAAGATATGATCTGGCAATTCTACTGGAAGGTATTTAAAAATAATCTGAAAACACTAAAACACTAATATGATGTGAATTCACTAATATGAAATATGTATGTAGTTCTGTGTTCCTAGCAGCACTGTTCACAATAGCCAACTTATAAAAGCAACCCAGTGCCCAATGACCGGTGATGGGACAAAGAGATTGTAGACTATATACTCAGTGGGATACCACTGAGCTATTTCAAAAAGTTGAAATAGTGCCACTTGGAACATAATGGTGAGATCCTGAGGTGACTGTGCTCAATAAGGTAAGCTGAAAAGCAGAAGAGAGTTACCAGATAGCTTCACTCTTTTGCAGAATATAAATAACCCCAAAAAAGCCCCAAATGGAAAAATACAACAAGTTCTTAGACTTTGTAAAAAATTATACTATAATAATTTTATACTAAGTTTTTACTATAATATATATATGAGAGGGGGTGAGGAGGGCAGAAGAGTGAGGGGAGAGTAGGTGGTAAGACATTCACAGTGGATCTTGGTGGAGGGCGAGTGAAGCATATGCATGCATCAGGGAGTGAAGTATTACTCTCAAAATGATACAGATATGAAAACAACTGGCAAATTAATAAAACTTGAGTGGGGAAAAAAGGGAAGGAGCTTTGGTTTAATGACGATAGATAGTAACAATGTGATTACGGAACAAAAATCCCTGGTATTTCCTATGAGGACAAGAAGAGTTATTGATGAAAGGGGATTAAAATTCTGCATTCATTATCCAGACAGGCTTTTACCTGACCCTAGTGACTAGGGAGTGACTTATATGTATAAAACCAATGAAAATCTGCCAACTCATGAATCAACAAACTTTTCTATGGAGTAAATATTTTTTTACAAAGGAAATATATCCTACTTTGTGGGCCATATGACATTGTTGCAATGACTCAATTCTGCTGCCAAGAGAAGCCAAAGACAACACATAAGTGAATGATACTACTGTGTTTCAATAAAACCTAGATTACAAAACTAGAAGGCAGGCCAATTCAAGCCCCTGGGTCATAGTATGCTGACACTTGCCCTAATTTAATGCCCTCTGACAGGTCTAACTGTCCATTTATATAACTACCCACCTATCCATTTGTCTATTCAACCATCCAAGTATTTATCTATCTATCCACCCACCTATATTCATCAGTACAAAAAATAATCATTAGATATCCATCATATACATAGTCAGCTGCAGAGGACAGAGCAAAGAGCCAAGGTTCTTGACCTCATTAGAATAATTTGGGGCGTGTGTGTGTGTGTGTGTGTGTGTGTGTGTGTGTGTGTAAGACATCAATGTCTTTATAAGGGGACTATACCTAAACATCAGGCCCTAAACATCAATTTTAAACTTATAGATTACTAAATTCTAGAATTGTGCATGAGCTCCATGTCCTTAACAGTCTAGCTGGGAGGGGCTGAAAATAGTTGCTAAAATAAAACAAAATCTAGGCAGAGGGATTACTACTGTCATCATACAGCTGGTAAGCAGAAAAAGAGACTCTAGGGAAATGGTCTTGAGAATTCTTAAGTCCTTTTTGAAAGAGCTGAGAAAAAGCCCAGATTATCAGAAACAAAAGTATTAGGCATAGAGAGGAACAGTCTACAATAAACTCTGGCTTTCCACAGTCAACCAAGAATACCACTGGGAAGTCATTTTGCTAACAGTTGCAGAAAGAATGCACTAGCCACTGGTTACGAGTCAGTAAGAGTCTGTTACATGCTCTCCAGGTTTGGGCATGCTGTGGCGGCAAAACCCCTTATGGACAATTTCTAATGGAGCTTCCTGCTTACCTGGTGTATCCTCTTGACTTGCCCATCTATGGACAGGTCATCCATGGAGGAACGGGTGGTGCCCTCATGTCCTGGCATGTCCACGCAAACCAAATGCAGGTTCTTTGGAAGGAACTGAGGATACACAGGCCCAGAGAGTCAGAATGTGACATGTAGAATACGTTTGCTTACTTCTCTGTACTTCTCTGGGGAGGTTGCACCCACTTAACAAGTAACCCAGATGGCTTTCCTGAGGATGCATATAGGCCTGAGCCACCAGAATTGAACCCCAGTAACATCTGATGTGAATAAGCACTGCCAGTAACCTCACAGAGAACACAAGCCCCAAAACCACAAGAAGGAAGAGGTTTGGGAAAGACTGGTCAAAGAGGACAATGATCAGAGGAGCAGCTTGAGTCTCTTATTCTTCTTGATACCTGCCAGCAGGTGCTACAGCCTTCTCCTTTCCCTCATCCCTTACACAATTATTCCAGCCATGCAGCCACTGATCTGGAATGAAATGGATGGTTCTGGCCTCCCAGATCTCAGAGAGCTTCAGAACCAAGTTACTAAGGGACACCAACTACATCCCTAAAAGCCTCCGTCTGGTTTCAAATTTTCTCTTAAGCAAGTTTAATTCTTGGGGTGGTTATTATTCGAATGCACCTTCTTTCATTTTAAATATGAGTCACTTTTAACCAGGGAAATAAAAAATACCGGTTATCAAGAAATAAATATCCAGTTATATGAAAGACACATACTGAAGTGGGGACAAGACGTGGGAGGCTCACAAAGGGTGACTTTTCTGAGAGTAGAATCCGGCAGGAGGAAGGACCCAGATAACTAGAGTGAACATTTTCCTTCTAAGTATGCACAATACAGGATGCCAGGGGGCCTATGGTTCTGTTTGATATGGGACCCTAGAAGGCCTCCCTCCAAGACCTAGCTCCAACCTTTACCAGCTCAACTCTCTTAACAAGCAAAGCAAGTCATCAAACCACAGGACAAGAAAGTGACTGATTTGAAAAACTAGCCCAGAAAGCTGCCAGATCGACTACTTTTTTAAATGACTAAGCCAAAGAAAAAGAAAAGCAGAAGTCCAGGGGCAGAAAAAGGGAGGGAAGGCGAAAAGAAAGAAGGAAGGGAAAGAAGAGAAACTTGGAAGTATAACGGAACATACAATTTTTTAAACACTTGACCTTAACAGTCTGATATTGTCAGTTCTTAAGATGAAGGTATCAGAAACCTTCCCTAAGAGATATTCATAAGCTGAAATGATTTTGAAGATTTTTAAAAATAACGTTCAAGTCAGATTTTCTCTGACAAAATTTATCATTTACAAAATCGAATACTATGTTGCATTAGCTGCCAGATGACTTGAGAGCTGTAATTCTGGCTTCTCTTTGCTTTCTACCATGGCTAATAGTATCAAATCCAAGGGGAAACCCTTTGCTGAGTGACACCATCTTGAAAGAAGAATCTGGAATTACATGTACCTTGACCACACTGAGCCACATATCCTTGTGTGCAGAGAATCCATGGAGCATAAGAATGGAAGGTTTGTGCCCAGGCCTGCCCCGGAATGAATAACAGAACTGGTAGTCTTCATGGTGAGCATAGCGGACCTGCATGCCCAGCGTCCTCCGCCAGTACCTGAGGAGGAAAAATGTTGGCAAAAAAAAAAAAAAAAAATCAGAACTCTCCAAACAAGTGACTTCAGGAGGGAGGGGGGAAATAGGTCCTCTCTGTACTCTTACTTCTGCCAGTGCCCCTTCTCCAGGCATTTGTCCTCAAAGAACACTTAGCAAAAGCATTCCAGAAAGCGCCTTAAATGGACATTCTGGTATGACTATCCCCAGTGACTCTAAAGAGAAAGAAGAAAGCAGCATTTCCTTGAGACATAGTACACATAATACCTTTTGCTAATATACTTTTCTAGAACCTCTGAGAGTAAGAAATTGTTCTTGAGAGCTCCCTGCATTGGTCCTTTGGCTTTATTCCTTATGATGTATGATAGTTAATTGAAAGTGCAGCTTCTGTTGGTTAGATGAGATCTGGTGCTGCTGGAGTTTGGGCCCAGAAATTGATTTCAATGTGGAATTACTATCTAAATTAAGAGAATTTTCTGCATGAAAATCTCTCCAAGATAAAAGATAATTCAGGGTCCTCCCAGGTGGTACAGTAGGTTAAAGCACAGCACTAAGAAGCAAAAGCCACTTTAGCATGAGTTCGATCCCCGCCCCGGAGATGATCCATATGGCACAGCAGACCTCTCCTGACCTGCCCGCTGCTCCCTTCAGCAGTGTACTTCCTCAGTCAGTCTGTTTTGCTCCCCACTCTGTCTCTGGTGAATCCTCCCACCACCCCCCTGTACCTCTGGCCTGTACCCTAGTTCTGTATACATACATAAATAAATCTTTAAAAAATATATATAATTAGAGAATTACTTTGTGGTTTACTATATACCAGAAGCAAACACCCTAAATGACCACGCTTAACCCAATTTTTTTTAAAAGAGGAGGAGAGCAGGATGAGAATGATATACATATTTGCTTGTATCAGTACATGAAAGCCTGGGAGTTACAAAAGACACTATTATGATGAGTATCTGGAGCAGCAGTGGGGAATACAGTGAGAAGTAGGTGGAGAGGGAACAGAGGTGGGAGGAGATTTATAAAACATTGCTTTTAGTACTTTTTAACAGAATGTATTGCCTATTCAAAACATTAAAAATATAATAAAACTGGCAAGCTTAAAAGCTCTTATGACAACGCAAGCATATTTCAAAATTCTAAACCATGGCACCACAACACAAGTTTGCTCATTCATTCATATCCCAGCTCATTCATTTAATCGCTATATGATCCTGAACTTCAATTTCTTCATCTATATGGGAAAATATTGCATTCTAAGGATACAAAATATAAAATGAGCCAATTCATTTATAGTTTTGTTCAATGCCCAGCACATGGTAATTGATAAATGTAGTCATTCACATTACATAAAAAAAATGTTCCTCAAAAATACATTTAATTTGTAAAAAATTAAAGGAAAAAATGGGGAAATTTTACAATAAATGACTGCCACAGAAAGAAATCTTTAATATATACAAAAACTTAGAAATTGATATGAGCTATGCTAAATACCAACTTAATACTGGGCAAAATAAACAAAAAGATTACTCAGAGTAGAACTATTAATGATTAACAGATACAGGGAACACATTCAACTTCAATAATGATTTAAAAATGAATATCAAACAAGACATATCTTTTTATGGACTTCTAAATTAGATAATTTCAATAATTAAAAATATAAATGGTCAAGTTTTCTAGAAAGCAATAAAGCATCAAACCTGAGGAATCTTTAAAAATCTGAGGCCCCGGCCCTCCCCGGTGGCGCAGCGGGTTAAAGCACAGCACTGAGAATCTAAAAGCCGCTTCCGCATGAGTTCGATTCCCGCCTGCCCTGGAGGTGACCACATGGCGTGGCAGACCTCTCCTGACCCGCCCGCTGCTCCCCTCAGCAGTGTACTTCGTAGATCTGCCTGTTCTGTTCCCCACTGTCTCTGGTGAAGCCTCTCACCGCCCCTGAACTTCTGGCCTGCACCCCAGTTCTGTATGCACAAATAAATAAATCTTTAAAAAAAAAAAATCTGAGGCCCTAAAAATGGAACTTCCATATGACCCAGCAATCCCACTCCTATGTATCTACCCAACAGACACTAAAACACTGATTCAAAAAGACACCTGCACCCCCGTGTTTATTGCTGCTTTATTTACAATTGGAAAGACATGGAAACAACCCAAATACCCAAAAGTAGATGACTGGATTAAAAAGATGTGGCACGTATACACAATAGAATATTACTTAGCAACCAAAAAAATAAACACATGCCTTTTGTAGCAACATGGATGAAGCTGGAAAAGATGATGTTTAGTGAAATAAGCCAGAAAGAAAAGGAAAAATACCTGATGGTTTCACTCATGGCAGGAGTATAATGGACCAGGCGAGAAAGTAATAATAATAATGAACAACTATATACCAGAGACATTTTACAGGGGTGGAGTGGGGAATGGGATCAAAAATGGTGGGGAGAGGTAAGTGCTCTGGACTATGGTGATGGCACATGGGTGATTTGGTGATGGGAAGCCCATGGGGATTACAACTGAGATGGAAAAAGGCACAAAATGATGTAAAATAAACTATTATATTATTTTTTTAAAAATCTGAGGCCCTCTGACCCATTTATTATACTTCTGGGAATAACTAATCCCAAGAAAATAAATCGAAATTTTGAAAAAGAAATTAGTTTAAAGATGTACAAGACAGTGTTATGTAAATTAAGGAAAGAAAATCTTGAAGTCCACAAAAAGAAAATTTATTACATAACTTACAAAGTAGCTAGATAATGGAATATCTTGCTGTTATTAAAAATGATATTTAAAAAAGGACATACAGAGAATATAAAATACATTAAAAAATCATTAAAATTATTCCTAACCCCATCACATAGGAATAACCACTATTAATCTATTGACATGTATATTTTTTGCCTGTTTGCAATGGTAAGTAAAACACCTAAATTAAACTTTTTTTAAAAATCAGGTTTTCCACATGTCTTTTGCAGCAACTTGGATGGAGCTGGAAAAGATCATGCTTAGTGAGATAAGCCAGAAAGAGAAAGAAAAATACCGGATGGTTTCACTCATAGCAGGAGTATAATGGACCAGGTGAGAAAATAACAAAAATAATGAACAACCATATACCAGAGACATTTTGTGGGGGTGGAGTAGGGAATGGGATCAAAAATGGGGGTGGGGAGGTGGGGGGTAGGGAAGTGCACGGGATTTTGGTAATGGCACTCGGGTGACATGGTGATGGGAAACCCACGGAGATTACAATTGAGATGGAAAAAAAAAATGTACAAAATGATATAAAAATAAACTGTTATAAAATAAAAAAATCAGGTTTTCAAAGAACAGTCAATAACAAAGGCAAGTGTTTATGACTTGACTAAGTAAAAAAATAACAAACCTAATTTTTATACTTAAATTTTTTATTATTGATCCAATTCTGTATAAAAAACTTTTTAATGGTGAAAACTGAAGCATTTAAGAAACTGATCTGAGGGCCCTCCCTGGTGGCACAGTAGGTTAAAGCACAGCACTAAGAAGCTAAAGCCACTTCAGCATGAGTTCGATACCCCACTCCTGAGGTGATCCACATGGCATGGCAGACCTCTCCTGACCCGCCGGCTGCTCCCCTCAGCAGTGTACTTCACCAGTTAGCCTGTTCTGCTCCCACCTCTGTCTCTGGTGAATCCTCTCACTGCCCCTGACCTTTGGCTTGTACCCCAGTTCTGTATGCAAAAATAAATTAATCTTAAAATAAATAAATAAATAAACTGATTAGATTATGTGTAACTTACATTTGCTTTGTGCTGTCTTTGCATAATCTTCAAATTCTTTACAAAGTACACACAAAGTATAGTGTGAGATTAAGGGGAGAGTTGGGAGGGTCTTGTGACAAAGAGAAGGTCTGAACAGACACTCGAAGGCTCAACATATATTATGGAAGACAACGGAGAAAGCTGTGCCCTGATGTGGGCTTAGCAGGGGCAGGAGCACTAAGGATAGCCAGGCTGAAGGAGATGTGGACAGATGCTTTAGTGCCAGGCTCAGGATCTGAGGGCTTCTTCAGTACCAGATGGACCTCTTTGTTACTCATCCATGTTTTTCATTTATTGGTCTATTCAATAGAAAATCCTACCTAATTTTCAGAAAAAAGAACTAGAGAACTAATATTTTCAAATGATCCTTGCAATGAAAGAGTAAAAAGAATACTTCTTAAGCTACTGGGTAGGCTAAACAAAATATGAAAGAACAAAGGTCCAAGTGAAAAAAAAAATTCAACTTCTTCAGCTTAGGGACAATAGAAGTTAAATGACCTCTACTTTAGAAACACAAAGGTAGAGATTAGAAATAGTGGCCAGTTCATAAAACAGAAACAAAGAACTAAGTTGGGATAAGCAAATGTTTAGGAGCAAGAACCTCCACAGACTAACGGTCTCAATATAAGATCCAAATTGCTTGTTTCACAGACAGAAGTCATCAAAGGCTCTACTGATCTATATAGAAAAGTCCATAAAAGGAGCCTCTATGGAGTTTCTCTTTGAGCAAGGATCCCAGGGTCTAGGTCCTGCATCCTACATCTCATCTCCCCTTCCTGGGTTTACAAGAACCTCTGATAAAGCATTCCTATATATATGCTTTTTGTGCTGAAATGTTAACCAAGTGTACAACTCAGTGGCACTATGTTCACAATGATGTATATCAACCATCACTACTATGCCACTCCTGAACTTTTCCAATCATCCCAAACAGATATTCTGTGCCCATGAAACAATAACTTCCTTTTTCTCTCCTCCCCTCAGCACCTGACAACTTGCATTCTGCTTTTTATGAGTTTGCCTATTTGAAGTACCCCTTACAAACAGAATTATATACTATTTGTTCTTTCATATCTGGCTTTTCTCACTTAGTGTAATATTTTTCAAGGTTCATCCATAGTGTGGAATGTGTCAGAATCTCCTTCCTTTTTAAAGGCAGTATAATAATCCATTGGGTGTATATACCATATTCTGTTTACCAGTCATTTGCTAATGGAATATTTGGATTGTTTCTTTTCTTTTCTTTTTTTTTTTCTTTTCTTTTTAAACTCTTGTGAACAATGCTGCTGTGAGCATTGGTATACAAGTATCTATTTCAGTCTCTACTTTGAATTCTTTGACATATATATCCAAAAATTGAATTCCTAGCTCATATAGTAATTCTATATTTAACTTTTTACTGAAACACTAAACTTTTCCACAGAAGCTGCACTTTTCCACCAGCAACGCATAAAGGTTCCAATTTTTCTACATCTCCATCAACACTTACTTTCCTTTATAAAAAGTAATAGCCATCCAAAAGCAGTATTTTACTGAAGGTTTGATTTGTATTGCCTAATCAATGTACACTTCTTGATGATGGACAATGTACATTTTTTTTTTATTCACAACCATAAAATTCAACCTTTTAAAGATACAATTGAGGGGTTTTTAGTATATTCATAAAGGTAAGCAACTATCACCACTATCTAATTCTGGAACATTTTTATCACCTTAAAAAGGAACTTGACTGAATTGTACACTTAAAATGACTACAATGAGAAAATGGTTAGAATTTTTATGTTATATATATTTTACCTCAATTTAAAGAGAGAAAGAAATTTATACTCACTAGTGCTCACTTTCTATCCCTTGCTCCTGCAGCTCATGAAAATCACTGGTCTGCTGCAGGTCTCCATAGGTTTTACTGTTCTGAATATTGCATATAACGGGAGTCATGCCACATTTCACCTTTGTGTCTGCCTCATTTCACTTAATATTTGGCTTAATTCGCTTAATAAAATGTTTTCAAGTATATCCTTGTTATCAAATATATCAATACTTCATTCCTTTGAAGGCTAAGCAGCACTCCATTGAAGAATATGCTACATGTGTTTACTCATCAGTTAAAGGACATTTGGCTTGTTTCTACATTTTTGCTTATTAGGAACAAGGGCACTATAAACATTCATGTAACAATTTTTCTGTGGACATGTTTTCAGTTCTTAGGCAAATACCTAAGAGTAGAACCACTAGCTCCTATAATAATAGTTCATTTTTTTCTTTTGTCCTTTTGAGGAGCTAGCAGACTGTATGTACAAAACCATGTCACCGACAATGTTGTGGATTCCCCAGTGCCCCTTGTTGTTGGGATTTTGCCTGGCACCCAGAACGTCGTGCTAAAATGCAGTCAGGCAGGGAGCCTCTCAACAGTATAAAAGTCTTGTATCTCCTGAAAACAGCAGGCATATTATGGCCAGATTAACTATAGTCAGCTAGACTACCTAGACAAGAAGTTAAGGGTAAACAAGGACTAGAGATAGGGTGTTTTGATCAGCTGCAACAATGGAGCCCCCAGGGCAACAGCCCCTATTTATGGTCCCTAGCTTGCACCAAACTATTATGCATTCCCAATACATCCCCAGCACACACATTCTTCCACACCTCCCTCTACATACTCCCTGAATCTGGAAGACAGGTGGAGTGGGGGAGGAAGGGGAGAAGGTGCTGCCTCTCCATAGGTGTGAGCTTCTCTACGTGTGTCTCTCTCTCTCTCTCACTACTTGGACTTTGAGTTATCTTTCCTCCATTTAACACTCTCCCAACACTGCCAGCCCATGAGGCGACACAGTTCCTGTCAGCTTTATTTCTTCTTTTCAAATTCTTATCCCTTTCTTTCTCTTATATTTATGATTTCTTGTCTTGAATTCACAACTGAGTTCCTTTGGGACAATAAATATCTTAGAAAATGTATCTTTTCTATCTTGCGAATAGTCTTAATATTTTATATATGAAAATCATAGCTGGCTTTGATGACATCCACAATGGTTATAGCTCCTCCAGTTGAAGCTCTTTGTTGAGTCACTGTAAAGCATTTTGTGCCTTCTTCAAGAACAACTTTAGTACACGTTGCTGTGGAAATGAACTGGCCATGCTCCAGGGACACTTAGATCTAGAGAGAGCTGCTCTGAAGACCAGCTGTGGTCTACCAGGGACACCTGTTCATTCTGTGAGGAGCTCTGAAGATCCCAAAGGGAAATCCAGGAGCCAGTCCAAAGAGATCATTTCACTATACCTTTATATTCATATGGCAGGGTGATGGGGGTGCAGGTGAGGGCAGGATTGGGTGCCCAGCTACCTCTATGGCCTGCTGTTCTTGTCTGCTTAGTAATCCTGAAAATTAACCTATCCACCCAGATTTTCAGGGTGACCCCACTGGTGGTCATTATGGGGCAGTTGAGCAAATGAAGGTTTTTTTTTTTTAACAATATAATCGTTTATTTTTACATCATTTTGTGCCTTTTTCCATCTCAGCTGTAATCCCCGTGGGCTTCCCGTCACCAAATCATTTGTGTGCCATCACCATAGAGCAGTGCACTTCCCTCCCCATACCGTTTTTGATCCCATTCCCCACTCCACCCCGTAAAATGTCTCTGGTATATAGTTGTTCATTATTATTATTATTTTCTCGCCTGGTCTTTTTTTTTTATTACAAAGTTTATTTTTACATCATTTTGCACATTTTTTTTTCCATCTCGATTGTAATCCCCGCGGGTTTCCCATCACCAAATCACCCCTGTGCCACCACCATAGTCCCGTGCATTTCCCTCCCTCCCCCGTTTTTGAACCCATTCCCCACTCCACCCCCACAAAATGTCTCTGGTATATGGTTGTTCATATTTTTGTTATTTTCTCACCTGGTCTTTTATACTGCTATGAGTGAAACCATTGGGCATTTTTCCTTTTCTATCTGGCTTATTTCACTAAGCATGATCTTTTCCAGCTCCATCCATGTTGCTACAAAAGGCATGTGTTTGCAAATGAAGACTTTTTGAGGAGTAGCTATGTTTAAGGGACATAGGTAACTCATGATAAACTGCTCATCTTGGGTCTCCTTAATGACTCAAGGGTTAAGTCTCAGTGCTACCAAGCTAATGCCAGC
This sequence comes from Condylura cristata, assembly GCF_000260355.1. Taxonomy (NCBI): domain Eukaryota; kingdom Metazoa; phylum Chordata; class Mammalia; order Eulipotyphla; family Talpidae; genus Condylura; species Condylura cristata. The sequence continues at coordinate 55,167,808 of NW_004567105.1, forward strand.
CACTGCAGCCTGAGTTTGATCTCTGGCGAGGGAGCTGGCCGCATGGTGCAACAGACCTCTCCTGAGTCATCCACTGCTCCCCTCAACTGTGTATTTCAGTAGATCTGCCTGTTCTGCTCCCCACTCTGTCTATGATGTATCCTCTCAGCCCCACATCTCTGGCCTACACCCCAGTTCTTGTATGCATACATAAAAAACAAATCTTAAAAAGAAAACAAAACAAAATAACTTGTGTATCCTATGGCAATCAGTGTGTAGAGGTGATCTGCATGAAGGAGAATTAGAAGAAACAAGCAATGAATTTCAGTGGAGTAGGGGAAGAATTTGTAGGATATTCAACAACTCATTGCTATAGTAATATTTCATTTTTATAACCAAAGGCATGTCACAATGCTACTTGGTATAATACAAAAGGTGTTGTTTTTTTTTAAGATTTATTTATTTATGCATACATACAGAACTAGGGTACAGGCCAGAGGTGCAGAGGTGGTAAGAGAATTCACCAGAGACAGACTGGGGAGCAGAACAGGCAGATCTATGGAGTACACTGCTCAGAGGAGCAAAAGGGTCAGGAGAGGTCTACCACGCCCTGTGTCACCTCCGGGGTGGGGATTGAACTCATGCTGAAGTGGCTTTTGCTTCTTAGTGCAGTGCTTTAACCCACTGCACCACAAGGGAGGGCCGACAAAAGGTCTTTTAAGATATTCAGCCTCCCCAACCAGCTGGTTTTCCTGTTGTCTACATGCCTGAATTCCAAAAATAAAGAGCCTTGTGTCTATCCTCCAGCCACAGCTCTGAGCTGAGTGATAGGCTCTTGATCACATGCATCTGTGCTCTCAATGAATAAGGGGCTGAACTGCTACTCTGGGTGCCTCTTTGGGTTCTGCAATATTATTTGTTAATAAGTGATTTTATTTTATTTTATTTTTTTGGTTATGTGGCATTACTGATGATTATAAAAAAGAATGCAAATCCCCACCTAGGTAAATAAGACGTTTACCACCAAATGACTATTATTCAGCCATGATAATGAGTGAAACTGATATAAACTACAGCATGGATGGCAATAAGTGTGAACCTTGAAAACATACTGAGAGAAACTAGACAAAAAAGGCCAGAAATTTTATGATCTTAATCATATGAACTTTCAAAAATAGGTAAATCAAAAGAGAGAGAATGTAGTTACTAGTTGGTAGGGGCTAAGGATGAGGAAAACAGAGTAACTGCTAACAGGTATGGGGATTTCTTTTAGGGAGATGGAATGTTCTGGAATCAGATTGTGATAATGGTAGCATAACACTATGAATATATTAAGACCATTATGAAATGGTAAATTTTATGTGATGTGTCTTTTTTTTTTTTTAAAAATTTATTTATTTGTACATACAGAACCGGGTACAGGCTAGAGGCTCAGGGGCGGTGAGAGGCTTCACCAGAGACAGAGTGGGGAGCAGAACAGGCAGATCAACGAAGCACACTGCTGAGGGGAGCAGCGGGTGGGTCAGGAGAGGTCTGCCACACCATGTGGTCACCTCCGGGGCAGGCGGGAATCGAACTCATGCGGAAGTGGCTTTAGCTTCTCAGTGCAGTGCTTTAACCCGCTGCGCCACCAGGGAGGGCCTGATGTGTCTTTTTACTCAAAAAAAGCAAATTATTTTTAAGAGGTTATTAAATGAGTAAGTGTCGAAAATATTCTGACTCTTGATCTGAAAGCCTCCATGGCCCAAGGCACTTGGAGGCTGAGGACAATGCAGCCCAGAGCCAGGTTTCCAAGGTGTGGCAGGTGGAGAAGCCTGCATGAAACCACACTTGTGTACACAGCCACATGCATGGTTATGCCCACATCACTCAGCTGCAGTCCCTACTTCAACTTGATTTAAGAAAAATGGGATTTTTGTGTGATCTACGCTGCATGGTGCTTCTGCAGGGCCCCCCCAGGACCTTACCCCGCAGCACTCCCGCTGCCAGCACCACAGGGAAATGGCATTAAAGCAGTCTGAGTCTCAGCTTCCAGTGCAGAGGTGAGTCTTGAGTGACCCTCTGAGGGGTCACCACTCCCTCAAGAGAGAGCAAGAAGCATGAAAAATGAAAAGCTCCCTTCTTTTAAATTAGCTTCCTTTCAAGGATCAGAGCCTGGCTGACAGGTGGAAAATTCCACTCTAATGAAACAAAGGGGAGTAAGAAAGAAGGGCAGATAAAGGGACAAGCACACCCCTGCAGACTTCTCTTGTGCACGGTTAGTTCTCACTTCCAGAAGTCCCAGTTAACTTGCAATGTGCTTCCCTGACACCAGGTCTGTTTCAGTATTTTCTTCACCACGAGATACATGCTGTGGGAATAACTGGCGTGATTCTACTTGGCAAATGGTCTGTGGCATGAAAACTCATTGAAGCACATCAAGATAAAGTTGCTCTTTAATGGTTAACCTTCTGATTCCATCAAGGAGAAAGGTTTTGCCCTGGGCAGCCACAGCCTTGACACTTCTCTTATACTTTGTAGTAAAGAGAAGAGATACAGTTTCTATAGGCTACAACTTAGGAACATTGCCTATTGATATTGAATCACTTTTACTTTTGAATATGAAGTTACTACTTATGGTATGCTTTCCACTTAAAGTAGTAATATTTTTATTGTTTTCAAACTGAGTTAAGATTTCTTTTTAAGATTTTTTTAAAAAGTGATTGAAGAAAGCATGAAAGAAAAGTGGAAGGGTGTGGAGGCAAAAATTCCAAAAGGGCACCGTTACTGATAAGGATGTTTAAAGTAGGGCCAGGGAGAAGTACAGACTGTAATACCCATGAAAATACTTTTAAAAGCACCCACTGGTAAAAGCACTAACATGCTGGAAGCAAACTGCTGGTGGCTGACAATGGACTTTTCCCCTTAGACACCTAGTAGCTGATCATAATTTTGAGAAACAACTTAAATAACTGACAGCTTCCCCTGTAGGTTTTGCCAACCTTAGCTTAGGAATGTGTGACTGGGCTGCAACCCTTACCTTTGATCCTAAATAAAAGTATTCATTTTCTCTAAAAGCTCAAAACTTTCCTTTGAGAAAACAGGTGGTATGTAAGTAGGGTAAGAAGTAGAAAAGCGATGTGAGAATAAAAGCTTTGAAAATCTGTATTTCTTTGTGTCACTTTACTAGAGAACACTTTTAAAACAAATCTAAAACTGCCCTGTCTGCCCATGCCATCTCCCTGGTCCCAGTCTTTCTGAGTAATTTCCCAGTGCACATCATCACATCTGTCAGGACATCACTGGATCAAAGCCCAATAGCCAAGAAAATACCAAAGTAATTCACAAAAATACTCACAAGACTTGCTGAAAGACAGAATTTGTGACTGTGATAGTAAAGGTAGCCTCCCGAATAAAATAACCATCAGAAACCTGAGAAAATTTATCTAGGAAGAACCTACTACCAATATGCCAAGAAAGCTCCCCCAAAAAGGACACCTTATCATGAAATATTTCATGATAAACTATTAATAATTACCAAAAGGACAAGGAGAGATGACATGATTATGATAGCCTTGAAAACTTCTATTATAAATAGAACTTACCAATAGTAGATTCTTATCAGTGCAGAAGGCCACAGTAGAAAGGAGGCTACAAAAGCCAGGATGGGGATGGCAAGGGTCCCACCAGCGATCACAAACATGTTGACCACATCAAGATCCATCCTGCTTTGTAGGCTGGCTGACTCCTCTGTGGCCTACGAAGCAAAGGGAAAAAAGAAAAGTGAAGGCCAGAATAAGGTAAAGGTCAGGAGGAAAGGTGATGGAGATGCAGAGTGAAGATGCTAAGCTCATCTCTTCTGCATACTTGCAGTTATACTGCAGCAGGAAAAAACAAAAACAAAACAAAAAAAAACTGAAAGAACAGACAATGGTAGCACATGCTAGGAGTCCTACCCAGAGGAGAGGGACCTGTGTCAGCAGGATATGAACCAAAGAAGCAGCCCACCTAGGCAGGTGGATAAGCCCTAGTGGGCCCTGCAGCTCCAGAGAAGAGCAGAGTGGAACCAGCAAGGTCCAGGCACAGCAACCTTTCACAGACTTGTGGGCTGATGGCAGGATCCTGGGGCTGAACTTGGGAAACACCACTGTGCCCCTCATAGGATCCCCAAGTGGGAGTGAGCTTGGGGGTAAACCCAGGGAGTATCCTGATGACAGCAGTGTGACCCTGGAGGGATCCCCAAGCAGAAGCTAGTGAAGAAACACCCCTAACAAGTGCCCTTCCAACAGCAACACAGTCTTGGTGGGGATCCTGGAGCAGGTGTGAGCACGGAGCCAAGCCACGTCATCATCAGTGGCCGAGGTAAGCCCTGCAAACGGGCACAAGTGCAAGGTCACCTCCCATGTACACCAAGACAACATCAGAGAGACCTGAAAGCAAATAATGGGGAGACAAAAACACAACAAATAGCAGTGTGAGTCTTCATGTGGAATACTACACCACAAAGGGACCACAGCTCTAAATTCAACCAACAAAACAGAAGCTATCAGATACAGAGGTCACAATTGCCATGATAGAGAAAGTCAAGCAAGTGGGAGAAAATACATAAAAGCTTATCAAAGACATACAAGAAAACTTAGAAAAACAAGTGAATGTCCTGAGAAATAAGCAGGACTCGAAGAAGGCAGGGACAGCCATACATAGATCAGATAATAGAGATTTCCATCTAAAAAAGGTAACAAGAGACAGGGATGGACAATAAATAATGATGAAGAAAGCAATATCTAAGTAGGACATGACTCTCATCAGTGAATATTCACCAACTAAAGGAGTATCAAAAAATATAAGGCAATTGCCATCAAACCTGAAAACAGACATTGGGGAAAAGTATTTATGATGGAGGCATTCACACCCTGCTATACCAATAGATAGGTCAACTAGAGAGAAAATAAATAAGGACACAATTGCCTTAAGCCAAGAATTAGAACACATAGGCTTGATAGATAGACATAGGGCATCGTGCCCCCCCAAAAAGAACTCACACTTTTTTCAAGTGTACATGGCACATTTTCCAGGATTGACCACATATTAGGTCACACGACAGGAACCCACAATTACATGAAGACTGAAGTCATACCATACATCTCTAATCATGAAGGTATCAAACTATAAATCAACCATAAAAAGAAACAAGGCAAAACTTCTAATACTTGGAGACTCAACAACTACATACTGAATGACTACGAGTTAATGAGAAGTCAAAGAAGAGACAAAAAAAAATACCTCTAGACAAATGATAATGAGGACATAACCTCCCAGAAATTATGGAACACAGCAAAAACACTACTAAGAGGAAAATATATAAAAATGTAGGCACAAAACAAGAATGCAAAAAAAAATAACATTCTCTTTCACTTCAAGGAATTAGAAAAAGAAGGAGAAACAAAGACCAAAAGCCAACCGAAGACAAGAAAAATTTTTAAATTAGCACAGAAATAAATGAAATAGAAATAAAAAAGACAAGTTAAGAGATTTAATGAAGGGCCCTCCCTGGTGGTGCTACAGTAACCACTGCAGCATGACTTCAATCCCCAGCCAGGAGGTGACCCACATGGCGTGGCAGACCTTGCCTGACCCACCCACTGCTCCCCTTAGCAGTATATTTCAGTACATCTGCCTGTTCTGCTCCCCACTCTGTCTCTAGTGAGTCTTCTCACCACATGTACTCCAGTTCCATATGCATAAATAAATAAATCTTCTAAAAAAGAGAGAGAGAGAGAGATTAATGAAGCCTAAAGCTGGTTATTTCAAAAAGACAAACAAAATAGGCAAACCTCTGGCTAGGCTCACAAAGAAAATGAGGGGGGAAACTCCCATATATAGATCAGAAATGAAAGAGAAGTTACAATACACATCACAGATTTTCAGAGGAAAGTGAGAGACTATTGTCAACATTTATGTACTAATAAGTCCAATAACCTAGAAGACAAGGGAAAATTCTTAGAATTATACAACCATTCAAGAATGAATAGGGAAAAAATTCTGAATAGACCAAGCACATGCAAAGAAATCCAAATCAGTAATCAATACTCTCCCCAAAAATCAAAAGTCCAGGGCTGGACAGTTTCACACATGAGCTCTAGCAATTAAAAAATTTAGTAAGAGGAAATATTTTCAAACATATTTTATTAGACCAACACTAGTCTAATATCGGAGCAAAAAAAGAAAATTACATAACCAATTTCCCTAATGAACAAAGATGCAAAAACACTCAACAAAATCTTAGCAAACTGAATTCAACAATCCATTAAAAGGATTGTCATACCCAAGTGGGACTGATACCAAAGACACAAGCAATGATTCAACATCCCAAAACTGAATTGATGCAATTCATTATGTCAGTGAAAGGAAAGATAATAATAATAATAAAATGATTATATCAACAGACACAAACATCTGATAAAATCCAACATCCATTTATGAAGAAAACCCTCAAAAAAAAACCTAGGGAAAAAGTGGAATATATCTCAATACAATTAATGCCATATGTGACAAACCCACACTAACAACATTCTCAATAGTGAAAAATTGAAAGCTTTCCCACTAAAATTCTCATCAAAATGCTTTCTTTGGCAGCATATACACTAAAATTGGAATGATATAGAAAAGATTAGCATGGTTCCTGTGCAAGGATGACATACAAATTTGCGAAGTATCCCATATTTTAAAAAATTGGTATAGGACAGTTTCACCACTATTATTCAATATAGTATTGGAAGTCTAAGCCAGAGCAATTAGACAAGAGAAAGATATAAAAGGAATCCATAGAGGGAAAGAAATTATTTCTTTTTTTTGCAAATGACATGATAACATACAGAGAACCCTAGACTATGCTAAAAAGCTAATTGGAATAATAAATTAGTTCAACAAAGTGGCAAAATCAATATAGAAAATTAATACATAGAACCCAGTTGTCTTCCTATATACAATGAACTAGAAGAGGAAAAAATTAAGAAATCAATCCCATTTACAATTACACCAAAAAGTCAAATATCTAGAAATAAAATTAACAAAGTAGGTGAAAGATCTATACAAAGAAAATTAAACATTGTTAGAAGAAATTGAATGACTCAAAGAAATGGAAAGGTATTCCCTGTTCATGGAATGCAAGAATTAATATTGTCAAAACTCTACCCAAAGCAATACACAGATTCAGTGCAATCCCTATCAATGGCATTCTTCAAAGAAACAGAACAAACACTCTATGAAATTCATATAGAACCACAAAAGACCCTGAATAACCAAAGCTATTCTGACAAAAAAAAAAAAAAAAAAAAGGAAAGAATGGAAGTATCACATGTCCAGACTTCAAACTATCCTACAAAGCCATGATAACCAGTGCACGGTACCAGACCCAAACCAGGCATACAAACAATGTAATAAAATTGAGAGACCCAAAGTAAGTCCACAACTATGGTCAATTAGGGCCTCCCTGGTGATGCAGAGGTTAAAGTTTCAGTGCTATCAGGCTATCACCAGGCACTGCAGCATGAATGAATTTCACCCCTGGCAGAGAGCTAACCCACATGGCATAGCAGACCCCTCCTGTCTCACCTGCTTCTCCCCTCAGTGTGCTTCAGAAGATCCGCTTGTTCTGCTCCCCACTGTCTCTGATGAATCCTCTCACCTCCACACCTCTAGCCTAAACCCCAGTTCTTGTATGCACACATAAAAACAAATTATAGACAAAGGTGCCAAGAGCATACACTGGAACAAGGAAAGCCTCTTCAATAAGTATTGTTGAGAAAACAGAAGTCACATGCAAAAGAATGAAACCAGAACACTATCTCATACCATACACAAAAGTCAACTCAAAATGGGTAAAAGACTTGGGTGAAAAACCTAAAACCATAAAATATATAGAAGATAATATAAACAAATACCTCATGATATAGGCTTCAGAGATGCTTTTGTGGATTCTTCTCCAGCAACAAGGAAAACAAATGAATAAAAACAATTGGGACTACATCAAACTAAAAATCTTCTGCACAGTGACAGAAACTGTGATTAGATGAAAAAAAAAAAAAAACACCCTAGTGAATAGGAGAAAATATTTGCATACCATATCTGACAAGGGGCTGATATCCAAGATCTACAGATCTACAAAGAAGTCATACAATTCAACAAAGACAAATAATCCAATGATGATAATTAAAAAAAGCAGAAGAGCTAAACAAGCATTTCTCTAAAGAACATAGACAGCCAACAGACTAATGAAACAATGCTCATGTCACTTATCTTCAGGGAATTATAAATGAAAATCACAATGAGATGCCACCACACACTTGTGCAAATAGCTCATCTCAAAAAGTCCAGAAACAATAAATGCTGGTGAGGATGTGGAGACAGAGGACTCCTCTTAGACTGCTGGTAGGAATGTATACTTGGACAAGTCTTATGGAAAATAGAATGGTGGCTTCTCAAAAGATTAAAATGGATCTGCCATGCAACCTCTGCCCAATCCCATCTCATGATTTCAAAACATCATGCACTTTTTTATGATAAAAAAAAATTTCAGGTCTCATCATCCTCCCCCATGGAGAAAACAACTCCTGGAAGCCAGGTAGCTTTTGCCAACTGTGCATTCCCAGCCACCTGTGTTAGAGCACATTGCACAGGCCCTCCCTGGTGGTGCAACGGGCTAAACACAGCACTATGAAGCTATCTACAGCCACTGCAGCATGAGTTCGATTCCCTACCAGGGAAGTGATCCACATGGTGCAGCAGACCTCTACTGACCCACCCGCTGCTCCCCTCAGCAGTGTACTTCATTGATCTGCCTCTTCTGCTCCCCATGCTCTCTGGCGAATCCTCTCGCCTGCTGCCTGTACCCCAGTTTTTGTATGCATAAACAAATAAATCTTTATTTTTTTTAATAAAAGAGCATATTTCACTAATCATAAACAAAGAGACTTCTTCAAGAAAACACATAAACACCTAGCAAATCATGACCTTCCTAATATATGCTGTAAAATGGAAAGATCACTTCTATATCCATCTATCAAATGAAATGTTTTTAAATTTTACAAAGAATCCATATTGGCACAGTATGACCTCACAACAGAGGTCAGACTTTCTATGAAGGGTAGGTAATAAATACTTTGGCAGTGCAGACAAAGTGGCTCTGTGAAAACAACCATTGTAGTAAAAGACAGCTGTATACAGCACGCCATAAACAGGTATGACTATATTCCAATGAAACTATTTTGAAAAAACAGGGTGCAGGATGAACTTGTTCTGTGGACTAATTTGTAATCTTGATATAGCATACCAACCCTGTCAAACAGGCAAGGTGGATGCTTTATCTCCTATTTTATAAACTGAAGAAGCTAGCTCAGAGAAGTTAAGTAACTTGCCCAAGATAAGTCAGCAGATAAAGTCATGATTACAAAACGGGTTTCTAACTTGCAATCATGTTAGTTTTTTTTTCCCCCAAACGGCCCCTTCTCAATCTTTATAACCTCTTTGCTATTCAATAAATACCCACATTTTTCATTTCCAACTCTCAGTGAAGATGTGACATCTCTACTTAGATGGCTTGAGTGAGTTTCAACGAGACAAGCTTCTCACACAGTTGAAAGGGTATCACAGATGTGTGAATTGTGGGTTAGCTGGTTCTTTTCAATTTACACACATTCTATGTGGTACAGTCCTACATCCACAGTTAAAAAAGTTGCTCTCTTGTTCAGGAGCAGAGAACTGTCTGTATTTCTGATTCAAGTGTTCTCTCAGTTTTTAGTTACTGTAAATACTCTTTCCTATACAACTGAAATCGCTGGCCTGTTTCTTTCTAGAACTGTAGCTCCTTGAGGGTGAGGATGATCATGTATGTTCTTTGTCAGTGCCTAGAACAGCACAGGACACAAATGAGGTATAAATGAATTAATGAAAACAGAGTTACAAAATGGGTCTAATTCTGTTTGTTTCAGGGACAACTATCTCCAATGAAGCTGTAAGAGACCCAATGTTTCCTCTTTCATACAATAAAACTCCCCAGGGCATCACCCCCATTTAGGCTAAGTTCAATTTATGATGCTAAAAAGCTTCACTGTCCAGGAGTAAGCCAATGCATCTCAAAGTGAAGGAATTTTACAGTGTTTGAACACTGTGGGCCACAAAAGAGTTGATGAAAATGGGAACCATCAGCTTCAAAAGGCTCTTGCCATATCACACAAAGTTCTGAAAAACTGCTGAGGGTCACCATTGAACTCTGATCCCTGAGTTACAGTAAATTAATTACATGATAATCCTTTGGACTAGGAATTAGAAACTTTTTTGCCCATAACCATTTATATCACAGACTGACACTGGAGACGGTAGCCCCAACAGAAAGCTGACCATCAAAAGCAAACCTCACTGGTTTACAGGCCCTTGCTATGGATGTTGTTCAGTTTGATGGAAGGCTGTACCTGGTTCCATCTTCATAAGGAGTTTTTGTAGAGCACGATCAATTTAGCAAGATTTAGGCTTATTACAAAGCACACCGCGCACTTTTTAATGAGGTTAAGTACAGCCAGGCCCAGTGAAGAAACTAGTACATGGTGAGTCTTCTATACAGTAAAGAGCAGATGACGATCTTCCTATCTCTGAAGCATCCTTTATTTACAAAGGCCTTGCCCCAGTTGTCCTATAAAAAGTCAGCTTTCCTACCCTACAGTGCTCTGTTTATATGATACTCTACCTACTTAATGGGGGAGGAGGGGGATGGAGAGAGACCAAAAAGCTGAAGCCAGGGGTATCAATGATCACCAGTGATCAAATCTCTGAGGGGTATAACATGGAATTTCCCAAAGTATAGGGCCTATACAACCAATGCTTACAAGGTAACTTTAAGGAGCAGAAGAATACTAATTCTCAGGGCTAAACAGCTTTAGATAACACTGATATGCAGACCAAAAAGTTATCTCTCTTCAGTTCTTTCTCACTCTTGTTTAGGTGAAAGAGAAATTCTCAGTATGGTGTTAAACAGCGTAGTAACCCTTAGGCCTCCCATAAGTAATGTGTCTAGCTACTTAATAAATAATTGTTCATTGTTTTTTACTTTATTGGATACCTTCAGTTTATAGCAGGGAGGGAAATTAATTTTTTAAATTGATTTAACAGGTCAATTTAAAGAAAAATGCTAAGGATGCAATACAGGGAAGCTGGTGAAATTGTGATGGTGATACAGGAGAGGCTGACAGGGGGCGGATTCAGGAGGCAGTTGGCACCAGCCTGGGTTGGGGGTGGCATTCCAGCTGGCTGACTTTGCCAGGCCTTGCTTTCCTCCTCTATTAAATGAGAACATTCATACAAATCATTTCTTCTGTCTTCCTACTCTGGTGATTTAAAATATTTCTGAAATTATGCCAGGCAATTAAAAAGTAGGATCTAGCTTGCCTTGATGCTAATCTTGTTCCTTATTATATTTCCCTGGAACCTAAAACTACACCTGACATATAGTTGATGCTTGAAAATTTTTATTGCCTGAGTAGATTGAAAAAGAAAAAATATTCATTTTACTTATCTGTTCTATAAAGTGAGGCACACCAGCATTTAAAACAATGACTTTGGTGGCCCAGTAGCTCAATGGAGACTGAAATGTCAGGAAGGAGAGGTTCCATCATGGCACCAGGATGGGCGACACAGTCTCACATCCCAGACCCCACAAGTGTCTTCCAGTTAGTATATATATATATATATATATATATATATTTTTTTTAAGACTTATTTATGCATACAAGAGCTGGGGTATAGGCCAGAGGTGCAGGGGTGAGAGGATTCCCCAGAGACGGAGTAGGGAGCATGATAGGCACACCTACTGAAATATACTGCTGAGGGGAGCAGCAGACAAAACATGAGAAGTCTGCTGTGCCATGTTGGTCAGCTCCCTGGCCGGGAATCAAACTCATGCTTCAGTAGCTGGATATAGCTTGATAGTGCTGAGACCCAACCTCCTTGCGCCACCAGGGAGGCCCTAGCATATTATTAATAGTGCTTTCAGGGCCTTATCTTTCAACACAGGGGCAAAGATTACTTGGCCTAAAGATATGTCAATGGACCCAAATAATCACTGTGTTAAGGATATTTCATGTTCCTAAATTTATTTATTAATTTTAAAGGTTTATTTATTTCTTTATGCAGCCTATGATGAGGGTGTAGTCCAGAGGTGCAGGTGGTAAGGGGATTCATCAGAGACAGAACGGGGAGCTGAACGGGCAGGTCTACTAAAATACACTGCAGAGGGAGCAGCTGGTGAGACAGGAGAGATCCCTTGCGCCATATGGGTCAGCTCCCAGGCTGGGGATGGAACTCAGACCACAGGGGTGATAGTGTGATAGTGCTAAAACTTAACCCCTACATTTCCAGGGAGGCCCTGTTCCTAAATTTAATCTTTTAGTGTTCTCATTGAAAACTGGGAATTCTGAATTCCAATACTTTAATCTTGGAATAAAAATTTAAAAATCCAAGAATAAATATAATGGAAGACAGGTTCATGGAATCTTGCCTTTTCCTAGACAGTGACCTGTATTTTATTAAACTTGTGTATCCTAAAGTTCTGGTCTCTCCAACATACTAACAACTATCATAACAACAACGACAATAAGCCAGCCACCACCACCACAGCTAAAAATGTGAGGATGACAGCCTCCATCTATGGAGTAACTACAGTATGCTAGGTCTTGGGAAACAGTTTATTATCTCCTTTAATCCCTTACAATACAGTGAGTTAGGAAGCATTTCCCCCATTTTACAGATGGAGAAGCTAAAGTTGACAAGTGCCCCCAAGCTTATCTGCACTTCAGTCCAATACTGCAGATGTCCCTAGTTCATGCCAATTTGGCTCCCTTTCAAAGCTTATTATAAAACAAAATTTATCGTGAGTCAATTATATGTAAGGCACAGAGTTTGCTGCCTGCAGTGTGATCATCAATATTCTTTACACTTCTAGAATTACTTATGAACAAGTAACAAGCTGACTTCACAAGTTACCAGTTAGTTTCTTGCTTTATTCCATTGGGTTTCTTTAAATTCTGCAATATGAAAATTCTTTATGAAACATTTTCTGCTAGGAGTACACTATGTTTCTGAAATCAAAGTATAATATCCCAGTTGTTAAATATTGCTTCATCTAATCCAATTTGTAAAGACAAACTGATTCCTCAAAGCAATCTCTAATGACTAATGGCTGTAAAAGAAAAGCATCAGATTGCCTTATACTTCTGAAGCTCCAGAATTGATCAGACAGAATAACTTAAGAGATAGGCAGTTCTAACTCCTTATCAAAAATATCTTCTTTAGCACAGGAGGAAAACCACACTGAAATTTTCAGCAAAAAGCTAGGTTGTCATCACTGACATCATGGTGTGGCACTCAGGATAACTGCCAAGAGGAACTAACCTCTGCCTTCTGGTCTCATGGGTCCTCCCATGGGTCCTCCCTCTCCACCCCTCTCATGGGTCCTCCCTCTCCACCCCTCCTCTGGCTAGCCATTTCTTTTCTCTTTTAAAGATTTATTTTATTTATTTATGCACACAAGAACTGGGGTGTAGGCCTGAGGTGCCAGGTATGAGAGGATTCACCAGAGAGAGTGGGAAGCAGAGCAGGTAGATCTACTGGAATACACTGCTGAGGGGAGCAGTGGGCAAGACAGGAGGGGTCTGCTGAGCCATGTGGTCAGGTCCCTGGCCAGGGATCAAACTCAGGTCATAGTGGATTAAACTCAGGTCATAGCAGTGACTAGCAATAGCTTGATAGTGCTGAGACTTAACCCTTGCACCACCAGGGAGGCCCAGCAGAGCCCCTGTCTCCATACTTTGCAGCTGACTCCCTGTCAGTGAAACAAGCTGTGAGCACACCTGGCACCTGGCATGGGCCCTCAGCTGCTCCTTCAAGCTCTCCTCTGTATAGCCCCAGATGCTCTCTTACTCTACCCTAGATATTCCCCTGGTGCTCTCTTTACTGCCTTCCCTTAAAGCTCTTCATTCCTACATCCTCCATAACTCCCTTTGTAGGGAATTCAAAAGTCAATATAACTAAAGTAGGACCTCCTCCTCAATTTTTTCAAAAACCTGTCTGCCACTCCCATGACCTAACAATTTTACAATCAGATACAGCCTCGCCCTTGGGGTTCACTGGTTTCTGCCAACAGTCGCCTCATCAGCCTAGCCTTGGAGACTCTGATGAGTCTTGCCCTATGCCCACTTGCTCACCATTCTGTTTGTGGTGCCAGCATTACAACCAAAGGGTCGAGTCATCGCCAACTCTGCCATTCTAGAGAATTATTTAAACTTAAATTAATGAAATAAAATGAAAAGTTCAGTTGTTTAGTCACACCCATCACAAGTGAATAGGAGCTACCATATTACACAGCACAGCTTTAGGGAGTCTAGACCCCTGAACATCTCTTACAACCAATTCCTTAGGCCAGTCTGGCTCCATAATTACTAGGAATGTTGGGTGGGAAGGGAAGTTTCCAGCTGATACAAGCTCACCAGGTGTGAGATCTTTGTGTAGATTGACCACAGCACCCTTAGAGCCAGGTCACTTCTTGCTACCATTTCTAAAAGCTGCTCTTTCACCTCCCACTCAGCCATCCACCACCTGCTGCCAGCACAGCCCTCTCGATTCACACCAGGGATTATTTGGCTCTGGTCTAAAAGGAATGTCAACCACACCACATGATCCCAACCCAATTTCCTATTTGAACTCCCACATCTCCACCTGCACCCCAAATAATACCCCTGCCCCCATGCAGTCTCATTTCTGTGAGTCCTTCATGGGGAGTGCTCTCCTGTGCTGGCTGTCTAATGATCCCTTTGCCTTCAAGGCAGATTCCAGTGTCATACTCCCCAGGAAAGCAGCCCATCTCCAGTGGCCCAGGTCTGCAAGACTCCCTTCAAGTTCAAAACCCTCCTGTTCCTGGTACAGTCATTAAGTACTGTTTGCAGAGAGCTGACAGGTACATATTTGAGCTTATGGACCACTCAGTTGCCCAACTGCCTCCCCATCAAAGAAATCACCCTTTACAAACAGGTCTGCAAAGGGGTTGTGAAGGAGCTTCTGAAGGATGAGGCTCAGCAAGGGCTGCTGGGTTCTTCTTTTCTGGTAACCTATCGTGTTAAAAATCCATATTCGGGGGCCCTCCCCAGTGGTGCAGCAGGTTAAAGCATAGCACTAAGAAGCTAAAGACACTTCAGCATGCGTTTGATCCCCAGCCCGGAGGTGACCACATGGCGTGGCAGACCTCTCCTGACCCACCTGCTGCTCTCCTCAGCCAATGTACTTCGCTGATCTGCCTGTTCTGCTCCCCACTCTGTCTCTGGTGAAGGCTCTGTACCTCTGGACTATACCCCAGTTCTGTATGCATAAATACATAAATCTTTAAAATAAATACATACTCACTCTTTGAGGAATAGTCTTTTTTCCCAACTGCTGCTGACTGGCAGAAGCTGAAAATGAGATTCTGGAAACACAAGAAAGAAAACGACAAAGCATTAAATCATATTAAGGAATATGAATGAAGTGCAACAGACAGCGAAATTGCTGGGCTTCAGAGGAGACAGAATGCTCTCTTCCTTGGCACAGGTAAAGTACAAATATCCTGCAGCTTTATAGTTTGCTTCCAGTTCACCTCCCCCAATGAAGCAATCTGCATGGAGCATGTCAGAAACTGAGCCAAGCCTCCAAAGGTGTGAAGAGGGCAAAGGAGAGATCTCAGAGCAGTGTGAGGAGAAAGCATGAGCAGGGCCTAGCGATCCTCGACTCCATGGGTGAGAAAAGCAAAAACAGGATGGGGAGTGGGTGGAGGAGAAGAACAGGTTCACTAGGGCAAGAGGGGCCCATACTAAACTTAAGACCCTCATACAGAGATAAAAACTCCCCTCTGGGATTAGGGTTGACTTAAAGGTTATATTCAGAAAGGAATGGGAGAAAGAGGGTACCATTGGACGGATAAAGGTGGATTTCTACAAGTGTCTGGCAAGACGGGATTGATCACACAGATCAAAAACAGGTAGACATGACCTCCCTAATGGAACAGGGGTTAAAGACAGCACTATATGCTATCGCCAGCCACTGCAGCACAAGTGTGATCCCCTGCCTTCCAGGGAGCTAGTCCACATGGCACAGCAGACCTCCTCGGTCTCCCCCGCTGCTCCCCTCAGCAGTATATTTTAGTACATATGCTTGTTCTTCTCCCCACTCTGTCTCTGATGAATCCTCTCACATCTGTGGCCTACACCCCATTTCTGTATGCATAAATAAAACAGATCTTTAAAAAAAAAAGTCTACAAATAAAGAGATACTGTGAATGAGATTAAAATTTATCAGCACATTATCAAGGTCAACAGACTAATTTCCATAATGTACAAAGGGTTTCTACAGATCAATAAAAACAACAGTAATGATGACAAAAAATCCAATAAAAAAAATGGGCAAATACTCTGAGTAATTTAATAAAAAGGCAATACAAATGACTCTTCAACATGTAAAAAAGATGCTCAATTTCATTTATAATAAGAAAATACAAATTAAAACAACAAGGTTATGGAGATTTTTATTTACTGTACTGGTAAAGAAGCAGAGTTTCCTAACAGACTGAACTGCTGAGGTTATGGGGAAATAGAAGCATCACACAATGTCCCAATTTGCAGTTCCATTAACAAAGTCTAGATGGAATTTTGGCAAAAATCTGTAGCAATGTACATTCCTTCGACCTAACAGTCTCACATCTAGGAATTTATCTATGCTTAATCTTAAACATGTTAAAATGTGTGTGCAATGTTATTTGTTACAGGATTATGGCAGAGAATGGCAATAACTCACACAACCATTTTATAGGGGATGTCAGGTAAACGAGGATACATTTTTACAAAAGAATATTACATACAGCCTAAATATATCATTAAAATAAGATAGTTCTATTTGGCTCCAGGAGTAATAACTTCCAAAACTTGAAAAGCAGAAGAGAGCAGAGAAAATAACACCTCTTGCACAAAAGGAGAGACAGGAGAGGCGCAAGAGTGAAGAAAGGATAGAGAGGTTATATGAGGTGAAATGTTGTTTCTGGAGGCCACACACATTGTTTTGTTATGGTTGATGTGGGAGCTAGATCAAGAAACAAAGCAGACATCACAGATACCCTTTTGTGCCTTTTGAATGACAACTAATTTACACAGCTATGACTTTTCCTATTTCATTAAACAATGTATTTCCCTGCACATGTACTAGTGGTTACCATATTTTGAGCACAGAAAACAGAATATTTTTATTTCCACAAAAAGTTCCACTGGTCAGTTTTAGAATCATTATGAGGAAAATAAAAAAAGAATCCATTAGAGCAGCCAAGACTTCATTGTTTACCTTAAGAAGAAGAGGATTACAAATGTGAATGTTAGGATCAAATCCCTCTACACAACAGTGACCTGGCTGCCTACTAAGATAACAAAGACTGGAGGACCTTATGTGACCGTCCAAAGATTAAATCACTTTGGCAGGAGCTTCAGTGTTTAAGGGTGAAAGTCCAGCACTCTAAGATAGAAGATAAGAATTCCCATCCTGTTTAGTGGTAATCACTTTGTAGTGTATATAGATATCAAATTATGATGTTATATACCTGACTTTTATGTAATGGCACAAACCAAAGTTATGTCAATTTTAAAAAAAAATTCCATCCTGAAACCACACTGGACCTTCCCTAAATCAGACATTCATATCTACTCTGCGCTAGACCGAAATACCAGCAACTGTTCCCCACAGGGGTTCTCATTCAAGTACCACACAGCCCTGTTTCTTGCTTCTGCCACCTGGCCATGGATTCCAGTGAGCAAGGAAACATCAAACCAGGCTGGTCCTGTGGGTGGAAAAATCAGAGAACCAGGAAATCCGCCACCCATTCCTCTGTGAGGAGAAACACTCAGAGGAAGCAGAGCAAGCAGCTCAATCAGGAGCCAGCTGGAAGGCAGGGGTCTACCTTCTAACCATCACATTGGTCAAGAAGCAGGAAATGAAAAAGCAACAACATGTGCCCAGATATAATCTGGTACTTTCAAACATCAGCCTCTGCAGTCAAGATGTAGGTGGTGGAGAGAGTTTGAAATAACCACCCGCTTGAATTCCTGTTGAAAATAATGAAATCCTACAGTGATACAAGCCAGTCTCCTGCTGGGTAAAAGAGCAGCCAGAAGTCACTTGACCCTTTACCTCCAGGGATCCCAAAATCTTCATAGTCTCAGGGAGCCCAGAACAAGCTTTTATGCAAACACTTCTCTATGCATTAGTGTGAATGCATGAGCTGTTGTCAGCCAGGTCACCTCTCAAAGGTAAACTGCTGCAAAGAACATCATCTAGTGACTATTTGCCACACGACTGAAAAGAATTAAAATAGCCCTCTCAATGGTGTGCCAGAGCAAAGGGACTGAAATAGAACCCTGACACCCAAAAGCATTCTCCTACTGCCTACATCTGCACTCCTAAGTAAGAGGAAAGGCAAAATTAAAGAGAGTCTAGTCTTTTCTTAAGGAGGTGAAATTGATCTACAGTATTTTCCAACTGCAGGAACAAAGTTATCATTCAACAAAAAGGAGCCCTGTTATAAACAGCCAGCAGATTTCTCTCAGGACAAGATTTCTGGCACCCAGTACTACGTTCCACCATTAGGGCCCTTTGGGAGCTGATCACCATCTTCTTTTAGCCAATCTCTTTCCCCAAAGGAGCTCTCTGTAACACAGTTGAATTAGCATCAGGAAAAAGAACACTTGATAAAGCCACAAGGAAAATGTCATAGTTAAGTGCAAAATTCAATTTTGCTTAGAACTCCATGCAAATAAATAAAAACAAAGATCTATTTTCTCTAACTTACTGGCAATGATATATTTATTAGTCCTCTAAAATTCAACAATCATCTCAGTAAGCTTATTAGTAAAATATATGGAAGGGGGACAAAGAGACTACCCATCTCCTATACATCTGCAGAGAAAGCTCTGTGCAAATGACAATCCCATGGGCACAAGAACATCACTTATTTAGATCAACAAATTAATAAAAAAGAACAATTCATTTCAAGTCATTTTACTGCTTATTCCATAGTCACATTTCAATCAACAGAACTGCTCCCAAAACAGTCAGGAAAGAGACTCTCTTGCAAGGAAAAATAAGGTTTTCATAAAGCTTGAGGAGTAACACAAAGATAACTGAAGCAGACTCAAACACAGAAGCCTCACAGTTTGTGAGGAGCTGACCAGCACTAGGAAGCTACTTCATGAGGGGTGATTTCCTAGCATAAGCAGATCACTTGTTACACAGACATAAATGGAGTAGGGTGACACTTCTGCAGTACAGATATTCCTATGAGTTCCTGAGATGCTTCTACAAATCTCTTCTGTGGCTGAAATACAATTCTACAAAACCTGTAACCATAGATTCTTAGGCCAAAAAAAAAAAAAAACCAAATAGGCACAAACCAAACCAACATAACATAAATTAAATGGTGCCATGTTAGGGTTTCAAAAAGAACCAGAGCAAAAAAGATGATTCAAACAGAATACCCTCATTATTTTCTTCAGCCAAAAGATTAGCCGGCTCCATCAACACACCAGCTGCCCTTCGTTGTTCTAGATCCTCAGGTTTTTCCACGAGAAACTATTTATCCTCCTGTGCTTTCTTTAACTGGTAGAACTCTTCCTGTTCTCTCTCCTACAGCAGTTCTGTGATGATAAAAGCAGAGGTCTGTTCCATGGGGGAAAGAGGACTTATTCAATGCATTTATTTACATGCCTGTTGGATGTCTTAACAGCCTCATCCAAAATAAGAAGTCTACAGGGAGGGTAGTTCTACTGCTTTGTTGCAATTCCTTTTGAATTTAGCTACCTGTTCCCCACCTCAGCTAAACCAGTCTGTTACACTGTCAGTTTCTTCATGGTGATCTTCAAATACCAGCACATTAGTACCCGCTGCATTATCTTTCTTCACTCATATCTTCACTTGGGCTTTATTTACATTTTGGATAACTGTGGTGTTAAATTCCCACACTGTGAACTTGGCCTCAGTCAGTAAAAAGGCAGCCTCTCTCATCTTTTCTCCCATCAACCTTTTAATCTCTATTATCTTCTTTGGAATCTACAGAAATCAGAGAGTGAAAGCATCCGATTTTTTCCCTAGGAAGTTTCAACCTGTCTGTTCTCCTTTGAATTGAGTCGTCACAACAGTCTGTGCCAACTGTGAAAAGAAGATTTCAATTTGGTTCTGCCTGACATTCAGACCACAGTTGCTCAGTTTGGGTCCCTGAACAATCAATCATAGCTGCACCAAACCCAGGCACACTGTCTACCTCCTTGAAAAATTTTATGTTAAAAGTAATAGTAAACAGTGGACAAAATTTAGCTAATAATTGCAAACTTGTGCTAAATCTTGGAACAAGGGATAAATAATCATAAAGCCACAACTGAAAACTTCACAGTTAAGTGTAAAACTCAGTTTTGCTTAGTAAATCCTTCCATTTAACATTTGCTTATCACAGTGCTATGTTAAAGAAGACATTTTCACAAAAACACCTTATTAATTTCTCAAAGGCCTCTCAATTCTTTGATTTTCATTCTTTTTATCAATTACCAGGTCTCCCAGGGGCAGATCCTCATCTACCATTACCTTGGCATGTCATTCAAGCAGTCCTCAATGCTACTTACTTATATTTTGTGACATCTTGCCTCTTGCATAAGATTACAATTTCACTTTCCCCTGGTTGCTTTGTATTTTCAAAATACCCTGAAACATGGGAGAGACAGATGACAAAGCTGTGGAGACACTGAGAGCATGGTTTGACACCAGGCTTAAAGACCAGGGAGGGCTGATATGGCAGAACCTAAGTTTACTGAATTTTTTCCTGTAGAGAAAACTGAGGAACTGGATATCAGATGTGCCAATAACTTTACTATCCAGTGACTATCTGAACTGGATTTCTATTTTTCTTCATTTTCCACCATTATCTCTCCTTGAATGATATCCTCAACCTATCCCCATCTTCTTCACAAGCCTTCCTGGCAGAGGTAGGAATTAACTCTTCCAATTCCTTCCATCAGCCCCAGAGTCATTAGGAAGTTACACTTCATTCCCTGCACCAGAGTTTTTTGTAGAAATACCTTTTTTCGTGGTACTTGGGATCTGTGTCATCTATCACAGTACTCATAAGAACACTAGCTATACTCTCCAGTATGTTACAAACTCCTTGAAGACAAGACTTAC
Organism: Condylura cristata; assembly: GCF_000260355.1. Lineage (NCBI taxonomy): Eukaryota > Metazoa > Chordata > Mammalia > Eulipotyphla > Talpidae > Condylura > Condylura cristata. Next base: position 55,189,045 of record NW_004567105.1, read on the forward strand.
AACATCTCTGTATCTGTCACAGCACTTTAGTACATACTGTGGCTTGTTGTTGGTGGGCAAATTCCAAACACGTTAGAAAGTTACAAATGGACAGTGTCAGCACAGGCCATTTCCTCACCAGCAAAATCAGAGTAGGGTATGAGAGGCTCCAGTGGAGAAGCTGGACGCAGAGCAGTTAAGCAAGCTGCCCAGTGTCACAGTTTTCTTCTGCTTCCAGTTCACCATGAGCGGCTGATGGTGGCCCCTCGGCAAGATGTGGATATGGTGTCTAACTCTCTCAAGTGTCATCCTCTTCTGTCCCTAACTCCCACCTTCCCTGAATGAGCTGCAGCACCCTGCCACATCATGCTCCTCACACCTATAAGGCTCTGGTACCATGTCCCCCTCTTCCTGGCACACTTTTCCTCCCTCTTGCCTGGAGAGCTCCTCAACCTATAAGTCTTAGCTATAAAAGCATTAACTCTGTCTTAAACGCTCCTCAAAGAGTTCAGTTTTACAGTTCCATAACCTGGCTCAAATCTCTGCTTCGCCACTGACCAGATGGGTGACGTTGGTAAGTCCAGTAACGTCTGAGAACCTCAGCAAGGGGAGGAAATGAGAGGATGGTAGGGAGTGCTCAAAATGCTGTGCAGCAAATTTCAAGTGCTCACATTGAACAGATGAAGCAGCTGGCGGCCCTATCAGGCCAAGCCAGGCTGCCTTGCCACACCTCCACCACCCGAACTGTCACTGTGCTTAGGTTGGTTAAGATGCGTGTGTTAGTGGGCACATCTGTGTGCTACCTTTACATGTCTAGAGTCTACCCCATATCTCGGTTCCCAAACTTCATTAATTTAAAAGGTTTGAATCCTATTCTGGGTCCATCACAAGGCAAACACCCAATACCAACAGCCAGACAGCCATGGCTTCTGGGAAACTGCCTAAAAACACAGGCTGCTGTTACTTAAGGAAATTACTTAAGAAGATCCCAACCTGCGCAGTGTTAAGGACCTTTGCCCAGGGCTTCCGCAGGCTGTTTCCCTGATTCAGCTCTGAGCTTGGCACCTCCCTAAACACATCCAACCACATATACAACACCCTTCATGGTTTTGGGGACTGGAAAGCCTAGAATATGAGCAAAAGGGATTCTGATGGGCTGGTTTAGGAGAATATCATGATCTTCTTTAAGGAGGCCACTATAGCCAAAGTTAATGAGACCTTTGGTTTGCAAAAATTATTGTCTAGATCAGGGTTTCTCAATTGTGGCACCAGCGACATTTGTGGCTGGGTGATTCTTTGTTGTGGGAGGCTACCCTGCAGGACATTTAACACATTCTGGGCCCCTGCTCAATAGATGCCAGCAGGTCGTGAGAACCAAAACTGTCTCCAGCCACTGCCACATGTCCAAGATGAGGATCCTTCCAGAGAAGGGCAACTCCAACCTTTGATTTATTACCACATACATCAATGAGGAACAGTTTTAGTCACCTACTAAAGGTACCTTGAAACACTGTCTTCCAGTCCTCAAGGATTTTTTTCTGAAGTTCAGTCCTGAAGACAGTTGTGCTCAATCCTGGATCCACATTAGGGTCCCTCAGGGAATTTTACAAAAAATTGATTCTGAGACCCCACCCCTGAAGACTAAGATTCAGCTGGCCTAGACATGTTCTTTGTTTTGAAAGTCCCCTGGATGGAATATGCAGCCAGGGGGAAGCATTGCTCAAAGCCATTTCATGGGATCCCATCCTTTCCCTCATCATCTGAATCTGGCAGCATGAAAGCCAGGGAGCCAGACAGCCAAAATGAGACTAAAGGGAATTTATTAACATGCTCTTTCTTGACAACGTAACATCCTCTGCATTCTCCAGTTCTTGGTCTACAGATGTCTTGTCAGGCAGATAAAACTTAACCCCACATTAAGAGCCTTGGCCATGGCCATATTGATTTAGACTTGTCCTATAGACTTTTCTACAATGATGGGAATGTTCTTTATCTGTCCTGTCTGATACAATAGTTGGTGGTCACGTGTGGCTAGTGAAATCCTGAATGTGGTTAGTATGCCTGAAAATAGAACTTAATTTGATGTTATATAACCACATGCAGCTAGTGGCCACCATCTTGGGTATTAGAGAAAGTGTTTATGTCCCTACAAAAACAAGTCTGTAAATATCTAAACTCATCAGTCTTTCAATCACCAAACAGAATCCCAACTTATTCCACTAAAGAACCAATTTAGGAGAAATGTTTAAGCAGTTTTTCCTATTTGCAGATCTAGTTTCCCAAACATATTCCAAACACTTAGCTCTGGGGAACACATTCCTGGCCCTTTTCTTTTGAATGCTCATCACTAACTTTAGTCACCAAAAAGGCTAAAAAAAGTGGTTAAGGCTATGACACAGGGAAGTTAATTTCCACAGCTTGCTAGTCTACTAAAATAAAGCACTCACCCACCCTTGCTTTCCTTCCCTTCAAATCCTGGGATCACTTTGATTCTCACCTCTTGCCTTAAAATAGGTTTGAACCGACACACACTGCAAACCAAGGTCACCTCTATGAACAAGTCATTTTTTTTTTCAGAACAGTTTTTTTTTCTCATAACATGAACTTTCATAATTACTTACAATAACACAAACTGCATTCACACATTCACTCTACATGTGTGAATCTTCACAGAATTCAAAGCTCATACATTTTTAAAGCTAAAAAAGAGAAAGGCATATGGATGGTTTAGAGTTGAAGAAAGCCACATAGGTCTTCCTTTTCTTTTCACAGGTCTTTCTGAGCACCTGTGCTTACCAAATCTGGCCCAAACTCCTTTGGCTCACCTCTAAGCAGTCAGTGTGAACCCAGAGCTATGCTCTAATATTTCTCCAGTAATTCACAGTGATGAGCAACTACTGCTTAGCCTCCTAACTAGCTGTTTATTGCGAGCTTGCACCATCAAGCCCCTTGGGCCCTGTGTCTCAGTTTATCTAACTCTCACCACTGCCTTCTGAAGAAAGAACTGTTACTATTTAATAGATGGCAAGACTCAGAGATAACTGCCCTGTAGTCACATAGCTTGTAAGTAGTAGAGGTCAATTTTTGACCCAAATCTCTGATTTTCTGGTGAGAAATCTTTGGATTTGAACACTCTCACTATAATGTATGGCATCAGGCTGGGCCATTCTCCCTGTGATTGGCTGCAGTTCAATGAAAGAAGGTAAGATACAGAATACAAAAATTCTGAGAAACCAGCCCAACTGCCTAGGGGCCTTTCTGTCCTGGGGAGTCACCAGGCATGTGGCAGGAGGAGTCTGATCATGCCAGTACCATTGCTCCCCAAAGGCAAGGCAGACACGTACGTGCAACCGAACTTTCCAAATGCAACTGCAGTAGTAGGAGGTAGTAAGCAGAGAGGGGAGAAAGGAACAGCTTTCAGCTGGAGACAGGGAAGACATCGGTATGTTCCTGGAAGGAACAGCTGAGTTGGGCCCTGAGGGGTAGGTAAGATTTAGATTTGAGAGATTATAGCAAAGGCAGTTGGGAAGGAGGCTGGGTTAGGATGCAGAGGAGGATGGGGGTCCCTCCCTAGCCTCTGGGGAAGGGTCTTGACTGATGGGATGGGCTAGGAGGGGTGTTGGCAAAGACAGCCTAGGGATCAATACCTATTAAGAATTCTAAAACCATCCCATTTTGCATGCCAGGCTTGGAACTTTCTAGCTCTTTATCCTCACACAATCTTCTCTGCTCTCTGGGCATCAGTCTCCTTGAGGAGGACACAAAGGACCCCCAAGCTGATCTGAGAACCTAATTTTAGAAGTGTTCATTGGAGCTAGGAGCATGAGTTATTAATTTCTCATATTTTAACTTTCTATAGTATAAAAATGTGAATAAGAATGTATAGGTTACAACTGTGTAAAAATAAGTCTACTGGTTTGGAACAGGGGCTTTGAGGTCACTCACTGTGCCCTGGGAAGGGACCACCTCTGGACATTTGTCCTTTGAAAAATGGGCACAGCAGAGGGATCTACTATATGAACCTACTGTGAAGAGTAAGGCAGCCAATCTCTTTAACATGCTCAGACAGAGCCTGACAATCAGTATTTGCTTATTCTGCATCACCTATTATAAACAATGAACTATTTTTATCTCAGTCATTAGGGATTGCTAAGTAGGTAAGGGTAGAGCAAAGGTTGCCCTTCAGTCCCTGCTGGGATTTCTTAACCATCCACCTTATGGGGCATAAAAAACATTCCTGGATGCACAACTTCTAGACCCTCTGGCATCCTTGTCCTTCCTCCCTACCTCACATGCCAAGTGGCCTCCTCCACTGGTCTGCACGCTTCGGGGTGCAAATTCTACACCACGCGTGCTTTGCCCTGCAGCGGGCATTACACAATCCGCAATTCCCAGACTACCAGGACCCGCGTAGGCGTGGGTGGGGGACATGACCCGGGCAGGCGGGCACCTGGCTGCCAAGGAGGTTGGACCAGCATCCTGATTTTCCGGTTGAGAGGAGGAGACGTACGAAGGAGAATACTAGGGCAGGCTGGGAAAGGGAAGCCGAAAGGCTGCTGGGGGTAGGCACTGGCAGGGAGAGGTCTTGAGGGGTGCATAGGTCTGGATCGGGACTGGGAAAGATAACACTGGAACCAAGGGCTGCGAGCTGCAGGCTTTTCCGGGGAAATGGACGGAGCGGGGATGCGTGAGCCTTCAAACCATCCCGGCGTTGGGTGGGGAGTGCTTAGGGCGAGGGGCCGGGAGGCTGAGTTGTAAGAGGGTGCAGGTCCCCGAACCGTCCTCACCTTGTCCCTCGGCTTAGGGGGTCCGGCAGCCTAGCCACGGGAAGTGGAGGGATGGGGATTCGGGAATGTCAAACCTATCCAGGAACCGAAGGGAAAGCACGAGGGCTGATGCTCGAGACTGAACAGAGCAGAAAGGCAGGCAGAGGTCCCTGACCCATCTTCACCCGGTGCCCGCTCGTGGGGAGGCCAGGCAACCGGACTCGGGAAGTGGAGGGTGGGTAGCGGGGCCAAGAGGGAGCCCCCGACAACTCCCTCCTAGGTGGGCAACCTCCCCCCGGCCGGCCCCGCCCTCGCTCACCTGACCCGACCAAGGCTCTCGGGGTCGAGAAGCGCGGTCCCGACGCCAGCCCGCGGCCCCCAGCCCCCAACTCGGTCCGGCCGCAGCGCGGAGCCCGAGCGCCTCTCTGCTCCGGGCGCGGGTTCTGCTGTATGCCTTAAAGGCGCGGCGTGTTGGCCAGCGTCCTCCGACAGAAAAGTTGGCTCCGCCCGGGCCCCTCCTCCTCCCCAGCTCAGCTCCCCTTCCTTCGCTTTTGGTATTGGGGACATTGGGAGAAGCCCCCAGCTCTTCCGCATCCCTGTCCCATAGTGTTAAACCTGAGGGCGAAGGTCATATCCCGCAAACCCGACCCCAGCAACCTGTCTCCAAGCATCGTGAGGCCAAGGCAGGAGCCCCAGCGCCTACAGTGTCCTGGGCGCAGAGCCAGGAGCGGAGGCGGAACCCAAGCATCGCGTCCTAAAAAGCTCGCTTGGGTGGGGGACAGAGGGTGGGGGTGGGGGATACGGATTGGAATCCAAAGAGCCACAGTTCCACAATGCGACCCCAGAATTCGTTGCGCATTGTTTCATTTACTGAGCATCTACTAGGTGCCTGGCGCTGCGGGACACTGCACTGGCCCAAGAGACTCAGGCTGGATCTCACTCAAACGGGCTCAGGAACAGACAGAAATTCACAGGCAAGAAAAATCTACTCTACCATACAATGCTTTTCTTATTCAATCTTTTGAGGTAGGCATTAGTGTTGGCATCCTTTCTTGAAAAGAAGCTTTTGTCAGCGATTCAGCTGAAAAAAAAAAAAAAATCCCGATTTGGGAGTATGAAAGCAGGGTCCTCTGACTCCAAAGTTGGGGGAGGGGGAGGTTGGACAGAGGGCCACTGGCATCTTCAAAGACCTTCAGTCACCTCTGGTTAAATCCCCAAAAGGCCATTTCTTCCTTTTAAAAACAATCAGGGCCCTCCCTGGTGGCGCAGTGGGTTAAGGCACTGCACTGAGAGGCTAAAGCCACTTCCACATGAGTTCGATTCCCGCCTGCCCCGGAGGTGACCAAGGCGACCACATGGCGTGGCAGACCTCTCCTGACCCGCCCGCTGCTCCCCTCAGCAGTGTACTTCGTCGATCTGACTGTTCTGCTCCCCACTCTGTCTCTGGTGAAGCCTCTCACCGCCCCTGAGCCTCTGGCCTGTACCCCAGTTCTGTATGTACAAATAAATGAATCTTTAAAAAAAAAAAAAAAATCAAACCTCGGGCCTCCCTGGTATTGCAGGGGCTAAGGTCTTAGCACTATCAAGCTATGCTAGCCACTGATCCCTGTCCAGGGGGCTGGCCCACATGGCAAAGAAGACCTCTCCGGTCTGACCCACTGCTCCCCCAGCAGTATTTTTCAGTACATCTGCCACTTTGTCTCTGATGAATCCTCCCACACCCCTCCCCACCACCTCTGCCTACACCCGTTCTTGTATGCATAAATAAATATTTAAAACATAAAAGCTATCAAACCTCATTAGGAACAGAATATATGTGTGTGTGTATGGAAGAGAGCATAAAGGCTATTATCCACTGAAAGCAAATGGAGCTTCCTGATTAGTTTATCTGCTACAAAACTTATGGTTTGAATATCTGACTTCAATTTAGTACTCTGACTCATCTCAGTATTCAGACTGAGCTCTTATCTACTATGCCTTTGCATGGGCTGTTCCTTTCACCAAGAACTTTTCCCATGCATTTTCTGGCTACTCCTTCCTCTTCCAAACCTGGATTTAAATGTTACTTCCTCCAGGAAATCTTTAAGATTCTTATTTGATTGCTTTGGGACCACAATGCACTTTGAGCTTCTCCCACCAAAATGTTTGTTCATTCCTTTAACAGATATTTACTGAGCACCACTGTTTACCAAGCTCTGAGTGTGGGGGCAGGCAGCCCTGGCTGGGCTGAGGTTTTGGTGAGTTTGTCTTGTCTTTTCCTGACCTAGATGGGATCAATGCCCAGCAAGTCTCTCTCTCTATCCATTCTTTCAATCCTTCATTCAGCAACCATTTCCAGAACAGGGCTTGGGGTGAACAAGGATGTGCCCTCAGGACTTCAAGTCTATTAAGAAGTTTGGAAAACATTACAAAGTGTTACATCAGGTCTCCCCAACAGGATGGGGTCGGCTTTTCTCCATACAACAAGAGAAGGTCTCTTGTCACCTTAGTAAAGGATCTAGAACTCAATCAGGCTCTGGTGACAAGAGGCCTATAACCATTAAAGAATGCATATTATTTTGAGATGAAAGCAGTGAAGGGGAAGGGGCCCTTGAAGGGAAAGGGAATGCTTTTGTCTCAGCCTAAATTCTCCAACCTTTCATAATTGAAGAAGAGATTATCATTTGCTAAACTGTTGTCCTGTTGCCTATCAGAGAAGCAATTCAGTGTTTCTCTTTTAATGACCTGGAAGAATGTGGTTTGGAGGTGATTGTCGGTTCAGGTTCTCAGCTACTCTCCCAGCCAGGAATGGAACGGATCCTGGGCTGTGGTGGGAGCACTGAGTCCCAGCCACTAGACCACCAGGAGCTGGTGTCTCATGAAGCCACATCAGGAACCTCACAGATGCTCAGGCAGGCAAGCAAAAAGACACAAATTAGTTTAGAGAAAGAAAAAGTTTATTAAGGAGAAAAGGAACAGAAATAAAGTGGGACTCTCAGGCCAGTAGAACCAGGCCAGGGAGAAGAAAGGAAGATGACGTGGAGTCGTGCCTCAGGGAATATAGACCTTCTTTCCCTAATTATTCTAGAGCTCCACTAGTCTCTTTGTGATTGGCTAGGTCTCCGTGGTCCCTCACTCTGCCTAAATGTCTCTGTGGCCAGAACTACGTCTCTGTGTCCCAGCCCCTATCTTAGCATTTTTCTTTATCATCCTTGTTCCAGAATATCCTATTGCCACTAGTCCTGAGGGTTTTTGACCAATCCCTTTTGGAATTTGTTGCCCTTATCTCGGGAGCCTTCCTTAACTCTCCTGAAGTCCCTGTCTACACTGTCCCTGAAGCTGCCTAATTCGCCCTAACTGGCCCTAGGACTCAAAAGTTCTCAATTGAAGGTTTGTCAGTGAATGTTACAGGGCAGTGTGAGGGGCACCCCAGAATTCCCATACCTGCCTGCTCTAAATAGATTCTGTTGTAACTGGGTGGTCTCTAGGAAAAGTGGAAGTTCCAGGTTCCCTGCCCCACCCAGAAGTAGGGTGGAGCTGAGGAGGAAAAAAAGAGAGAAGGAATCTGAAGAAGAGAAGGGAGCATGATGGAGAGCCAGGAGACCTGAGGAAGCCACATGGAGCAGCAAGCATGTGATGTAGAAACCGTGCTTGTTTCCTGGTCTTGGTAAAGGCAGATGTGGGTGAGATACCTGTAGGGAGGTGACTATGGCAGTGTTTATATTGATTTTGATTTTGCTCTTTTCCTCCCAGACTTGTCTGGCCTTTTCTGACCCTTTTCTCTGGGTCCCGGCCAGAAGGTGCTTTAGCCTCATGGTGGGCTTTCAGGCCTTGTTTTGAACCAATCCCTTTTGGGTTAACTTTTGCCCACGAGGGTAACTTCAGGTGTTTGATTTAGAAATTCTTTGTGTTCCGTATTGTATAGTCACTGTATTAAAGTTCCTTTTCATTGAAGCTTTATATGTTTTGTTTTGATGCGGCAGATGGCAGAACAGATTTGGAGCAGGCAGGTTTTGAAGGTTCACTGGTGCCCCTGTCTCCCTGCCCTGTAACATTATAATATTGATTGCTTTTCCTTGCTACCCATCCGATGCTGTTTTGATTACTCATTCAGCTCAAAAAGAACCCAGAAGGGTCCCAGGTGATTTTCTGTGTGCCTTGACAAATTACTCAGTTAGGGATCACACACAAACTATAATGCAATCATGAGTAACAATAAGTACAGGCTATATTGGCGTATAGAAATACATGTAAGGAAAGAAGAAAAAACACAAGATGCCATGTGCTCACAGACCTCACCCCTGAGCCTAAGGGCACGTGCACAAGTTTTTCTCCAAACAGTGCACAGCAATTCTAAGCTGAACACTTAGCCCCTGCCCAATGTGTGATTCATCTGTCATTGTTCACCGCAGCCTTCCCTGATTATCCAGGAAAAATGAACTGTTCTATTATCCATACTCCTTTAGCACATGGTTACATAATTATTCATTTCAGAGACTTTTGACTGAGTTGTAAACTCCTTTTCCACCTGCATTTCTCCAGGGACCAGCATGAAAGGTGGCAGAGTAGCAAATGAATTAATTGACTAATTAATTAATTACAGCCTAGGATGCTTAGATATGATCTCAGAAACATATTCAGTGATCTCCAAGAAGTCATGCCAGAAGATTCTTATAAGAGGGAAGGTCCCTTATCAAATAGGAAAAAAGTTCATATGCACCTTGTACTCTGTGCTTACTGCATTATCATATTTAATCTTCCTAACAACATAATGAGGTGAGCATTCTTATTTACCCCAATTTACATATAAGGACATTGAAGTCCAGAGCACTTCCATAACCTACCCAAGGTAGTACAATAGCAAGTGAAACTGTTAGACTCCAAACAAGTTGTGTATGTGTAATTCTAATCTGTGTTCTAATCACTAAAATGTCTGCTGCTGCCATAATCAATAATGGAATTAAGTATGATAGTTATGGCAGTCTGGGCTAGGTTGGGCTTGGTTTCTTTCTGTGATATTCTAACTTGACCAAATGGAAGCTCTTTCTCCATGATGAAGTAAAATAGGAAATGGGTAGCTTCGCTTCCTTCTGCTGTTACTTAAAAGAGCTTGTATTGACACATCTATAAAATATTCACATTTTTAAGATATACAGCATCTTCTTTCTTAACAATTCAAGATATTGCTTAATCATTTATTTGTGAGTTAAAGGTTTTAGAACTTCTGTTATGCATAGGCTGCAAGCTAAGATACATGTTGTGTATTTTCCAGGGATAGCGTCTAAGTTGTACTTATATACACCTAGTTATCATTACATGCATCTTAAAAAAACAGAATATCAATGTAAGAGTTAAGTATAAAAATATATTGAGACAGCATTTTAACATATGTCAAAATATAGTGTATGATCTCAGAATGAGGAACTCAGAAATAAGGCAGTTCTGAAAATACCATTCTACTGTACTGGTTGATTTGGTGAAAATGTCAGTTGAGCCCAGTACATGGCTCAAGGGTTTCCTGGGTGGGAAGGAAAAAGAAGACATTAAGAGAGCAGCGTGACTCTGCAGAGATTACTCTCTGATAAACCCAAATTTATTCTAGCACCTGTGTATAGACTGAAAGATGATGAAAAATTTACAAAATTTCCTTAACCTTTAACAAGAGGAAAGGAAGGCTCATATTCAGAATCATTGAGGTGAAAATGCTGAAGACAGAAAAAAAAATCATTTACATTCAGATTTGGATAAAGATGAATTAAAATGCAACTGAACATATGCATGGTAACAGCAGAAGGAAGCGAAGCTACCCGTTTCCTATTTTACTTCATCACAGAAAAAGAGCTTCCATTTGGTCAAGTTAGAACATCACAGAAAGAAACCAAGCCCAGCCTAGGAATAAAAGACAAGGAAAGAATACCAATAATTTAAATTAATTCAAATTATCAGGTTTGATAAAAGATTGTGACAAGTGAAAAGCAGCTATGAAAAGGGGAGAAAAGCTTTTATTCTCAGAGTCAAAGTTGAAGATTAACCTGGAAGAGTCCAGTGAGAACAGGGTCCCAGACAGCTTTCTTCACTCCCCCACACCAACCCCCAACAAGGTAGGGCCTGATTAATATAGCATCATGGCAGGGGGTGTTTCTTGGGGGAAGGGGAGAAGTCACTTAAGGCGAACTCATTAGAGAAGCAAAGTATTTCTTTTCCAGTGCTATGGTAATTTTCTGACAGAGTGATGTGTGCATGGTTTAAGTTCAAGGATTGTTTTCTCTGTGACAGAGGCAATCTGTGAGGCAGGCAAGGCCTTAAAAGACTACAAACTATCCCAGGGAACAGCTGACTTGGTTAGACCCTGGCTTCCAGGCTTCCAGGCTTCCAGATGGTAGGGTCAGTCATTTCTGCTCATCGGTGGGCAGCCACAGAGTAGGGTTGACCACGGGTGACTTCTTTCTCACAGCAGGTCTCTTTGATCTGCTGACTCAACCTCGGCATATCTGTATTTCTTTCTGGGCCCAAATTCGTTGATTTTCTTTCACAAATTGCCCCCTTTGGTCCGATGATCAAACTCAAGCTGAAGTGACTCCAGCTTGAGTTTCACCTTACACAGAAAAAGCCTATACTTTGAATTCAATTATTAGGATTTGAGAGATAGACTGCTGCCTTTTCTCATATCCAGACTGAGTGCACTCCAGACAAGGCTGATTTATAAATCTTCACTAAGGGGAAAAAAATGTTACATTTTATCTAGACGTTGGACAATAATTCCATTAGCAGAGGCAAATTGTCTACTAACACAACCAATCACAATTTTATACAGGATACGGAAAAAAAAAAAAAACCTTTGAATAGCTCTGATTCAGACAGAGAAAAGAGATACATATTTTGACCAGTTTGAATCCAAGAGACAGTTTCCTGAATTCCAGCTCCCTCTTGCCCTAGAAAGGAAGGGGATCATCCATGGCATGATCGGGATTTTCTTATGATTTAAAAAGTGAGTAACACTGGAGAAGGGTCAGGTATAAGAGAACAACATCCTGCATTCATGATGGTATACCAGATGCCACGACGGGGGTGTGGGGGTGTGGGGGCGTGGGGGGGCCTCTCAGGACACCTGAAGCATTTGGCTTTTGTAAAACTGCCTTAACATTAAGGAGACTTCATTGTTTAACATTTCAAAGCTCTACAATACTCAGGTATTTCTGACCTGCTGAGTAAATTTTCTTAATATCTCCATGTATACCATGACATCCTGACACAAAAATAGCAGCCAGATGATTATACCAATGAAGATTGTTGTAGCTCACTAGCCCTTTAAGGTACAGAAGAGATTTTGGCAGGAAATCCTGGACATACCCTTGTGTCCAAAGACATCCCAACGTGAAATGACCTAACCAGCTAGGTGGGAGCCAGCGCCATAAGTTCTTACCATATATCCCCCATGTTCTGCTCAGGAAAGTCCAGTAAATTTTAGGTCACTTCTTCCAACCACTGCCAAACCAGTCAGTAATAAATCATGCCATGGCAAGACTCCAGATGTGTCCACCCTAATTTTTAAGTATTTTCTGGTTGGAAAATCTTGGCATCATTATTTTGCTTCCAGGATATAGGCACCTTGGGATTTAAGAGGCAATAACCAGGGATCAGCCAGATAGGACGAGGAATAGTGCCATATTTCGGAAGTTCGACAAAGTCAAACATCAGGTTTTGTCTAAATATCAATTGTTTCTTTTAAGGTAACATTGTATGAAACTTAGGTAGAGCACTATGGTTGGGGTTTAATGACCAATTTATACTTTCCTTTCAACAACTTTCTTTATTACACTAGATCCATGTACTGACATTTTGGAGGTCCTCATAAAATAATGGCTTGGGAGAAGCAATATTTTTGGAAAACTTCCTTTACTATATAGCACATACAATCCTTCATCCATCCTCCTGGTTATGCCAGCTACAATTTCAAATAGTGACAACTGGTGTTTCCCAAAAGGGGTGAATTTAAGTTAGGAAGCACTGGCCCGCCCTCCCTGGTGGCATAATAGGTTAAATTTAGCACTGCACTATGAAGCTAGCCACAGCCACTGGCCAGGGAGCTGACCCATATGGCTCAGCAGACCTCTCCTGACCCACCACTGCTCCCCTCAGCAATGTATTTCAGTGGATCTGCCTGTTCTGTTCCCCATTCTATCTCTGGTGAAGCCTCTCACACACACCCCACCCCTCACCTCTCACTTCTGGCCTGTACTCCAGTTCTTGTATGCATAAATAAGTATTTTATAAAAAATAAAATTAAGAAGTACTAATGGAAGGTCTGTTGGCCAAGACAAAGAAAATACATCTATAAATTTTGGCAGTTGGATGTAATACTATAACAGGGTGATCCCTAGGAAAAGGGGAAGTTCAGGTTCCCTGCCCCACCAAGAAGGAGGGTGGAGGTGAGCAGAGAAAAAGGAGAGGAGAAGGAATCAAAAGAGAAGTAAAAAGAAGGAAGCAGGATGGAGAACAAGAAGGACCTGAGGAAGCCACATGGAGCAGCAAGCATGTGATGATGAAACCGTGTTTGTTTCTTGGCCCTGGACTGACTAAGGCAGATGTGGGTGAGAGACCTGCAGGGAAGTGACTATGGCAGTGTCTATATTGATTTTGATTTTGCTCTTTTCCTCCCAGACTTGTCTGGCCATTTCTGAACCTTTCCATGAGTCCCGGCCAGAAGGTACTTTAGGCTTGTGATGGGCTTTCAGGCCTTGCTTTGGGCCAATCCCTTTTGGGTTGACTTTTGCCCCTGAAGGGATGGGTAACTTCAGGTGTTTGATTTAGAATTTATATTCTTTTGTGTTCCCTTTTGTATATTTACTATATTAAAGTCCCTTTTCATTAAAGTTTTATATGTTTTGTCTTGACGTGGCAGATGGCAGAACCCACTTAGAGCAGGCAGGTTTGGGGCTTCAGGGGTGCCCCTCTCTCCCTGTCCTGTAACAATACCATTAGTATGTTTCCCTAGACCAGATGATTGGGGCTAGTAAGCACAGTTGAAATGTTATAGTCTACGGCCATACCACCCTGAACGCGCCCGATCTCGTCTGAAATGTTATAACATGGGGCAAATTTTGCATATTTCTTTAATGGTCCTGTGAGTCCTTGATTACTATGCAGTCTAGCTCCAAAAAAATGTCCTCTTGTGAGAGCCACTGTACCTCTGCATGGGAATGCTACAACACAATGAGAAAACACACAAGTCATACCTAAATCATACTGCTATCCTGAGGGAGATGGTATTTGCATAGAATCAAGTTGCCAGATTTCAAATGGACCAGCGGGTAGCAGAAAGCCATCCTATGGCTGTGGGCAAATCCGGCAGTGGGAATATACCTTTCATGCTATGTAAGGTGCCCTACTCAGAGCCTGGGATGTGTTCCAAGTTCTTGAGCTCCTTCCTAATGTATGAGGTACGCAGGGGACTTCAGAATATGAAGGAAGCATGCGCACTCTCTGGGAATCTGAGGGGAATTGTTCTCAGAATCCTGAGCTAGAATATTGACAGGGTCTTTGTCACTGCTTTGTGCCAGAGGGAAAGTGGTACAGGAGACTGACCAAGGTCCTCTGTTCTGGCAGAGTCCCTGGTTTCCATCTGTCCTGCAGCGCCTCTTGCTAGCTTTGAAGTCTGGGGCAAGAGACTCATCCTGTCTGAGATTCAGTTTCTCACCTGTAAAATGAGAATAATTAGTACACAGGTGGCTTTGATGGAGGATAGGAATAGAAAAGCTGGAGGGGATAACACAAGGGGGGAACATTTTTATACAAGGAGGAACAGAAGGGATTAGTGTAAGCCATTAATCAAGTTATAGAAACCAAGACCTTGGGCCTCAATGCCCCAATCAGGAGGCACAACACCCAGACAGGTGCCAGACTATTGCAGGGAGTGTCAGGAACACACACATAAGGGTGGAAGCTATGGGGATTAAAGAATAAGTCATCCACGCACAACAAATTTGAGCCCTCCTTTCTGAAAGGCGATAAAACCCAGCACTGCCCCCTCAGAGGGGCAGCAATCTTTCTTCCCACCTGTGACTATGCAGGTTCCTCTTCCCACCCACTCTAACTCTGCAGGGCAGCAGCGCCCCGCCTGCCCTTGAACTGCACCATGCCAGGACCTCTCGGCACTGACCTCCCTCAGTGGAGGCCTCTCCCCTAAGGCTGCCCACCTGCAACCACACAGGCCTCTCTCAGCAAGCTTGTCCCTTTCAGGGCAGCTGTTCCTGCCCACTCGTGTCTAGTCAAGTGTTTTTTACTCTTCTGCCCCTTTCCCTAATAAACCTGCTCTTTTAAATATAGCTAATGTCTCTGTGTCGTGGAGAACTTACCATGTGCCGCTGAAAGGGGAGCTCTGGTGAAACCTTCCCACCAGATCTGAACCCAAGGACCCAACCTACCAGCTCCAAAAATGACATCAGTTTTGAGGTTTAAAGGACCTAGTACATGTAATGGTGTATAAGACAGCTCAGTACTGTAGCTGCTATATTGCTTTATTATTGTTGAGAACAATGTAAGCACCTCTATGCAACAGTGTTCCAAGAATAGCCCCTAAATCAACATATGCAAGGAGGAATGCAAGCTCAATAAATGTTAGTTGCTATTATAAAGAGCTTTCGTTACAGGGCAGGGAGAGGGGCATCCCTGAGCCCCCAAACCTGCCTGTTCTCCATAGATTCTGCCATCTGTCACATCAAAACAAAACATATAAGACATTTAATGGAAAGGAACTTTAATACAATGAGTATGCAATACAGAGAAGACAATATAGTTTCTAAATCAAACCTGAAGTTACCTGTCCCCTCGTAGGTAAAAGTCCACACAAAAGGGATTGGTCCAAAGCAAGGTCTGAAAGTCAGACACAGTGTAAAGTCCCATCTGGTGGGGATCCACTGAAAAGGGTCAGAAGTGGCCAGACAAGTCTGGGAGGAAAAGAGCAAAATCAAAACCAAGATAAATGCTGCCATAGTCAAACCTCTCTCGGGTCTCTCCCCCACATCTGTTTCGACCAGTCCAGGGCCAAGAAACAAGAGCTGCTTCTTCACTTGTCTCTCTGCTCCCTGTGCCTCCCTCAGGTTTCCTTCTGGCTCTCCATCCTGCTTCTTCCCTCTTCAGTCTCCTCTCCAGATTCTTCTCTACACAGCTCCACCCTTCTTCAGGGTGGGCAGGGAACCTGGAACCTCCCCTATTCCTGTTACACTTTGAAATAAACCACTGCCCTGTAAGGGCCAGGAAAAGCTCCCTTAAAAAAGTCCATGGGAAGTCCATGGTGATTACAACTGAGATGAAAAAATGCACAAAATGAAGAATGACGTAAAATATTAAAAAAAAAAAAACTGAAGGAAATAAAATAAAATCTCTACTGAAAAAAAATTCCATGATATTTATAAATAGTATTCCAGGCCCAAATGCACTACCTGACTCTAATCTAACCCTTAGGCAAATTGAGGGACTTGAAACAGAATAACCAGCCTTTACACTTCCAAAATGTCAAGGATATTATATCATTGCTAAATCTTCTGGTTTTAAAATTTCCCCATGGCGATGTCAGAGGTTGTACTTGCATCTGAAAAATACACCCTGAAGGAGTTAGGAATAAAGAATCATAATGGTTGTAATGAACTCTTTAGTGGTTTAGAAAAAAAAAACAAAAAACCTGTACATGTAGTGTTAAAATTTATCTTAACAAACTGAAGATGTAACTGGCTTTATTCCTGATTCTCGAACCTGGGGCATCTCATCTCACCTGTGTAAGGGATGGTTCAAATTAGAAGGCCTTTATAGTCAGAAAGAGGGCGGGACAAGGAGGTCATTTAGCAAAGAAAAGATTGGTTCCAATGATGTCACCTTCCCTTGGGTGAAGGGAGGGACCAGCTGTCAGATCTTTTGCTATTGTTGAAGGGAGTAGTTAAGATGAAATTCCTGGGAGGGGTGGAAAACACAATTAAGTTAGATATTAAATCATGATGGTGTTGTTGATTTGGCACAAGTAACTCCATTTGGGACCTGATGTCTTTTTTTCAACAATACAATAGGAAACTAATGAAAAAGCAAATGTAGTTGAAGTTTTTGATAGCCCATAAAACTGAGGGGTGCCCAGGGACCCCAAATTATTAAGAAAACAAAAAGCATGTTGCCCACCTAGGGGGTCTATGCTCACCTGGGTGCACAAAAGCAAATTCAAACTAAAGTGAGTTCAAAGAGTTTTAACCAGTGAGGGGTTAAAAGGGAACAGAGAGAGAGAAAGAGAGAATAGGAATGTTATAGGGCACCAAATCAGTTACAACAAACTCTGTTTCAGGGCAGGGGGAGAGAGGGACACCCCTGAAGCCCAAAAACCTGCCTGCTCTAAGTGGGTTCTGCCATCCGCCGCATCAAGACAAAACATATAAAACTTTAATGAAAAGGGACTTTAATGCAGTGAATATACAATATGGGAACACAAAGAATATAACTTCTAAATCAAACACCTGAAGTTACCCATCCTCTCGTGGGCAAAAATCAACCCAAAAGGGGTTGGTCCAAAACAAGGCCTGAAAGCCTGCCACTAGACTAAAGCACCTTCTGGCCAGGACCCATGGAAAAGGGTCAGAAATGGCTAGACAAATCTGGGAGGAAAAGAGCAAAATCAAAATCAATACATACACACTGCCATTGTCACCTCCCTGCAGGTCTCTCACCCACATCTGCCTTAACCAGTCCAAGGTCATGAAACAAACCCGGTTTCTTCATCACATGCTTGCTGCTCCATGTGGCTTCCTCAGGTCTCCTTCTTGTTCTCCATCTTGCTTCCTTCTTTTTCGTCTCTCCTCTTCTTTTTCTCTGCTCAGCCCCACCCTCCTTCTGGGTGGGGCAGGGAACCTGGAACTTTCCCTTTTCCTAGGGACCACCCTGTTATAGGAACAGGGCTAATAAGATTGCAAAGTGTGGATTCCCCCTGCACCTCTGACCTATACCCCAGTTCTTGTGTGCATAAATAAATAAAAATAAATATTTTTTTAAAAATGTGGATCCCTCATCAAATTACAAAATGAACCATTCCCTCACTGTATTCAGCCAAACAGGCCTGAGCAGCCAGGCCCACGAGCAGATCTGTAACAGAGTGGTCCCTACGAAAAAGGGAAATTCCAGGTTCCCTGCCCCACCCAGAAGGAAGGTGGAGCTGAGGAGAGACAAAGAAGAGAAGAGAGGAACCTGAGGGAGAAGGAAGTGGGATGGAGAGCCAGAAGGAGACCTGAGGAAGCCACATGGAGCAAAGAGAGACATGTGGAGAAACTGTGTTTATTTCTTGGTTCTGGACTGGTTCAAAGAGATGTGGGTGAGAGACCTGCAGGGAGGTTGACTATGGCAGTGTTTATATTGGTTTTGATGGTGCATCCAGACTGATCTGGCCATGTCTGACCCTTTTCTATGGGTCCCTGCCAGAAGGTGCTTTAGTCTTGTGGCAGTTTTTAAGGCCTTGCTTTGGGCCAATCCCTTTTGGGTTGACTTTTGCCCAGGAGGGGATGGGTAACTTCAGGTGTTTGATTTAGAAATTATATTCTTTGTCTTCCCTGTGTTGCATATTCATTGTATTAAAATTCTTTTCCATTAAAGCTCGTATGTCTTGATGCGGCGGATGGCAGAACCTATTTGGAGCAGGCAGGTTTGGGGGTTCAGGGGTGCCCCTCTCCCTGCCCTGTAACAGATCTACCAGGAGAACAAATGTGAGGCCCTCCTGCATGAGGCTGTGTAGGGTCCAAAGGTCTGGAAGGGGAAGAGAGAACCGAAGTTCAAAATATACTACCGAAGGTCAATCTGTAACAGGCCATAGAGAGGGAGGGCCAACCCTGAACCCCCAAACCTGCCTGCTCTAAATAGTTTCTGACATCTGTTGCATCAAGACAAAACATATAAGACTTTACTGGGGAGGAACTTTAATATAGTGAGTATACAATACGGAAGACAAAGAATATAATTTCTAAATTAAACACCTGAAGTTACCCATCCCCTTGTGGGTAAAAGTCCACCCAAGAGGGATTGGTCCAAAGAAAGCCCTGAAAGTCAGACACAAGACTAAAGCACCTTCTGGCCGGGAGCCACAAAAAAGGGTCAGAAATGTCCAGACAAGTCTGGGAGGAAAAGAGCAAAATCAAAACCAAGATAAATGCTGCCATAGTGAACCTCCCCACAGGTCTTTCAACCAGCCCAGGGCCAAGAAACAAGAGTCACTTCTTCACACGTCTCTCTGCTCCACTTGCCTCCCTCAGGTCTCCTCCTGGTTCTCCATCCTGCTTCCATCCTCAGTCTACCCTCTAGATTCTTCTCTCCTCAGCTCTACTCTCCTTCTGGGTGGGCAGGGAACCTAGAACCTCCCCTTTTCCTAGGGGGCCCCCCCATTACAAAAGGACCCCCCATCAGCCACCGGCTCTGTCTTTTAAAGTCTGTCTGCATCATGTGATAGTCACTAGAACAGATAGGACAATCTGTGTGGACGAGGAAACCCAGAACCCAGGGACCACACTGGTCTAGAGAAAACAGGACAGTCTCCTACCTACCACAGGAAGTTCCAAAATCAAGGAGTACAGAGAGCCACCCCACACACCTGCCCTCTAAGAGATGTTCTGGACCACTCTGTGTTGCCACCTGCCTCCCAGTTGTTCCTGGGGATCTGAGCAGCCCTGTCTGCTGCAGTCCAGGAGCCCAGGTCCTTCTCCAGGATAAGGAAGGACAAGGTTCCAGAAGAAGAACAAAGGTCATGGACCAGCCACCGACTAGGGCACATATGGAGGGAGGAGTCTGAATGGTAGCAAGGAAGGAGTCTGTATGGGGGAGAGGGGAGTGAGTGGAAGTTCCCAGATGGAATGTTGATAGAGGGCTGCACGTAAGGGGAACAATTAATGTACAAAGGTGACTGAGGAAAAAAACAAGAAACAGTTCCCCCAGCTGTCTCGTTCAGGAAGGCATAGTGGGGGTGGGGGTGGAGGGAAAATTGTCAAGACACCCAGCTCTCTTGCAGGTTCAGTCACTCATCTGGCTGAAAGGCACATAAGAGTTTGGACTATTTTTGCAATTTTTATGAACATTTGAAATTATTTCAAAGTTAAAACTATAACATAAAAGCATACAATGAAGTTAAGAAACTACAAAACTCTTAGAAGAAGAATGAGAAATAGTGCAGTGGGTGAGCAGCCAGATGTCTGCCCCAGGCCCAGCAGTCAGCTATGGTGAGAAGCCTACCTCCTCCTCACTGTCCCCTCTCACGGCCAGCCTGGAGTGGCCAACTTCTGTTAGCAGGCTATTTTATCAAAGTGGAATCTTTATTGGGTTATTTTACCTGAAAACAAATTTCCTTTAGTCTTAGTTCAAATTGTATACCATTTAGCAAAGTTAAATCTAAAAAAAAAAAAAAAGGCCGATTTATTTTGGAGACAGAACATATACCCCTAATTTGCTGCTTATGTAAGATGACGAAGACTAGAATAAAAGTATTCTGCTTTTTGTTTTTTGAAGCTAACCACAAAACAGGTCAGTTTGATTTGCAGACAGCCCCTGAGATGTAAACCAAAGTGTTAAGACACCAAATAGCCAGAGGTATAACTAAGAAAATGGCAGTCACACTTGATATCATACCACTCCTAGCAGGCAATTCTAGAACCTTCCATAGAAGTAGGTATGAGTCCTCAGGCAAACCTGTCCCAGGTGTTCATGACAGATCAGCCACAGATCCAGATCGTGCAGTGACAGGGCAGGGGTGTGGGGACAGAGGGGAGTGCCCATGGCATCATTTGACCTGCCTGCAATCTACATGTCTCATGCAGACTGTTCTAGCACTGACATGATAAGCTTAAGGCAAAGATGAACTTGACTTCCAGGAGAGAAGCAGTATTCGCTCTCAGCCAGAGGGGGACACTCTTTTCCCCTGTGCTTCTTTGAGCCTACATGCTTTCCTCCCTGATGTGCCCAGACAGGCTTCACACATCTGTGGATTCCACAGCAGGATTAGGATGAGGTAATGAGGTGAGAGCCTGAGAGTACAGGGTTGGGTCCAGTCTCTAAGACTGTGATACGTAATTCATCATGGATGTTCCTGCATTAATCTTGACTATTCATAGTTAATTGAAAATATTATTTATCTTGATCACTGAGTTGTTTGGTACCCCCTTGGATTTTGTGCCTGAGGTCAGTGCCTCATTCTCCTTATCCTGTCCCACCCTGGAAGGTTTAGCCCATTAATCAGGTCAGAGACCAATTGCAAGCTCAGTTCAGAGTTTGCAATTGGTCTAGGGAGGACTAGAATTAATGTGCCCTTTTGCATCTGTAAGAAAAGGGCTGGCAAAGGGAATCCATGCTGAGAATTCCAATTCCTGCCTTTGATGTTATTTCATTTCAGGCTAGAACCTGACTTTTATCACAATTTTCCTCATCTGTAAAGTGGGGATAGTAATTCCTTCGTTTTTTTTTTTTTAAGATTTATTTATTTATGCATATAAGAACTGGGGTACAGGCCAGAGGTGCAAGGGATGAGAGAATTCACCAGAGACAGAGTGAGGAGCAGAACAGGTAGGTGTACTGAAATACATAGCGGGCAGGTCAGGAGAGGTCTGCTGTGCCATGTGGGTCACCTCCCTAGCCAGGAATCAAACATATGCAGTGACTATGGATTGCTTTTTAGTCTGTGCTTTAACCCGCTGCACCATCAGGGAGGGCCCAGTAATTCCTTCTTTGTACAGTTTATTCTGAAGACAAAACATCACCCCTACTGAGCCCCCCTAAGGGACTGACACTGCTGCATTTGCTCTTCAGTTATAAACTCACAAAACTGTCCAGGTCTATCACGCAAGAGCTATTATTATTTAAAGATGAGGAGATGGGCACTGGGAGGTTCAGTTACTTGTTTAATGCTAAACTTCCAGGAAGCCGAAGCGTATACACTTTTACCTCTACACCAGCATCCTCAACAGAGGCTCCTCCAGAATATTTACCAAAGTCAGGAGACATTTTTGATTGTCATGACTAAGGGAGTGCTTCTGACATCCAGTGGTGAAATCAGGGATGTTGCTACACGTTCTACACAGCATGGAACTGGGCCCCAAATGTTACAAGTAACAAGATTGCAAAGCTTGGCTCTTGTTCTGCCACCACAGCCTGGATGCTCCACAAAAGAGAGATGCTACATAGCTTGGCTGTGGTTTTAGACTTGGGATTTCCCTTAGTCATTGTGGGAATCTGAGTTCTGCTGACTCAGCATCCTTGCAAGTGGTGATGAAGCTGGGCTCTGGAGTGCGCTAGAGCATGACAGCATGCATCCAACCATCATTCCCTGAGCACCTGCTATATGCTAGTGGTGACTGGGGCAGGGCAGACACAGCAAGCTGGCTAGTGGGAAGAGAGGCATTAGACAACATACAGGCTCATAGACAATAATACTTGGTGATATGTGCCATGAAGCAAAGGATCAAGATACCATGAAAAAAAAGAGGGAAGAGCCTACTGGATTGAGACATAGAGGTGGGAGTAAGGAAGAGCACTGCAAGTGAAAGGGCCAGCTGTGCGAAGGCCCTGAGGTTGGATCTGAATGCTGGGCAGTGTGAGGGAAGGCCAGTGGAGGAGGGAGAGGGGTACAGAGCATTGTGATCTTGAGGAGACTGGAGGTTACAGTACAGAGTATGGCCTAATGCCCAATGACGTGTCTTTGAAGGATTCCATTCAAAGCAGTCACACTGAGGCCTGCCCATCAGAAAGTGATCCCTTTGGGGTCTGGGCACAGCCCTATGCAGAGTGCGCTGTGTGATGTCAAAATCCAGGGCCTGCTTCATCAGCCAGAAACCATCACACAAGTGAGGTTTGTCATAATCCTGCAACCTGAAACAATGCACCTTGCCTGCCCCAAGCCCCAAGCAGATTGTGAAACGTGGTGACTGGAGAAACGTGCATACATTACAAGATTACTGCCCTGGCTTATTCAGCATTAGACAGAGCGTGGCATTAGTCACTGGAAACACCTATTTGGGTCATATGGCTTTCTCCTTGCATTGGCTTGGAAAGACAGTGAAGCTTTTTAGCATCCTAAATTGAACTCAGCCTAAATGGGGGTGATGCCCTGGGGAGTTTTATTATATGAAAGAGGAAACACTGGGTCTCTTACAGCTTCATTGGAAATAGTTATCCCTGAAACAAACAGAATTAGACCCATTTTGTAACTCTGTTTTCATTGATGCATTTATACCCCATTTGTGTCCTGTGCTGTTCTAGGCACTGACAAAGAACATACATGATCAGTTCTAGAAAGAAACAGGCCAGCGATTTCAGTTGTATAGGAAAGAGTATTTACAGTAACTAAAAACTGAGGGAACACTTGAATCAGAAATACAGTTTGCTGCTTTTGGGTCACTCTGCTTTGCGGAACTTTCCCTCTGGAAACTGCAGCTTGCCTTCCTCAAATGTGGAGGTGTCCCTTGTCTGGGTATGTTGGCACCCACTGATTCCTATTCCACCATGGGCTGGGCTGTGTTGACTGGTTTGGCCTGGGGAACCATGTGTCTGATCCTGATTCTCATTTCTGCTCAGTCATCTGACATACTTAGGACTCTTCTTATTGTCAAAGACAAGAACTTCGGGCTTTGAGAGTATCTAATTGTTCCTGCCCTATCAGGATGGTATTTCCAAAGGTGGACATTCCCCAAGATAATAAAAGGGATTGTATGAAGAAAAGGGTTGCATGGACAATAAATTGAGGGCACACTATTTCAACACAATCAAGCAGCCTCCTTTATTAGAGGACTTTTAGGAATATTTAGCATGATGATGTACATTATAAATCTTCAAAAAGGAATGCTATATAATTATCCTGCATCTTGCAGGAAACGTCCAGGAATTGTCATCCACAGCCACAAGGTGGCAGAAAGTGGACACCACAGTGTGTTAAGTGCAGGTCTGGTCAGTGGTCAGTGTCTGTCTTTTCTTCCAGACTCCAGGTTCCTGGAAGAGACTGTCGCAAACCCCCAATGCTAGAGCCCAACAAAGGGGTCAGTGGGGGTGGGGGGTTGTCTTTCCCAGGGCAGCCTGTCCAGCCTGGCCACTCTACCCCTCCACCATAGTGGTACCAGGGTGTGAGCTGCCCTTTGTTCAGCTGCCCACAAAATGTAGACATGTTGACTGGGGAATTGTTTGATATGCTTAAAAAACTAAAGAGCTTTTAGCACTTTTTCTCTACCTTTTTGATTAATGAACTAGTCATATTTTTATTTAAAAAATAAAATAGCCTAGAGCATAATGTAAAAAGTGAAGCCCCCCACTCCCACTCAGCATTCCTTCTTTTTATGTATATGTATATATATATATATTAACATTATTCTTCATTTTGTACATTTTTTCATCTCAGTTATAATCCCATGTGCCATCACTATAGTCCCATGTGCTCTTCCCACCCCATTTTGATCTTGTTTTCCTCTCCTCCCCTGTAGAATGTCTCTGGTTTATAGTTGTTAGTTGATATTTTTACTTAATTACAACCCAAATAGATGACTGGACCAAGAAGATGTGGTATAGATACACAATGGAATATTACTCAGCAATTAAAAAGATAAACTCATGGCTTTTGCGGCAACATAGATGGAACTGGAAAAGATCATGCTTAGTGAAATAAGCCAGAAATATATATATATATATATTCAGCATTCCTTCTTAAGACGTTGTAAAACCTGGTTTGGTGGTGGTAGAGAAGGACTGGTCTGGCATCAGAGCTGGTTTGATTCCCAGCTCTGCAACAGGCTAGCTGTATATTCCTCCTACAAGCTGACTCAGTAAAATGGAGGAAGCTTAGTAAGGGTTGGGGGAGCATTGAGTGGAATAAAACAGAAGCACTCAGTAGACCCTTCTCCTCTAGCCTACACCTGTTTGGATTTGTTAAATTGGACTCTTAGCATCTTCCTTCCAGAAGCTAGGCTTTTTTTTTTTTAGTTCATTTCCATGCAATGAATGCCCTAATTATAGAATGGGGTCAATCTCTTCAGTCTGTTCATGTGGGGGTTTTTTAGTCCTCAAGGGGAGCTTCTATAGCAGAAACCACTATTCAGAGGTTTACTTTATTTTTCAAATTAATATTCAAATTGTAAAACTTCAAACTTCAAAAAAGGAACTAATTAGCTGATTCATGCTATAAACTAGTTTATTTTAGATGCTAGAACCAAAATCTTTCAGGATCCTGATAGTGTGATTATTGCAGAAAATATCATAACTTTAAGTTCAGTTTGTAAAACTTCATATTCTTTTGACAAATGCAGCTAGCGAGCATTACCAGATAAAATACAGGTTACCCAATTATTTTTGAATTATGTAAACTTTAGTTTTACTTAATACATTGTATTAAGTAAGTTGTAAGAAAAGTACTTTGTCTTTTCCTTTGTTAAATCTGGCAATCCTACAATTAGTTTTAATCATTTAATTTAATTGCAAATACTTTAAACTTCTTTTACACAATTAATATATCCTACTTCCTTATA
This sequence comes from Condylura cristata, assembly GCF_000260355.1. Classification (NCBI taxonomy): domain Eukaryota; kingdom Metazoa; phylum Chordata; class Mammalia; order Eulipotyphla; family Talpidae; genus Condylura; species Condylura cristata. The sequence goes on from NW_004567105.1 coordinate 55,214,276, forward strand.
AAATTCTTCAATATAGAACTAGCAGAAAAGGGACCCTTCTAAAGTACTGAATAAGTTTAACAAATTAAACTTACAAATCACTGTTAACCCAAAATTCTTATAAATTCTCCAGAACTGTATGCAACTTAGTAAATCAAAGTCATGAATCTATATCAATCCTCCCATTATACATTTCATGTCGGAGTTACAAGACTGTCAATTTAAAAGGTGCGAATCTCTCATAGGTTACAAGTTCATAAAGTAGCACAGGCACAAATTCTGTCTTCAAAGACACACAAAATGTACCACAGTTAATGCTAAATCATTCTTTGGTTGGAGAGATGCTTCCTTTTGCTCTGCTAAGCAAAGCCACTTATCACCAGATTCAGTGAGGCCTGAAGTCTAGGCTGGAGACAATGGGGACTATCACTCACTGGGAGTTCAGGAAATCACTCTTTCCATCTCTGTATTATTTGGGGTTATGTATTGAGAATTCCCAGGCCCTCGTGGCCAGAGATCTTTGTGGAGATGCTGACTGCATGTTAGTGTATGCACACTTTTCCCTGTGGGTCCAGCCACCACCCTTCACTTTAAGAGGGGTTATCCAGAGACCTCCAACACTGGCTTCAGGTTACTCTCAATACTATTCTGTTCACAGAATTTTCCTTGCCAAAGCCTGCAAATCTCTCCCAGCTTCATAATCTAATTGGATTTTGCATTTCTTCTGCATTTCAGATTTTCATATCTTCCCCCCAGATCTCAAAAAGTCATTTTACTGAGGCTGAAATCCTAGAATTCTTACAAAACTGTCCATTGTCAGGACCAAAGACTCTTAACAAGCAGGAAAATGATACCAGGTGGAGCCATGGTTCTCTCTAGGAGCCTCACTGGGTCCTTGTCCTTAAAGTCCAGGGATATTTTAAAGACACGTTCTTAGAGGCCAACACTTCTCTCCCTGACAATACACTGCTAGTATTTTGTGTGTGAAATTGTATATAGAAAAACCACCTTAAAAATTAGGCAATATAAATAAAACTGACTTAATCACACCCGTCAGAGGGTTTAGGGTCAGAGACTGTGCATGTCAGCTGGCTGCCAAATGGCAGGAAACACACCAAACCTCCCCCTGTCCCCCGAGAATCACCACCTTCAGTGCCCTCTGGAATGGACCACTTTCATGATCAGGAAAAGGCATCTCAGGAGCAAGCACAGAAGAGGCAACATGTCACGTCAGGCTCATGGATGACAGATAAGACTCTGCAAGGGGTGGTGTCTAAATCAGGAAGGCCAGGGACCTCTAAAAGGCTGCCTTACTTCTTGTATTTCTCTGGGGAATGAAATCCAAGACCTTCAGTTCCTCTGAAAAGTGAAAGAAGCTGAGAGGAATCCAGTAATTCCTGTTATCTGCACGCTATATAAAGCAGCGAGTTTAAGGAGGTGGCCCACAGCTTCTGTCCTTCCTAAGCCCTGAAGCCAGAGGAGCGGCAGGATGTCTCAGCCACTGGTCTCCCTGCTGCTGCTCCTGCTGTGTGTCAGCGGCTCCTTGGCCCTAAAGATCTGCTCCTTCAACGTGAGGTCCTTCGGGGAAGCCAAGAAGGATAATGGGAAAGTCATGGATGTCATCGTGAAGGTGAGTCCCTTTCCTGTCAGGAGGGTCACTGAACTCCTCTCAGGCCCTTTCAGGTTTTCAAAGACTAGGAAGGAATTCTGCTGGTTAGTTAAATGAACCCTCTGAAGCCTGGTGAAGGAGGCAGCTGGCTTAGAGTTTTGTAACAATAACAACAGTAAGAGATGAAGTAACTACTTTGCTTCTCTAGGCTTCTTGTCATCACCTGCCAGTGGGGATAAGAGCAGTACCTCCCTGTCAGAATGTCAGAAGGAATATGTGGATTAGTAAATGCCAAGCCCTTAAAACAGTATCTGGCTCAGAGTAAGTTCTGGGTGAGGATTGACTAGTACTATAATTTATTACCATTTATTAATACCCGTGTCAGGCTCTACAAATACATAATTTCCTTTCATCACCCTTAGGAAGGAGGATTATTATCTGCATGTAGAGATGGTGAACAATATAAAATGAAGTAACCTACAGCGTGGGTGACTGTGGGGGAACTGGGATGCCAGCCCAATCTTATCTGTAGACAGAGCACAGAATTTTCATCTTCCCTTCTTATTCCTTTCTTTCCATTCTCTTCTCTTTGCTTCATCCTTCCCTTCTCACCTCCCATCTCCAAGTCCCATCAACCTTCTCCCAGCTCCCAATAGTAATCTTCCTCCCTATGTAGATACTCCCTTAGGTGTATGGGATAAGTCTGCTCACAGTTCTCCAGAGTCAGTCAACTCTCTTTACTCTATAGGTTGACTTCTTGAAGCTAGTTACTCAAATCTTTTCTCATGGCTGGGTATTAGAAAACTCTGCCGACATCATAGTATGGTGGGAATGCCAAGAGCCCTGGTTCAGATCCCCTCTGGCGGGATAAGTGCCTTGCTCTCCCTGAGCCTCCAGCACCTTTCAGAAAAGGGGGTCTTATACAAGGTGGGGCTCCCGGGGATTGAGAGAGCTCAGTCAGGGGGTGGGGGGATCTAGCACAAGGCCCTCAGCAAAGCCTGTGACAAGGCAGATGGTCATATCAGAGCTGCTGCTATTGTTATCTGGCCAAGAGCGAGTACTGACATGCTTTGTTTTAACTTAGACCATCCCCTCCACCCCCACCCCCAGGTGGTTCTGCCCTCTGGGTGGTACCCAAGGCCTTCTAGATATTGTTGTTGATCCAGAAAAGCCAGGCCAAGCCTATGGGAACTCTGACTCTGTAGCTCAATGGGAAACTCCAACATGCAAGGAACCAATTTTTCTCTCCTGCCTGGGCCCCTGGAGCTTGGTACTTCCAGAGTTCCCATCACCTTTCTCACTTATTCCACCTGGGAACTGTCACCTCAGTCTTTGAGGCTGTCTCAATGTTCCCTGCTGATTCCAGTATAAGACCCAACATGCAGCTCTCTCTTAGACACTGTGTCCTGGGGCCCCCTGGTAGACCACTCATCATCCCACACAGCAGCAGGCATGTCTGGTCTTGTCAAGGCCTCCTTACTTGTCCAGCACTACAAAATCATCCTATAAACAAATCATCCACCAAAGTCACTCAGAGCACTTTCAGGGAAACCGAAGCCCAGGCATGAAGGAGAGCAATATTTACATGGTCTGACCTTCTATAGGGCAGGGATTTTACTTTTTTTTTAAATCAAATTTATTTATTTATGCATACAGAACTGAAGTAGAGGCTAGAGGTGCAGGGGCGGTGAGAGGGTTCACCAGAAACAGAGTGGGGAGCAGAACAGGCAGATCAACGAAGTACACTGCTGAGGGGAGCAGCGGCAAGACAGGAGAGGTCTGCCACGCCATGTGGTCACCTTTGGGGCCAGAGATCGAACTCACACTGAAGCTGCTGCAGCTGCGCCACCAGGGAAGGCCAGTCAGGGATTTTTATATTCATGTTTAATACTATGATACAGGCAGCACCATCCCCACTTTATAACTGCCTTCTTCATGGTGGGTTTGCAGTGCCAAGAGTTGGGCTCACACTCAAAAAGGGGACCTTTGCCTTTTAGGAGGAGTGGTCACGGGGACACCCTGATAGTTCAAGGCAGTGATCAGGAAGGGGTTCTGCCGTGCAAATCCCATATCCCATATTCACTGATACTTGAATTACTTAGCCTCACTGAGCTGCCAGGTCTCTAGTCATGATGTGATGGGGGTAGCAAGAGGACCTGCCTTGCAGGGCTATGATGAACATCCAGTGAGTCAATGAGAACAAACATTTACAAAATCCTCACTATGTGCTAGGTACCACATTAAGTACTTTATATAAAACAACTCATTTAATTTATATTAAATAAGCAGAATCACACCTGTTAATCACACCTTAATAAATATTGGCTATCATCTCCTCCCTGACAATTCCTTCTTCATCAAGCAGTTGTTTTTTTTTTTTAAATGACACTTTAATTTTTAAAATTATACGCTTAGCATTTATAAATTCATTTTATTAAATTGAAAATAGTCACTATGGACTATTTTGAAAATATAGAAACATATAAAGAAGGAAAAAGAATTGCTCATTAGCCTGTCACTTGAAAATAACAGTTGTTGGTATTTGGGTATTTTTATTACAGGCATTTTTAATGCAAAAATAAGTACATTAACTGCAACAATCTTGCAGCATGGAGACCACACTATGACATCAGTTTGTGTATTGCTCTTATAGTAGAAGAATTTTCCATGTTAATACTTGTAAGACTTGACTTTTGATGCCATAAAATGCCCTACATTATGTTTAGAACCGATTTCATTTAATACTTTCCTTTTGGGTGGATAGTTAGGTTGTTTCCATTTGTTGGTTTTTATTTTTGTTTTTTTGTCACTGTTACAAGGCATCTTTCTTTTTGAGGTACACAAGTAATAATAAAAGTAACAATAATAGTAATTTGTGTGCTTCCTATATAGTGCTGCTTTACTTACCCACTTAATTCTCCAGCAACCCTGTAAAGGAATGACTATCACCACCCCAATTTATAAATGCAGAAACTGAGGTAGAGAAAGAGCGGGATTTTCTTATAGTGGAAGGCATTCCTCAAAGTGGGAAAGCTGAAGCAAGAGTCAAATACATTTTATAATACTATTGATGTATAATTCTAAAATGCCTCCCAGAATGTTTTGCAATCACAGGTGACGAAATCAGCTGGCTGGCTTGGTGAGTGGCACCCTTTCCCCAAGTGGGAGAATTAAGTGGGATAAAACCCACTTGATTATGAGGTCTAATTCTTGTAATTTATTGTTGGATTCAATTTGCTAGTATTTTGTTGAATACTTTTGCATCAATGTTCAGCAGGCATAGTGACCTATAATTTTCTTATACTGTCTCTAGTCAGCTTCTTAAAGGCTGCACAAAATGGTGCTGTTAACTTTTACTGCTTCCCCTCCTAGAGAAGGAACTAGAATGCTCTGGAAATAGGGCCAGTGGCATACCCCTACTACTCCTCATCTCTGATGCTATGTGAGAGGATGAAGTTAAATTTTTTTTAAAGAGTTATTTATTTAAGCTTACAGAATTGAGGTACAGGCCAGAGGTGTGGCATGTGAGAGTATTCACCAGAGACAGAGCGGGGAGCAGAACAGGCAGATTGACAAAGTACACTGCTGAGGGGAGCAGCCAGCGGGTCAGAAGAGGTCTGCCACGCCATGTGGGTCACCTCCCTGGTGGGGGATCGAACTGGTGCTGTAGTGGCTTCAGAGAGTTTCATAATGTGGTGCTTTAACCCATTGTACCACCAGAGAGAGCCTGAAATTAAATTTTTTAAAGATTTATTTATTTATGCACACAGAACTAGGGTACAGGCACAGTGAGAGGATTCACCAGAGACAGAGGATTCACCAGAGCAGAACAGGCAAATTGATGACGTACACTGCTGAGGGGAGCAGCGGGTGAGACAGGAGAGGTCTGCTGCACCATGTGGGTCACCTCCCTGGTTGGGGATCGAACTCACTGAAATTGCTGCCACTAGCCTGGTAGTGCTGCATTTTAACCAGTTGTGCCACAAAGGAGGGCCCAGATGAAATCAATTTTAATTTCACCTTGTTTTAAATAAACAATCCCATTCATTCATCCCACCAGGATCCCATACACAGAAAGATCCCCATTATTTCCAGTGGGCATTGACTTGGTTAACTTTCTGCTTTCCAGGTTATTGCTCCCCTGAAGGGGCCTCTTCAGCATTATTTGCTGAGTAAGCTCCTTCTCACCTTTCAGAGCCTGTTCAAAACTCACCCTCTCCTTGGAGCCTCTCCTCGCAGTCTGGGCAGATAATTAATTATTACTCAACAGGCCCACATGTGTGGCCTGATTTTTATTTGCCTCTCATAGTAGCTAGTTGCTCCATGTGTCTGTCTCAGTGATGCTGTCTTTCACTGCAGGGACAATATTTTAACAGTTCTGCATAGTGGGTTTACAATCACCCAGGAGTTTAAATCACGTGTGTGTGTGTGTGTGTGTGTGTGATATATATAGTCCTTTCAAATAGTTGTATAGAACATAGCACAGAATTCAGGATAGAACAGACTGAAGATAAGCACATTTTGGTAGGAATCAGAATTCTGGTGTGGGTATACACTGATCTCACAGCTAAGGTGGAAAGGACTGAGCAAGACCTAGAGAAGATGAGCCAGTGTAATTTTTTTGTAATAAAAATTTATTTTTAAATATACAACAGGCTCTAAGACACTTCACTCTAGTTAGCAGCAACAGATGTTATGGAGGGAATTCATATGTTTAACCAAGAACAGAATTAAGGATCATTATTGCTGTAGGAATAAGGAATAGTGCTTTGCCAGATTTCTTAGCTCCCCCTGTGGTCAGAGGTCTTTCCCCTAAGTTTTCACATTTAGTTTCCAGAGTTTCTTCTGCTCCTCTTCTGACTGAATGCCTTTTCTTCCTCATCCATTTCTTTGGCCTGATTCTTGGGCTGCTCAGGAGTTTCTAGCCAGCTTTGCACCAGACATGGTACCTGCAGCACCCAACCTCATAGTTCAAATTTTTGCCTACCACCTATACTGGTTGTGTGACTTTCATCAGCTTGCTCAGTTGCTCTAAGCCTGGTGCCCTCCTATGTTTAATGGGCCAATAAGTCCATAGGCTCAGAGTAAGCACCCAATACATTTTAACTCTGATAATTATTATAACTATACCTCTTTATTTTTTCAAAGTTTTATTTACTTATTTTTGTATAGAAGAACTGGGGTGTAGGTCAGAGGTGTGAGAGGATTCACCAAAGACAGAGTGGGGAACAGAACTGGCAGATCTACTGAAATACACTGCTGAGGGGGTCAGACAGGAGAGGTCTGCTGTGCATGTGGGTCAGCTCCCTGGCTAGGGATCAAACTCAGGCCATAAAGGTGATCATGCTGAGACTTAACCTCAAGGCCAAGGAGGCCCTATACTGTTGGAGACCAGCTCCAACTATTGAGGTGTCTGGAGGCAAGACAGGCAGGACCCTAAGGTGGGAAGGTGTCGGCGAGTGGAGATTCCTAAAAATGGGGAAAAGGAAAAAGGGAAAAGGGGAGCGAGGGAGATACAGGAGTCAGAGTTGGGTGCAAGTCTTCCTGCTCATCTTTTTGCAGGTCTTTATTTATACTGTTTAGCAAGATTTAGTTACAATAATGCATCAGGTAAGTTAATAAGAAATCAGCGTAAAAGTTTTAAAGGAAGAGGGGAACAATGCATCCTCCTCCTGCTCCTTTGTGGCATACTGTACTATACAGCTTTGTGATAGCTTTCATATATACGGATGTTTAACTATGACTTCAAAGGATCAGGGTCTGGGAAAGGATGAGCTGTTAGCAAAGGATTTAGGAGTCCTAGGGAAGGAATAAATTGTGTTAGCAGAGTCGTCAGTGATAGTCTAAAGGAAAGCTAATGGCTAACTTAAGGTTAGCAGAGAGTAGCTAGTGTTTGTTTTAGGAAAAGTTTAATTAAGACTAGCAGAGAGTAGTTAGTGATTGTTTTAGGAAAAGAGTAAATTAAGAAGAAGTCAATAGTTATGCATTAAGCAAAACCTGTATTGATAATGTTAGGAAATTGTCCATGGGTCCTTATGCCCTGAGAATTATCTAAGATTCACTTTTTGTCAAAAGACCAGGGAACTTTCCAGGAGTCTTAATGCTCTGGGGTCTTATCTCTCCAAGAGCTTGCCTTTTGTCTTCAGTCAAAGGAATTTCCTGCTCAGGAGCAGCTCAGCTTGTACTTTGCCCAGGCCAGGTAGCCAGTTTAGAGCTAAGGCAAGCCAGTTACAAACTGATGTTGCTACAATATTTTTGATATTATGATTATACAAAAAAGGGAGATCATAACATAGTTAGCAGTGGAAATTCTGATTTTTCAGAGCTTTTCCCGATCTACCCGGAATCTGTCAGTCGATAGACGTTGCATAGCTTGTGTCACTATACCTCTTTGTTTTTGCAGTACCCAGCCTATTACCTCTCACCAAGGGCTTGATATACAGTTATTACTATCACTGTAATTATTCAAGCAAATTGAAGAGCTAGGAGGTGGGGTACCATGATATGGGTTCTAAACTAAGATTGTCTAGGTTTATTTTCTGCCTCTGCCTGGCTACTTTCCAACAGGGTGACTTTGGGGTTTATACCCAGCTTCCCTGAGCCTCATGCTCTTTGTCTTTGAAAGGGACAATACAATAGTGCCTACCTCAAGGAAGCTTTCATTTATTTCAGGAAAGAAGTTACATGAATAAGTACCCAATCTAACACTTAACATATAGCAAATGTCCAATAAATAAACCTTGTCATCTGAAGTAAGTGGTCTCAAACACCTGGAAATCCTCTCTTTATAGGTCATCAAGCGCTGTGACATCATGCTCCTGATGGAAATCAAGGACAGTAACAATATAATTGGACCCATGCTGATGGAGAAGCTGAATGGGTAAAGACAGCCACATGCTCACCCTTTGCAGGTTCAAGGTCAAACCAAGGGCACCTGAAATGCCCTGGTGGACCAAAATTCATGTGAGAGCCTGCACTCACCCTGACTGCTGGGTCATATGGCCAACACTGCCCTCACTTTCAACTCTTTCAGCCACAGTGCTGAGAACTTTTCAACTCGCTTGATATAATATGATAAAGCAAAATAGGGGAAGCAGGTGAGGAGTCAGAATAGGGAGAGAAACGAAAGCAACAGACGAGAACTGAGATAAGAAGTATAGTTACAATGACAAGATGCAGTAGAAATAAATTAAGTTATGCCTGCAGAGAGGAGTATTATGTCTCATTAAAAACCAAGCTAGCTAGAAAAGGGTAGGATGAAATATTCCAGCTTTGGGTAAAGAGGCTGCAATGTATTGAAAACAAGCAAGTTTTAATATCTGTAGGCAGAGCAGGCCACTTTACTTGTCATATTACATTACACATGAAGACTGTGTTTGAGTCTGCCTGGGCAGCAAAATTGGAAGGAATGCTGTAAACTGTCAGTGGTGGGTAACTATAGGAGGGGAGGGCTATCTGGGGTAGGTATTATGACTGAGGCTTCCCTTAAACTGGGAGAACTGAGGAACAGAGATGAGGGACCTGCACAGTCACCCACTCTGTAAATGACCAAGTGGAACATTGAGTTTGCGTGATAGCTGACTCCCAGCCAGTGCTCTGTTTTGAGTCCCTTAGTCTTAGAGTAGTGTGGTCAATTTTCAGAACTATTAAAGGGGATTAATGGGGCAGGGAGGCACCAGGCAACTCCAGAAATCGTCCTACAGCTGGTCTGGAGTGAGCCTTCGCTCCCCCAATGATCTCAGTGTTCCCCAACCTACCTACACTGTGCCATGGACTCCAAACAGTCAACCTGTTTGGCCCCTGGAAGCCTTAGTCACCTCACAAGCTGAGTCATGGTAAGCAGTTTGCCAACTCAGGACGAGGAAGGCTAGATTCAGAACAGCACTGGTTTTCCCAAACTAGTAGCCCAGCAGAATCCATTGTCCATGCTCCTGGGACCCCAGTGGCTGAATCTGTCTTAGAATATGCATGTAAAATACCAGGAAATTTCTGTAGATGCTAAGTTGTTCTCTAAAAACTCCCTCTGCTTTTTTTCCAGCGAAGACTATGTTGCATCTTTAGACACGCCCTAGATCTTTATGTGGGCAGATGGAATGAAACTGTGTCAGGCTCTGCCCAGGGTGGAGTCATCAGCAGGTCTGGCAAACACAGCCAAGTTCCTGAGGTACAGGTGTGGAAGAGAGTCAGTGGGATCCCCAAGCTCCAGGGGAGGCTGATTTGAAATGCTTCCAAGACTTGTAAGAAAATGTCTGGGAACTTTTAAAGAAGCAGATGGCCAATGAAAATTATATTAGGAATCTTACTTATGATAATGCTCAGAAAAGGGGCATGGACAAGGTGACTTGATAAGGCTTACACCATCAAAAATTGTGAAATGTCATCCAGCCTCTACCAGAGGGGAGTTTGGGGCTGATTCTTCTCTGGTTTCATTGGATCCCACAGGTACAGGCCTGTTTGGGATGGATAGCATCTGAGGGATGTTTGGGATGGATAGCATCTGAGTTCAAATGCTAGCTTTGTACTTGCAAACCATAAATAGTGGGTAGCTATAATTCCACCTTATAAAGAGAAGAAGTAATGATTGTAACGATCCTGGCAAATATCACACTCCACGTCAGCAAGAGGTGTCCTTCTTATTAGACTCCAAGTTTATAATAAAGCGTAGCCTCCTACATGATGTCACTGGGAATATGGAAGTACACTGGAGAGAAGGGAACCTGTGAGTAGGGAAGTGTTTATTCTCTATGGTGCAACATGAAACCTTTATATTTTCTAGATATGCACGAAGAACAACATACAACTATGTGATTAGCGATCGGCTTGGGAGAAACAAATATAAAGAACAGTATGCCTTCCTCTACAAGTAAGTATCATCTATGCTTCCTGGATCACAGTCCACTTCTAAATACTAAAAATTGAACAAAATATATCCTTTCTTCAAAACCAAATTTTGATCTCTAACCAGTTCTCAAGATAGCACCAATAATCACTGTCAAAATTGGAACTAATGCAGGAGTATTAACTCTTCCACCTGGAACATATGAGTTACCTTCCTAACATCTAATATAAATTGTTGACTCAATGGTGCTTGTGTTATGAGTTCTTTTTTTTTTTAAAGATTTATTTATTTATTCATACAGAACTGGGTTACAGGCCAAAGGTTCATGGGTGGTGAAACAGAGTGGGGAGCAAAACAGGCCAACTGATGAGGTACACTGCTGAGGGGAGCAGCGGGCGGGTCAGGAGAGGTCTGCTGCGCCATGTGGATCACCTCAGGGTAGGGATCGAACTCATGCTGAAATGGCTTTAGCTTCTTAGTGCTGTGCTTTAACCTGCTGAGCCACCAGCGAGGGCCCATGAGTTCTTTGTTAAAAAAATATATATTTTTTTAATTTATGCACACAAGAACTGGGGTGTAGGCAGGAGGTGCAGGGGCAAGAGGATTCACCAGAGAGAGAGAGTGGGGAGCAGAGCAGGCAGACTGACTGAAATACATTGCTGAGGGGAGCAGTGGGTGAGACAGGAGAGACCTCAGGTCACAGTGGCTAGTGATAGCTTGATAGCTCTGAGACTTAACCCTTGGACCACCAACAAGGCCCAAGTTGTGAGTTTTTTATTCCTCATAGTCAAATCCTGCTCCAGGGATGGGAAGATGAGTGAGTTGACTGGCATGATTGACAGGAATTTTACATTTTCATCTTCCTACGAGTAATCTGTTAAATCTCAACATTAATTTGTGGGTCCCCAGATAAGTAAGTACTGTTCATGTATCTTCAACTCCCAAAGCACTCTGAACACTGAGAAAGTTAACTCAGCCTTGCTTCCTGATGAAAGATCCCTTCCTGTGGTGAGGCCAGCTCAGGTTTTCAGTGAGGCTATTGGAATTTCCCTTTATCTTGAGAGACTAAGAAGACAACTTTCTAAACCGAGAGGACTTCCTTTATTCTCTTCTAGGGAAAAACTAGTGTCTGTGAAGAAACACTACCTCTATCATGACTATCAGGCTGGAGATGTGGACGTATTTTCCAGAGAACCCTTTGTGGTCTGGTTCCAGTCACCCCACACTGGTAAGACCCACATGCCATGATCTATCATCAGCAGCCCTAAGTGTGAGTGGTAATCCTAGGATTTATAAAGCCCCTTTAGGGAGGCATTAGGCTTAAGATGGCCTCTAAGAGCTTCTACTATCTGTGTTTTATTTTTTAAGATTGATTTATTTATGCATACAATAGCTGGGGTACAGGCCAGAAGTGTGGGGTGGGAGGGTGAGAGGATTCACCAGAGACAGAGTGGGGCACATAACAGGCAGATTTACTGAAATATACTGCTCAGGGGAACAGCAGGCCAGACAGGAGAGGTTTGCTGTGCCATGTGGGTCAGCTCCCTGGTTGGGGACTGAACTCATGCTGCATGCAGTGGCTGCTGATAGCTTTATAGTGCTGTGCTTAAATCTGTTGTGCCATCCAGAGAGGCCCTGAACTTCTACTGTCTGAATATAGAGGGCACAGTTTGCTGGCACCAGGCTGGCTTCTCCAAATCTTTAACTCAGAACCTTCCCAGCCTAGAACCCAGCTTCTGAAATCAATAATAACTTCATTCTCATTGGAGTATTTAAGTTAGTGGATATTATTTTCCCTATTTACTCAGCCCTTTCAAGTACCACTATTCCTTCATTGAAAAAATTTCCAGTGATGGCCAGCAAAGATGAGCTCCCAAGAGTCTCTCTCCCTGCAGAAACTACATAGCATTCTCCTCCACAGACTTGCGGTAGAGAGGAAATTGAAATAGATTGCACTCTGAACCTAGCAACAATAGCACAAGTATTAGCTACTAACAACTATGGATCCCTGATTAATGCCAGGCTCCCGTTATCTGTGTAGTAACCCTCTAAGGTAGAAATTAAGATTAGCTTCAATTTACTTTTGGGGAAACTGAGGTTAAAAAGGGTGAACCTTATTTATCCAAGGGTATCTGGAGGTTGTTGAAATGGACCAACCATGGTTGTAAGCCAATTCACATCCTGAACTATGCAATTACCTATTTCTGCCCAGAGATGACTAGCTTAGAGCCAGAGTACTTCCGGAAAACAAGCATGAGAAAATAATGAGAAATCACCAGCAGAAAAAGAGAAGGAAGTTGGGGATACTGAAACAAGAACTACCCTTCACAAAGAGCCACAATAATTCTCTTTGTCACGTACATCATTCACCTTTGGCCGACCAAGTAGTATTCAGAGACCCCTCCTCCCACAACCCCGCCCCCCCACCCATGATTGTTTTATTTCTTCTCCAAAGAGTCCTCTGTCTTTGTGACTTGCTGAAAAAAACTGTTTGTCTTGGGTCTACCCTCCATCCTTCCTTACCACTCCCTCTCTCATGTGGGGTGCAACATAGCCATGCTGTGAAAACTCCATGTTTTGGAGTTAACTCTAGTTCAAGGAAGCCTGATTATGTTGATCTGGGGTACAAGACAGGAGAGTTAACCATTGCTGTCTTTCCTCTCATTCATTCATTTACTCGTTCACTCGTTCATTCATGTATTCAGTCAACAAACATTTTTAGGGCAGCTAACAGGCCAAGTGCTGTGCTAGGTGCTGGAGCCCTGAGCTGCTGGAGCCAAGACAGATAAGCCTGCCTGCACAGAGCTTAGTTTCCAGCAGCATAGACAAGCAAAGCAAGTCATTCTGGGGCATGGAGAAGTGGGCGGGATGTACTGAGTAGAAGGGCGAGGGGCCCACCTTCAATGGGGTGACCAGCAAGGGCCCCTTCCTTGGAGGTCCCATAGAGGGCCGGGCCAGGGGAGGGCACAGAAACACACAAGTTCAGAATTGCGGAAGGGGTAGAAGTGTTTAGGGGAGGTGGGGCATGGATGGAGGCTTGAGGAGGGTGGGAAATGTAGCTGGTGGGTAAGTGTGAGGGTGCTGAAGACAGGCTGCCCACCTCAGTCCTGGCTCTCCACTCTGTGACGTGAGAGGGGACCACACCACAGCAGCTCCCACTCTAGAGTCAGAGACAGGACCCAGGCACAGCTGAAGGGAAGCTGGAGGAGGCACTCAGAATGCAACAGTGGCTGTTAGGAGCTGGGCCGCCCAGCTTCAACTCGCCCACGTCCCAACATTCACACTCTCTCTGGTCCTGCAGGGAGCGGTCCTAGACATTTCACCAAAGACTGTTTCACTTTTCAAATGATGATTTGGGGGCTTTTTTTCTTAATAGCAAAGGGAGTATAAACTGACTCAGTTTTTTCAGTTAGGAAACACTCATTCCTTTAGCACAAAAGACCAATAGGCTGATTATATTTAAAAATAGAAAATATGCTTTTTCAAAACTGAGAAAATAGAAACACCCACAATGCCAGCAAGGAACAGGTTTCTCTTAGCCATGAAGGGTAAATGGGAGAACAGAGGCTTTGGTGTGCTGAATTTCGCTGCCTCAACTTAAGACCGTTTAGATCTCAGTCACTGGCTGGACTCTGGACTTGGAGGGACCCAGATGGCACGTCTGTATATTCTAGGAAGGCAGCCTATTCCCTGTTCCCTTGAGCAGTGTCCCTGGAATCTTGCCAGGCTTAGTGTGTGACCTCTACCTTCTCCCGTTCCCCAGCTGTCAAGGATTTTGTGATTATCCCCCTCCACTCCACCCCTGAGACGTCCATTAAAGAGATTGATGAGCTGGTTGATGTCTACATGGACGTGAAACGCCGCTGGAAAGCAGAGGTGAGACCCTCTCTGTCTGTTGAATTTCCATCAGGCAGGGGAAGAATCTGAACCTTGAGGGTTGAGCGTCTCCCTGGGAGGGTGAAGGGGACAGAAAGACCAGCACCACATTCATTCTAGGCCTCTTCTCAGCCTGAAATTTCCTCTCCCCATATCTACCTGGAGCCCATTCATGTGGGTCTTGGGAACTCATATGCGTCTCCACAATAGCAGCTGCCAAACCCCACTGAGTGCATGAATGGCTGGTGTCGGGGCTCTGCGGAGGTAGGATGTGGCCAAGGTTTTGTAATCCTCCCAAAAGCTGTTTTTGTTATTCTCACTTTGCAACTGAGAACAGTGAGACATAGGTCAAGAGTCTTTCAGTGACAAGTGAGACAATCATAAACTGGCTCATGAAAGCTGCTTTTCTTGAAAATGAAGAACAACTTATTAGTTCTGCAAGGAAAATGTCTAGGGCAGCTTAGCAATAGCTGCACCCACAGTTCAAACAAGGGAGTCAGGGCTTGGCTTGGCTCTCTTCACCCATCTTTTGACTCTCATTTCCTCTAGGTGAGCTACAGGCTACTCCATCCTTGAGATGGCAAAGTGACCTTCAGCCATGTCCAGACCAATTGACAAGTTTTCTTACCCATAATGCAATGAATGTGCTACAATTGAGTCTTATTGCTTGGGACTGGTTCACATATCTACCCCTGAACCAATCACTGTGATGGGGAGCTTTGAGATGCTTTGATTGACTAAGTCTGTGTCAACTCCACCCCCACCTCACAGCGGGGGTGGAGGAGGGAATTGGCCTCGTGAAAGGGGCATGCATCCTTCACCCCTGTTGGCCTCAGGTACTTACACTCACAGCCACAGTGGCAGAAAATCTCTTGGCACACATGGGAGTGCTATTCTGATTTCTTTTCTCATTTTGGATATGACTCTAGGGATCCTCCTCCCCCCTCCTCAGTTCCGCTACTCAAAGTGCAAAATGAGTCAAAGTGTAGTAGACACACACCTGGGATACAGAGAACATGGGGGTGTATTTCAGTGCTTATTTGTAAAAAAAAAAAAAAAAAAAAAAAAAAAAAAAAA